>NW_016107357.1:8756075-8771974 GCF_001604975.1 Cebus imitator
ATCACCTAAGGTCAGGAGTTCGAGACCAGCCTGAAAAAAAAAAAAAAAAAAAAAAAAAAAAGAACCTCTCAATAAAGAGATCCAGTCAGCCACAGGGAGTGATCGGGTGAAATCAGTGCTCAGGTGCTGAGAGCAAGGAGACTTGGGCGTCTATGCTCCTCTCCTGAGCTCTTGCACTGTGGTGGGGCAGTTCCCATGGTGGACCATTCTCTTTCAACAAGGAGGACTCAGTGACATCCAATTCGACAGACATTCACTAAAGGCCTCGCACCAGGCCTCAAGCAGAATAGGTGTACAAAGTAGACACTCAGTAAACTCAGAAAGGGAGAAGTGGGTTCCTGCTTGCTAAGACTTTGTAATCTAGCAGGGGGAGCAGATAGAGAAACCATACCATAGCACAAAGTAAAAAATGGGAGCTTTCAGAGAGCCCCAGGGGGTGGAGGAAAGAATGATGATTCAGAGCGTGTGGGAACTTCATAAGGTGGCTTTCATCTCCACCCATCCAATAGACGGGTCTTGAGCATTAAGTGTCTCCAGAAAGGCCAAATTGCGCGTCTCCTCTGCTAATGCGGCATATTGCCAACCCCGCCCTACCTAGGGAATCCTTATTGGTGGGCACAGGTACGTTCCAGCCAGAACACCCTCCCCCCTCCACAACCCATTTAATCAGGAGCAATGTGCTCCCCCATCGAGGTGGATCCCTTTGTCTTCACCCCCCACCCTTGGATTCAGGATGTGTTAGAGAGGCTTGCAGAACTCAGGGGCCAGGCTGTTTGACCAACCTGGTACAGGGTCTAGCACATAGCAGGGGTGGTAAATAAATAGCTTTGATGAGGACAGGCGGGACCAAGGCAGGGGGCAATGCGGGCCATGTGAGGCACAGGCCGGGCAAGGCCCTTCCCCTGCTCTGATCGGGGATCCGACCCAGAGGAGGTAGTTCTGCAGCCAGCGGCCGGCACACACGGGTTCATCGGGGCTGCCCCTCCAGGGCAAACAGTCTTTCGGGGATGTGTATTGAGCCGGCGGGGCGGTGGGCGGGGAAGAACACGGAGGGGGCCGGGACCCAACTTCACGCCTCCCTCCTGCATCCCGAGGCCGGCGGAAGCGATTATTCCCCAGCGTCTGGCAGGGCCGGGCGGGCTCGCACCCCGGGGAGACACGGGCCTCCCCGCGCCCACCTTTGATCGCGCCGCGCCGCCGCCCCGCCCCCGCCCCCGCCCGGGCGGGTATAAGTGGGGCCCGCGCCCCTCCGGGCGGCGCGCTGGGCTCCGGAGCGATGGCCGCAGCTGAGTCCCGTGCGTACCCGTTTGCCGAGGGCGCCGCGTTCCCCGCGTACCGAGCCCCCTACGCCAGCGGGGCGCTCCTGCCACCCCCGAGCCCCGCGGCCGCACTGCTCCCTGCGGCCCCCCCGGGACCCAGCTCCGATCCCGGTTCGGCGCCCTTCGCGGGCTTCCTGGGCCAGGACCCCGGACTGGCCCCGCCACCCCCAGCCGGCCTGGGCTCGCCTGCGCCCCCCAAAGGCGCAGCCGCCCCGTCAGCGTCGCAGCGCCGCAAGCGCACGTCGTTCAGCGCCGAGCAGCTGCAGCTGCTGGAGCTCGTCTTTCGCCGGACCCGGTACCCCGACATCCACCTGCGCGAGCGCCTGGCCGCGCTCACCCTGCTCCCCGAGTCCAGGATCCAGGTGAGGGCCCGCCGCGTTCGCAGGTGCGCGCTGGGGCGAAGGCGTTGCGGAGTCGGAACTCCAGGCTCCTGAGGCCACACCCCCGGGACGTTGCAGGCAAGGTGCTTCCCCTGAGCCTCTGTGTCCTAGATTGAAATAGGGGTGATGTCGGCACCTGCTACACAGGGTGATTGTGAGGCTTATGTGAAATAATTCAGGCCTGCAATGAACGATTTCTAACTCTCATAGTTAAATATAATAAGGGCTTCTAGGAGGCTAGCTGGTCCCTTGAAATGGCCAGAAAGTAATTCCCAGCGGGAAGATGATAAGTTTTACACTTTTTCCTTATCCAGGAAGAAGACACAGATGAGGGGCAGTTGGGGTTTTCGTCTGGCTTTGAGTGCGAGAATGGTAGCTGAGAGCGGGCAGGGCTGGCTCGGCAAGTTACCCCCTTATGCTGCTTTCTTAGCAAGTGTTGCGTTCTGGGACTTGGATTTGAAAGAATGTAGCATCTTGAGGTAAAGTGAGAAGCACCTAGAGCTTGTTGGCAGTTTGAAAAATCTAGTGCAAGGCGTGTTTTATTTATTTATTTGAGACGTAGTTTTGCTCTTGTTGCCCAGGCTGGAGTGCAGTGGCCAGATCTTGGCTCACTGCAACCTCTGCCTCTCCAGTTCAAGCGATTCGCCTGCCTCAGTCTCCCGAGTAGCTGAGATTACAGGCGCCTGACACCATGCCCAGATATCTTTTTGTATTTTTAGTAGAGATGGGTTTCACCATGTTGGTCAGGCTGGTCTTGAGCTCCTGACCTCAAGTGATCCACCCGCCCAGGGCCTCCCAAAGTGCTGGGATTACAGGCGTGAGCCACTGCACCCGGCCGTGTTTGTCTTCTGAAGTAATTTAGATTAGAATCTTAGAGTTGGTAGGGAGAAGCCTACCTTTTTGTCTGTTTGTCTGTAGCAGCTTGGTCGGTGTCCAAGCACAGTTTTAAGGAGCAGTCCTCATCTAAACACTGGAAGAGTGGACTTGTTTTCTCTGCATTCCTGGTGATCATACAGCTGTCAGTCTCAACAGCTGGCATGAGCAAAATACCTCCTTGATTAGTTTGACAAGGGAGTACAGACCTTCAAAAACTGATTTCCTTAATAATTTAATGCAGTTTTTTTCTAAGAATTCTAAGTGCTTCTATTTTTGTGACCCCCATTTTTCATGAAAATGTTTCTAACTGAAGAAGATGTAGAATGAGGCATTATTCCAATGTTTGCATCTGGGAATGGGGAGGCAAGGAAAGCCAGGTGCTCTGAGCTTCTAACCCTCAACCTAAGTGCTTTGGAGAGGAAGCCGGGGATGTTAAACTGCAACTTACTAGTATGAACTGTGAACATTATGTTAGCATAAAAACTCCAACCAAAAGCAGTTTTTTTTCCTCCTCTCTTCCAGGTATGGTTCCAGAACAGGCGTGCCAAGTCTCGGCGTCAGAGTGGGAAATCCTTCCAACCTTTGTCTAGGCCAGAGATTATCCTCACCCACTCTGCTCCTGGAACTGAAATGAAATGTCTGAAGCCTCAGCTACCTCTTGAGGTGGATGTGAACTGCCTGCCTGATCCAAACGGGGCTGGAGGGGGCATCTCTGACTCTAGCTCTCAAGGTCAGAATTTTGAAACCTGTTCCCCTCTCTCTGAAGACATTGGTTCAAAGCTGGACTCATGGGAGGAACACATCTTTTCTGCCTTTGGTAACTTTTGAGGATTCTGGGAGAATTGAGGATAAGCTCTCAGGAGCCATGACTGACAGCCTGGGAGAGACACATCAGCATACTGTCCTTTCTGACACCCATGCTAAGGACATGGTCTTGTTAACCTTGGTGATGGTTTTGACAGTACCTCTCACATTTGAAGGTACCCCTGCCACTTTGTCAATGAATTTTGAAGCCAACACTCCCACCCCAGAATTCTGGCATTCATTACCTCCAAGTCTGCACATTGCATTTGGTCTGCAGACCTGTGCCTTCTTGCCAGTCCTGTTCTTATTTTTTAGACTGGTTGTTCAGAACTCATGATCTTCTTCACAAGAATGCCTCAGCTTGACTCAGTTTCCCCTTGTGCTTGAGAGCTGCCATTTTCTCCCGGTCCCTCCAAGCCGTATAACCCTAAACTCACTCTACCCCATCTCTTCAACCCTCATCCTAGTTTATTGCTTTTTAAAATTGAGCCTGTCATCTTCACGTTCAATCATAGCTCCAATAACTCTGCATTATTTCAACAGCCTCCCTGCCTCTAGCTTCTCAACTACTTAAAAAAAAAATTACTCTCCGTGGGCCAGGCGCAGTGGCTCAAATCTGTAATCCCAGCACTTTGGGAGGCCAAGTGGGCAGATTACCTGAGGTTAAGAGTTTAAGGCCAGCCTGGCCAACATGGCAAAACCCCATCTCTACTAAAAATATAAACATTAGCTGAGTGTGGTGGTGGGTGCCTGTAGTCCCAGCTACTTGGGAGGCTGAGGCAGGAGAATCACTTGAGCCTAGGAGGTGGAGGTGGAGGTTGCAGTGATCTGAGATCGCACCACTGCACTCTAGCTGGATGACAGAGGGAGACTCTCTCTCAAAAAAGAAAAAAAGAAAAAGAAAAAAACCTCTGTGGTTCTGCGGTAGCCTCTAGTTGCTACCAAATTATAAAAAGCTTTCAGTTACCCTCCCAGATAACTGACATCATCCTTAGCCTGCAGAACAGCTATGCAAATCTGAAGGTAAACTATTCACAATATATGCTTTGGTCTCAAAGTCACTCCTTTCAGTTTTGTATCAAATTCATACCTTTAGCTTTCAAAACACTTGAGGACTCCCCTGCCCCCTTTCTGAAGTCTGAAATTGTCTCTAAGTAATCCTGATTTTGCAGCTGTTACTTCGATCACTCCAACATTACCGTTAGCACTTCTTATTGGACTTCCTATGCAGCTTTTGTGGATTATTAAATGTCTTTCACAAATGTTTCAACATAATTTCTATTTAAATGAATTATTTTAGATAACTCCTAGTACAGTGCTTCACTCTACAATTGCTCAGTACATACTATGTGGCCATGAAAGACTTTTCTAAAAGTTTCTGCAAATATGGCTTTTAGCCAGTAATCAATATTCTATCAGCAGGCCACTGAGCTGAGAAATTTAGTTTGGTTAAAAACATATTTTTGCTTGAATGTTTAGTAATATTTTATAAGTATTTTGGCTTGGGAGATTTCTCTTTGCAATTTATAATTCTAAATGTATGTAAATAACTGTTTCTAAGTTAGTCTAAGATTAAAATATTTTGATACTTTGAGAGTTTTCAAACTCCTTTAGAGTCAAAGGAAATGGTTTGTGCATGGGGTAACTACAGGTGAGGTTTCTTTGTAAACTGTGCTTTATAGTAGGCTCATGAGATGCCATAGCTACCAGGGCCAGAACATCTTTTTTGAGACAAAGTCTTGCTCTGTCACCCACGGTGGAGTGCAGTGGCACAATCTCAGCTCACTTCAACCTCCACCCCCTGGGTTCAAGTGATTCTCCTGCCTCGGTCTCCTGAGTAGCTGGGACTACAGGCATGCACTGCCATGCCTGGCTGACTTCTGTATATTTAGTAGAGACGGGGTTTCATAGGACTTCATGTCTAGATGGTTACTAGAAGAGCCCGAACTATGCTGAATGTGCTAGAGACTATACATGCCAGATGCCCTCATTTTCATAGAAATGTTATTCAAGTGGTTTGTACTTTTCTTTTTTCTTTTTTTGAGACAGAGTCTTGCTCTGTTGCCCAGGCTGGAGTGTAGTGGCATGATCTCAGCTCACTGCAACCTCCACCTCCTGGGTTCAAGCAATTCTCCCTGCCTTAGCTTCCCGAGTAGCTGGGATTACAGGGACCCATCACCAAGCCTGGCTAAATTTTGTATTTTTAGTAGAGACAGGGTTTTACCATGTTGGCCAGGCTGGTCTTGATCTCCTGTCCTCAGGTGATTCGCCTGCCTCGGCCTTCCAAAGTGCTGGGTTAACAGGTGTGAGCCACTGTGCCTGGCCTGTACTTTTTAGAGTAGAAAACCCACCATTTAAAACAACCAAGAGCTGGGTAATAGAGCAAGACTGTGTCAAAAAACACCACCACATATAAGAATTAGCTGTGTGTGGTGGTGGGTGCCTGTAATCCCAGCTACTCAGAAGGCTGAGGCAGGAGAATTGCTTGAACCTGGAAGGTGGAAGTCACAGTGAGCCAAGATCGCATCACTGCACTCCAGCCTGGGCAACAGAGCAAGACTCCATCTTGAACAACAACAGCAGCAGCAACAACAACAAACAACTAAGAGTTTCCAAGCACTTGGAAGTTGAGGAAAAAAGCAAGCAAGCAACCAAGAGGTTGGGCACAGTAGCTCATGCCTGTAATTCCAGCACTTTGGGAGGCTGAAGTGGGAGGTTTGCCTGACTCCAGGAGTTTGAGAACAGTCTGGGCAATATAGCAAGACGCTGTCTATATATATATTTCCAAAAAAAAAAGGCCGGGTGTGGTGGTTCACACTGTAATCCCAGCACTTTGGGAGGCTGAGGTGGGTAGATCACGTGAGGTCAGAAGTTCGAGACCAGCCTGGCCAACATGGTGAAACCTGTCTCTACTAAAAATACAAAAATTACCCAGTGTGATGACAGGCACCTGTAGTCCCAGCTACTTGGGAGACTGAGGCAGGAGAATTGCTTGAACCCAGGAGGTTGCAGTGAGCCGAGACTGGGCCACAGCCCTCCATCCAGCCTGGGCAACAGAGCAAGACTCCGTCTGAAAAAAAAAAAAAAAAAGCCAGGTATGGTGGCATGTGCCTGTGGTTCCAGGAGGCTGACGTGGGAAGACTGCCTGAATTCAGGAGTTCAAGGCTGCAGTGAGCTATGAGCGTGCCACTGCACTTAACCTGAATGACAGAGTGAGACCTTGAACCTGCCATCCCCCCAGTAAAAAGCAGCCAAGACAACATAGTTGAGGCATTAGTAGCCAACTGTACTTCTCAATTCTTTGAAAACTGTTTGAAACCAGAAATGAGCTGATTAACATTAGTTGTTGACTTTGTGCTTAGGGCTTATCTGCAGGTGCTCAGGAGGTCTCACAATCACAGAACTTTGTTTTTTTTTTTTTTTGAGACGGAGTTTCGCTCTTGTTACCCAGGTTGGAGTGCAATGGCACGATCTCGGCTCACCGCAACCTCCGCCTCCTGGGTTCAGGCAATTCTCCTGCCTCAGCCTCCTGAGTAGCTGGGATTACAGGCACGCGCCACCATGCCCAGCTAATTTTTTGTAGTTTTAGTAGAGACGGGGTTTCACCATGTTGACCAGGATGGTCTCGATCTCTTGACCTCGTGATCCACCCGCCTCGGCCTCCCAAGGTGCTGGGATTACAGGCTTGAGCCACCGCGCCCGGCCAATCACAGAACTTTTACATTTAAACTTGTGACATGGCCAAATGAGATACTACAAATACATTCACAAAACTGAAAGACATATAAAGCTTTAAACTTATGGTCCATTAAGAATCACACTTAAGAACAAATCTTGTAATTATTGTATTATTGCTTTTATATTGTCTTATGTTGCTTCCTCAGTGAACAACTGTAAAAATCTACAAATATGTAAACCCTGTTGTCACATTTTAAATTGCAGGATCTTCTAAGAAGCAGCCTGAAGCTCTCTCAAACTCTAAGAGGTCCTAACTGCTAAATGTGTTACAGACATTATCTATTTAATCCTCACACCTACCACGTAAGACAGGGACTAATCTTCCCACTTTAAAGATCAAGAAACTTAATCTAAGTAGTGGTTCACAATTGTAGAGCTTGTAAGTGGCATGGCCAGGACTCAAACTCAGCCCACTCATTAGTCTACCACCATTACAGTGCCTCCTACATTGCACTGGTCTTTTTAGTTAGGAATAATGATAAAGTAATGTGATAGGTTTAAAAGCAATCCCCAAGTCAGAATTTCTATATATATATATTTTTTGAGACGGAGTCTTGCTCTTGTTGCCCAGGATAGGGTGCAATGAATGGCACGATCTCGGCTCACTGCAAGCTCTGCCTCCCAGGTTCAAGCAATTCTCCTGCCTCAGCCTCCCGAGTAGCTGGGATTACAGGCACCCACTACCATGCCCAGCTAAATTGTTTTTGTATTTTTAGTAAAGATGGCGTTTTGCCATGTTGGCCAGTCTGGTCTCAAACTCCTGACCTTGTGATCCATCCATCCATCCACCTTGGCCCCCCAAGTGCTAGAATTACAGGCGTGAGCAACTGTGCCCGGCCACCAAGTCAGAATTTCTACATGCTAGTCATTGCTGTCTCATCTTTCAAAAAAAATCATCATGGAAGATCATACTCTTACTCCGATGACATGAATGTTGCTTAGAGCTTTTTTGAAACTCTCATTTGCCCATTCATTACACAAGTATTTATTTGTTGCCCATGAAGAGGCACTTTACCAGGACCTGAAAATGTGAACAAAAACAGAAACAGTTCCTCCACTCATGGAGCACAGGCCAGTAGGGAGACAATAGATCTCCAAGAATTATTAATATTAAATTGCAAATGTGACAAGTGCTGGAAGGAGAGATACATGCTCTGGAGACATTGTAATAGGAGATGTGTTGTGGTCAAGGAAAGCTTCCTTAAGAAAGTAATGCTGAAGGTGAGATCTGGAGGATGATCAGGAGTTACCAAGGAGAGGAGAGGGAACGCAGACCCTGTACATGCGAAGACTCTGTGGAGTAGCAAGCTGATAAAAAAGTAGGGGGCACCAGACCATGTATGGCTTTATAGGTCTTGTAAAAGAGTTTTGAATTTGTCCTGAAAGCCAAATGAAGACTTTAAAGGCATTTATAGACAGAGGGATAAGGTGATCAATTCTGCATTTTAAGATTACCCCCCTGGCTGCATTTGAAAAGGGCTGAGTAGATGCTGGAGGTAAGTTAGGAGACAACTGCAGTGTCCAGGCTATTGACGGCAGCTGGGCTGCAAGTAGTGGTAATGAAGATGGAGAGGTGCATGGATTCAAAAATGCTAATGGGCAAATCTTTTTGTAGATTCTCAATGGTTGAGAGTGAAAATGACTTTTGGAACTAGCTTAAGGCAACCAAATCAGAACCAAATCTATATAAATAAAAGCCATGTATGTGCTTGCATGTTTGCTCAATCTGGCTTTGATAGCTTTCTTTAGAGCTCCAAAAATGTGTTAAGCAGTGGCATATCATTCAAATCAATCTATAGCTGATCCAACATGAGTACTCTGAAATCTAGATTTCTTCCTAAACAGAAATAAAGTTCAACTATAGTCTTCGGCACATTTTCTCTGTCAACGCATGAAGGCACTGAAAAACAAACAGTGCTCAATTAAATATGTGTGAACTGAGTTACTATTTCAGCATGACAAATAAGCCTTAAGAAATGTAAGAGAGGCCAGATAGGTGGTTCACACCTGTAATCCCAGCACTTTGGGAGGCTAAGTGGATCACTTGAGGTCAGGACTTGGAGACCAGCCGGACCAATATGATGAAACTCTTTCTACTAAAAATTAGCTGGGCATGGTGGCATGCACCTGTAATCCCAGCTACTCAGGAGGCTGAGGTGGGAGGATCCCTTGAACTAGGGAGGTGGAGGTTGCAGTGAGCCTAGATTGTACCACTGCACTACAGCCTGGGTGACAGAGGGAGACCCTATCTCAAAAATAAATAAATAAAAATAAAAGGCACAAAATACCCAATTCTAGGTAGAATATATTAAAATCAACCTTTCACTAGGTCTGTACCAGGCCAAATAACTTACTTGCTTAATACCATACCACGGGATGGTACGGTATGGTAATAAATAAAATCTATACCATTGGATGGTACTTCAGAGTAACTTGGTAATTAATCTGTACTGCTTCCCCTAAAGATGTAATTTAATGTAAATTACAATTCTTCAAAACTTTTTAAACAGAAGGAATGCATATCAACTTGAATTAATTAAATGAAAATATAGGAAATATTAATTTTCATAGATCAATTTATTTAGAATTACAAATATTAAGAATAGAAGATTTATGCATTTAATTAACATAACAGTTTAGCTAAATATAAACTCTGCACTAAAGTTCTGCAGTGGCACAATACCAACAAAGAATACGGAAGCATTTTTAAACTATACAAAAATTTCAAATGGAAAATAATCTTGTTTCAGTTTTATTATACATTAACATATAAAAAGTCTCATTTGATGAGACATCTAAAGGAATTAAAATCACCTCTACAGCTATATCTTAAACTCAAAATTTGAAAACAATTTATTATATTTTGACTTTATAATATTCTATATTAAAACAAAGAAAATTCCAAATACATACTTTTTACAAGATTAACATTTTAGGGATTTTCCTAAAAAAGAAAAACAATCAAAACAAACCTTTCTTCTGCATTTCACAGCACTGGTTATTATATTTGTTTTCCTTATAAAATCTTTTTACTTTACAAATTGTGTACTGTTGGATTTTAACCAGTAATCTGGTTTAAAAGTTGTGCAAATAAACAAAAAAAAAATATGAAAATAGTGTGTTATCAGTCTTTTTTTTTTTTTTTTTAAATAAATCTCATAACAATAGCACTTTTGACCTGAACTGATGGGAAGGTATGCCAAATCCATTTGCAGAAATTTAGCATTTTGCAGTTATGTTTTTTCCCTATTCCTTCATTTTATTTTAACGACAAAAAACAAAGGTTTCTTTTATATAAGTTATGATAAATTTAAATATTTATTATAAAATGATCTATAGAACCATGTCACATTGCAAGTATATATCACATATACCTGTAAAGTCCGTATTTCCCATCTATATTTCAGTGGCTTTCCTTAAAACTAGGACTTCCCACACTTCATGATGTTATCTTTTGAAGACTGAGATGGTGATTAACTAAATCAAGTGGAGTTGTAATTTTCTGGATGGAATTTCCACATTGCCACCGATATGAACAAAAAGACCAGGTTTCTTCAGACTCTCCATGGCAGCAGTTGTCTGAGTTGTCTCCATGTGTTGCGGTGAATTCATGCATGTTAAAAAAAATGGTCAATGCATTCTTCAATGAAATTATATTATGTTCAGATATTTTCATTAAAAATATTTGCTAATATAAACATGTAACATAAGCAATGCTACTGCATTTGAATAATAAAAGAAAAATAAATATAATGCTGGTCAGCAATGCTGGTTTAAGAAGCAATACAGTCTATTAAAATGCCTTATTTGGAGATTTAAATTTCCCTTGTTTTCCAGCAGTTAGGTTATTTGGTGTTGGAAGCCTATATAAAGGAAAAGAACAATGTCCTGTGCAGTTGGAATAATGAAATCTTCTACTCAGTCTCTGTTGGTGTTATTTGCTGCAAAGGCATGTAAGTTTCCCATCTGGCTCAGGCCACTCTGAATATGTGCAACATGGATTTCTACATTATTCTGAAAGCAGCTAAAGAAAGAAGAAACATGGTTAACAACTTTATTTCAAAAAATTAAGAAAAAAAGTTTTTAAAAAGGAGAGCTGAATTTTAGTTAGAAAACAGCTATGATAAATCTTAGAGAAGGAATATATCTCCTCTACTACATTAGCCATAATTCTACTTCAGTAGTAATGGAACAAATATACTCTAAAGAAGCAAAGGAGCCATGGGGAGCTGGAAGGAGAGGATGAGCCTCTCACTGACTAGGGAAGCTCAACTTCTAAGCTGAACCTCCATGCTAACCCCAAACCTAAATATACCTCCTAATTTCTTTATATACAAAATCTATGTGAAATTTCTATTCTGTCAACAGGCTGGATATAAGTGAAAAGCTCTTAAAAATATATTTAATGGAGAATAACATATGAGTACTTCGCAAATATGCATAATTCTTAAAACTTATACTGAAAATCACTACGAACTTCACATTAAAAAGATTAGAGTGTACCTAACGAATTACCTGATATTAGAAGCATCTATTGTACTCTTGATATCATTTAATGAGTCTGTAAGTGATTTGAATTCAAAGGAATTCAGGTCTCCTCCTTCAGCTAGACACTAAAGGGAAAAAAATTTCAAAACTTAATTGAATTATAGCTCAAATATAAAATACCTGATATAATCAATGAATTAATTTCTTAGCAACAAATCAGCATGGGTTGCTTTATGTCAAATTAAGAAAATATTTTCTCTAATTTACCTTAATTTGTAACAAAATAGCTGTAAGCCTGGAGATTAAGTCTGTCAGATTTTCATTTTCAACACAGGGCTGTCCTGTTGAGGAATTTGCATGCCGAACAATTTCCTGTGCTTCTTCCTCACACCTGCGTCTCATATCTGTCGGCTGATCTGCTGGCTGCAGCCCCTGGTCTGGAGCAAGCTGAATACAGATGATTGAACCATGAGATGCATGTTCGAGAAGCCATGACTATTTCTGTATGTGTTTGTGCCCTCTTTTCAGATTTTAATTTTTATAAAACTAGCATTTAAAACTAAGTGGTACTCTTACTTTTGAAGGTTTTTTCCTTTACCAGTTTCCAATTTGTTTCTATTTGTTGTAACTTTTAATTTTGATACAATTTCAAACTTTTAAAGAAAGTTAAAAGAAAACAAGAACTCTTGATAACATTTACTTAGATTCACTGTTTATGTTTTACTACATTTGATCTGCCATTTGATCTCTCTGTGAATGTGTAATTTTTTCCCTTAGTAATTTAAGTTAGAAACATTGTGCCTTATTACCTCTAATCACTGATTTGTATTTCTTTGATATTTTTTAAGAGTAGGAGCCAATTATTTTGTGTAATATCCCTCAACGTAGGTTTGTCTTGTTTTTTTATGATTAGACTGAAGTCACACATTTTTTGGCAGAAATACTGCAAAAGTGATGCTGAGTGCTTTGACATCTTTATTAGAAGGCACCTGGTATTGACCTGTCCCATTACTGGTGATGTTATCTTTGGTCACTTGGTTAAGTAGTTAAGTGTCTGCCAGATTTTCCTACAGTAAAGGATTTCTTTTTTGTAAGTACTAAGTAGTTGTGAAGAGATAACTCCAGGCTGTGTAAACATCCTATTTGTCATCAAACTTTTACCTACCGATTTTAGCATCTGTTGATAATTCTTGTCTGTATCAATCATAACTATGATGGTTGTAAAACAGTGTTTTTCTCATTCTTAACACTGCTTCTCTATTTATTACGTGGAATTTTACTACAAAGTAGTTTCCTTTAAAAAATGCATTAATGTTAGTATGAACCCATACCGATGTTAACTTTATTCTATGGGTTATAATCTCTTACTATATTTATTCTGAAGCTCAAATTGTCAAATTGTCCCAGATTTGGCCAGTGGGAACCCTGTCAAGCTGGCTTTTTTTGACATGTCCTCATAATTTGGGGGCACATTTTACTTCCTTGGCATAATAAGGTGGGCCAGGCTTATCTTCTTTCTCTGCCCCAGGTCTGGGTCTAGGTGCATTCTTTGCTATTAGGGTGTAATTGCTTTTAGCTTTCTCAGCAGACGTATACACTGACTTATACCTATTTTATAAAGATAAAATAAATCACGAATTAATAGTGATTCCCCCATTCCAATCTAATGCCACAAGTTTCATTCTAGTCTCCCCCCTCTTCATAACTGCCTTCTTCAACAGTGAGAAACGTGGCTGCTGTTATCCACAATACATATATATATATATATATATATATATTTTTTTTTTTTTTTTTTTTTTTTTAGGCAGTCTCACTCTGTCACCCAGGCTGGAGTGGAATGGTGCGACCTCGGCTCACTGCAACCACTGCCTCCCAGGTTCAAGCGATTCTCCTGCCTCAGCCTCCTGAATAGCTGGAATTACAGGTGCCCGCCACCACACCTGGCTAATTTTTGTATTTTTAGTAGAGATGGGGTTTCACTATGTTGGCCAGACTGGTTTCGAACTCCTGACCTCAGGTGATCCATCTGACTCAGCCTCCCAAAGGGCTGGGATTACAGGCGTGAGCCACTGTGCCCAGGATCAATATACTTATTTGCTCATTTGCTCAGTCCTAGAGTACACAGTAAGAGTTTCAGAACTGTTATGGATGTCACCAAGAGAAAAAATTCTACTAACTAAAATTCAGTGTTTATTTAAACTTTGGTTTAGACTAAGGGTATACAGTCAAAATTCAAAATACAGGTTGAGTATTCCTTATCCAAAATGCTTAGGACCAGAATTGTTTTGGATTTAGGATTTTTTCAAATTTTAGAATATTTGTATTATACTTACTGGTTGAGAGCCCCAAATAGAAAACTCCAAAATCTGAAATGCTTGAAATGCATTTCCTTTGAGTTTCACTTTGGCACTCAAAAAAAATTTGGATTTTGTAGCATTTCAGACTTGGGATGCTCAACCTATGCTATGTTCAAGCTATCCAAATCAGTTTTTATCCCCTTCAGTGACAGCAAGTTTACATCACTCCTTTGAAATATAGTTAGGTTCATTTATTTCTGTTTGTTTTCCACTTTAGAGTTTACTTGTATTTGTTGGGGAAACAAACACTCAGAAAAATGTCACTCCTTACTCACCAACTCTTACCCCAGTTCCAAATTAGTTTCTGGTGTATCCTTTCTGTGTTTCCTTTTGAAAAAATTAAGTTGATACATATATATTGTATTTCCACTTATTTCCTACTCCAAAGGTAATATACTTAAGAATATGTATGTGTATTTTTTGTATTTGCTTTTTGCACCTAATAATATATCCTGGAAATCACTCCATATCAGTAAGTAGAGAGCTTCCTCTCTTACAGCAGCTTAGTACTCTATTGTGTGGATGTACCATAAATAATTTAGTTCCCTATGTGTGGGCATGTTTGTTTTTTTCTAATATTTTATAATTCCCAATAATGCTTCAGTGAATAACTGTATCCTCTAATACTTTACTAAAATTTTAATTGAGGCATACATAAATACGTAAAAGTATGCAAATCATAAAGTGTACAGATTAATGAAGTGTCACAAATCAAGCATGCCTGAGAAGTCAGCAACTAGATTAAGAACTGGAATATTACCAAAGTCCCAGATACTTCAATAATGCCATCTTCCAGTACTACCTCCCTCAGGGTAAGCACCACCCTGGCTTCTAACATCACAGATTACCTTTTGAGCTTTATAAAAACAGAATCATACATTATATATTCTCTTGTGTCTGACTTTATTTATTCAACATTGTATTTGTGAGATCCATCCATGGCACTGAGTTGTAGTCAAGTTCATTCATTCTCATTGCTGAGTAGTATTTCCACTGCATAACTGTAATTATACCATGTTTATTGGTCCATTGTAGTACTAATGGGTATTTGGGTAGTTTCTGATTTCTGGCTATAATGAACAATGACGCTATGATCATTCTAGTATATGTATTTTGGTAAATACATGTTGATATATCTTTTTGGTATATATTGAGTAGAATTCCTTAGTCATAGTGTCCTCTCAGATATATTTTTATTATTTTTTTAGAGATGGGGTTTCACCATGTTGGCCAGGCTAGTCTCGAACTCCTGACCTCAGGTGATCTGCCCACCTTGGCCTCCCAAAGTGCTGGCATTATAGGCATGAGCCACTGCACCCAGCCGATATGTTATTTTTTAAATGTATATTATAGTTCCATAAGAGCTTTGAGAAGATTAAATCACTTTACTTCATTAGGAAAGGAGCCTATCACAAATGGCCTTGGCTACTACAAAAAGTTTGATGAGCAATCTGTTTCTGCATGTACCATCCTGTTATGTGTCATCCTGGACTGCATAGTCTGCATGTCTTGTGAATAGTTGCTAGTCCAGGGGAGAAAATCTATTACTAATACAATGCATATTGTTAGGTGGATGACTGAAGACTATCAGGAAGATAAGCCAACTGTTTAAAAATCTGTTATCACAGCCAGGTGCAGTGGCTCATGCCTTTACAGCACTTTGGGAGGCCGAGGAGGGCGGATCACCTGAGGTCAGGGTTTTGAGACCAGCCTGGCAGATAACCTGAGGTCAGGAGTTTGAGACTTCAGGTTTTGTGTTTTTATTGTAAAAATACAAAATATTCGCTGGGCTTGGTGGTGCGCACCTGTAGTCCCAGCTACTGGGAGGCTGAGGCAGGAGAACTGCTTGAACCCGGGAGGCGGAGGTTCCAGTGAGCCGAGATTGCACCATTGCACTCCAACCTGGGCAACAGAGTAAGGCTCCGTCTCAAAAAAAA
>NW_016107357.1:8772617-8774241 GCF_001604975.1 Cebus imitator
AAAAAAAAAAAAAAAAAAGAAAAAAGAAGCAACAACAAAATTTGGTCTCAGGGGTAGTGGAATTCAGAGTAATTAGTTTTCTGGATTTTTACAAATTTTTTTGGAGAGCTTTATCATTTGTAACTTGAACGAAAAAACTCAGAACTGACAGCTTTCTGTGTATAAAGTAGTCTTCAACACTGATGCTGGGAGGAATAAGAAACTTTATATAACACAGTTCTGCTAAAGGACTTTATAAAGATACTGGCTTGGTATAGATTTTTTTTCTTTTTTTTTTTTATTGAGACAGAGTCTCGCTCTGTCACCTAGGCTGGAGTGCAGTGGTGTAATCTTGGCTCACTGCAACAATCTCCGCCTCCCACGTTCAAGCAATTTTCCTGACTCAGCCTCCTGAGCAGCTGGGATTACAGGCGCACACCACCACACCCAGCTGATTTTTGTACTTTCAGTTGAGACAGGGTTTCACCATGTTGGTCAGGCTGGTCTTGAACTCCTGACCTCATGATCTGCCCACCTCGGCCTTCCAAAATGCTGAGATTACAGGCGTGAGTCACCACACCTGGCTTGGTATGGATTTTCTAAAGTGTGAAGGTAAAAGTATTAAGGTTCAGAGAAAAATACAGAGGGAAATCTATACATATCACTTACCTCATAGCAATACTGTTGAACTTTATGCAAAACTTTATTTAGGTCCTTGTTCAGCTGTTCAAGCTCTAGAACAATAGTTGCATATCTCCGCTGAAATTCAATGCTGATGGGCATGGAATATGACTTCTGAGAAAAAAAAATCAGATCTTGGTAAGAGTTTGTTTTTTAGCAATGCAATTTCAATGATCTAAAAGGAGATTTGACTTATCTAAAAAGCAAACTAAAGGTTATTAAATGTCTGTTTTAATTGTTATAGTTCTTGTCTGTGATAATGGCATTGTTATTTAGGAGATTGCCCTTGTTCATTGGAGCATCATGTCTGCCATTTGCTTTTCTGAAAAGCAGATCTTACATGGAGATAAATTAAATGAAGCAAAATGTTAATTGATAAATATGTATGCAATGTTCGTTATATTAGTCTTTCAACTTTTTCATAGGATTGTTAGTTGTTAAACTATATGTCCTCATTTGAAACATTCTAGTTTTTTAAACCAATTGATGCTGTACCTGGAATCAGTTCAGTATAGCATAATTGTTTAAGAGCAGGAGTGTTACAATCAGATGATATATATTCAAATTCCACCTCTATCACCACCTAGCTGTGTGATGTTAAGCAAGTTCCTTAATCTTTCTGTGCCTTGAGTTCCTCAACAGCAAAATTGGGATAATAAGATTATCTACCTTGTGGGGTTGTTGCAAAGATTAAATGAGATAGTGCATGTTAGCACAGTGCCTCCCACATAGCAAATGCTCAATGAATATTAACTTTTTATTGTGTCATCATTCCATGTATGTGCTCTACCAACAAGTGTTAATGGACTTCAATGCCATTTCCTTCTCTCTCTTCACAGTACTTCCAATAAATTATACCCTCCATTTCATTCCTACTAAAAATGCTGGCAATGAAACCTCTCTAGTCAAGGATAATTGACTAGAGGTTTCATTCCCACATTTTTTTTTTTTTTTTTTTTTTTTT
>NW_016107357.1:8774562-8795218 GCF_001604975.1 Cebus imitator
GCACCCGGCCTTGCCCACATTTTTTTTCCAGGGGATTTCTGAGCAAGCACATTGTCATGTACTGAGGAAGCAAAACTGCTCCTTCTAGTAAGTATAGGTAGGGAAAAATAAAGTTTCCTAGACCCAGGGATGAACTACTTATATAGGTCCCAAATAACAGAATTATGGACTGAGCTAACAGAAAACTCAGAGACCATCTAGTTAAGCTGAGCCATTTTACAGAGAAAACTGAGGCATAGAAAAGTTAAATGATTTGTTTAATAGCACATACTATTAAAGATGTGTTGATTACTTAATGATGACAAAAACAGATGTACTAAGTAGAGCTGACTAATGTGCCATGCACTAAGTGTGGTTTTGTGGTTGTTTTTGAGATGGCATCTTGCTATGTTGCCCAAGCTAGACTTGAACTTAATGGCCTGAAGCAATCCTCCTGCCTCAGCCTCCCAAGTAGCTTAGATTATAGGCATGTGTCATCACGCCGAGCTTATTCTAAGTTTTTTTTTTTTTTTTTTTTTGAGACAAGGTTTCATTCCCATCACCCAGGCTGGAGTGCAATGGCGTGATCTCCACTCACTACAACCTCCGTCTCCTAGGATCAAGCGATCCTTTTGCCTCAGCCTCCCAAGTAGCAGGACTACAGGTGTGCACCACCACACCTGGATAATTTTTGTATTTTGAGTGGAGACACGGTTTCACCATGTTGGCCAGGCTGGTCTCGAACTCCTGATCTCAATGATGCGCTTGCCTTGGCCTCTCTAAGTGCTGGGATTACAGGCGTGAGCCACCACGCCTGGCCTGTTTTGTTTTTTAGAGCAGGGTCTCACTCTGTTGCCCAGGCAGGACTGTAGTAGCACAATCATAACTCAGTGCAGCCTCAAACTACTGGACTCAAGGGATCCTCCTGTCTCAGCCTCCCAAGTAGCTTGGTCTACAGGCATGTGCCACTACACCTGGCTAAAATTCTAAGTGTTTTCAAAGGATTTCCTTGAATCCTCACAATAACCACATGAAAAGGATATTACTGTTTATTGTCTCCACTTTACATATAAGGCCCATGTACTATAGCCAGTAAGTAGTAAGCTTGTGGGATCTGAAGCCAGTTTGCATCAGTTAGAACTCCTCTGCCACTATGGATCTGAAGCAGTAAAAGAGCAAAAGGGAAGGGAATGCCACAATGGGAGCAGGGAAGGGATAAGTTCCATGTAGACCTGGAATCATATCCAGGACATCCTACTTTTAGTTTACCTAATTGGTGCTTCCTGAATTGCTACCTCTTCGTAAACCTCAGTTTTTGTGAAGTTAAAACCATTGAACCATTCAAAACATTTTCTATAAGAATGCAGGGATAATGCAGGACATGCTGAATATATTTTCATTTCCTTGTTGGGAACTTGGGGTTCCTGAGGACACAGTGTAATGTAAATTATAACACAGTATTTGATGGAACCTCCTCTCAGGGATAAGTGTAGACTTTTGTAGACTCAGAACCAGTTGATCAAAATCAAAATCATTATCTCTTACAGAGAATTATTTTCAAGTGTGTCAAAAGTCTCTATCTTCATCTTTTGTGTTCAACATTTTAATGAATTACTTAAAGATGTACAAAGGGTTTATATATACAGTATCCATCAAAACAGGTAAAAAAAAATGTATGAAATTGAACGATGGCTAACGCATTACAAAATAAGGTGATGTAACTAATGAACCATAAAAAAAACCCCAAAACTAAACAGATATATACTTCCCTTCAAAAGTATTATCTGGTTATATATTCAACTTCTAAAAATATTTTTGAGATCCCTTTTTTGAAGCTGTTCTCAAAGTCTTTATCTTTTTGAATATCCCCCAATGATGAAAAAAATTTCCCTTATCTTCTTAAACATCTAAAAAAATGAAGTGTTAATATAGAAGAATAAATGTACAAAAATGACCAGCCAATTCTGAAAGAGAAAGACAGATGGAGGGACCTGTACTGTTAGTTATCAAACAGTGTAGTGTTCACGTGGGAGATAAATACACTAATGGGAGAGAACAGTGGCCAGTCTTTATACTAAATTCCAACATATATGTATATGTATGCCTGGCACATATGCTTGTGTATGAGTATATGTATATTCATGTTTGGAAATTTCACATATAATAAAGTTGGCCTTTCAAATCAGTGGGAAAGGATGAACTATTAATAAATTGGGACAATTAGCTTTTTAGGAAAAAAGTTACATCTCTATACTCAAATCATTCACAAAAGTAATTTTAGGATGTATTGAAGGAGTAAATATAAAAAAACCATAAAAGTATCATGAGAAGACAGGAGAATATGTTTATGAATAAGAGGTAAAGAAGCTGTTTTAAACAAGTTACAAAAAACAAAAACCGAAAAAGGAACAGGCTGACATACAGCTGACCCTCAAACAACACAGGTTTGAATGGTGCAGGTCCACTTACATTACTTAAATACAGATTTAAAAAATTTTTATAACAGCCCACCAGATCGTATACACGTAGATTTTTTCAAAAGTTATACCGGTGTGCCTGCCTCTCCTGCCTTCCCTTCCATCTCCTCTCCCTCTTCTGCCTCTGCCACCCCTGAGACAGCAAAACCAACCCCTTCAATTCCTCCTCCTCCTCCTCAGCCTACTCAACGTGAAGATAACAAGGATGATCTACTTCCACTTAATACTGAATGTTTTCTTTACCTGATGATTTTCTTAATAACATTTCCTTTTCTCTAGCTTACTTTATGTAGGATACAGTATATAAGGCATACATAAGACATGTATTCATCTACTATTTAGGTTATCCATAAAGCTTCTGGTCAACAGTAGGCTATTAAGTTTTGGAGGAGTCAAAACTTGTATGTAGATTTTTGACTGCTAGTGAGGGCTGCACCCCAACCCCCACATTGTTTGAGGGTCAGCTGTATTGATTACACCAAAATTTAAATTTTCTGTACTATAATATGAGAAATAATTTTCTTAATATTAATATAAATGGCCAATTAACATACAAAAAGATGCTTAATTCCACTAGTAGCCTTAGAAATACAAAATAAAACAATGAGTTATTTATATTTCACCTATCAGATTGCTAACAATTTAAGGATCTTCTAATACTAGGATTGAAGAGAGTTATCTATATTTACTAATACTATAGAGTGAAAGGCAGGATGTTATGTAGTATAACATTTATTTTAAAATGTCCTCCTTGGCTGGGTATGGTGACACCTGTAATCCCAGCACTTAGGGAGGCCAAGGTGGGCGGATCACAAGGTCAGGAGTTACAGAGCAGCCTGACCAACATGGTAAAACCCCATCCCTACTAAAAATACAAAAATTAGCTGGGCATGGTGGGGCACGTCTATAATCCCAGCTACTCAGGAGGCTGAGGCAAAAGAACTGCTTGAACCTGGGAGGCAGAGGCTGCAGTGAGCTGAGATCACGCCACTGCATTCTAGCCTGGTGACAGAGTGAGATTCCGTCTAAAAAAAAAATGTCAACCTTTGGCTGGGCGCAGTGGCTCACACCTGCAATCCTTGCATTGTGGGAAGCCAATTTGGTGGGTCACTTGAAGTCAGGAGTTAGAGAATATGGTGAAATCCCATATCTACTAAAAATACAAAAATTAGCTGGGTAAGATGGCACGTGCCTGTAATCCCAGCTACTCGGGAGGCTGAGGCATGAGAATTGCTTGAACCCAGGAGGTGGAGGTTGCAGTGAGCTGAGAGTATGCCACTGCATTCCAGCCTGGGCAACAGAGCGAGACTCTGTCTCAAACAAACAAAAAAGTCCTCGCCTCAAAAAAACCCCAATAATATATATTCTATAGATATTTATACATTAAAAAATACAAAGAAAGTAAACCACATCAAACTCAATAAGAATGGTAATTTTTAAAGAAAAGTACATTTGCTTTATCCATACAATTAAAAATTATTATTATTTTTTCAGATGGAGTCTTGCTCTGTTGCCCAGGCTGGAGTGCAGTGGCGCAATCTTGACTCACTGCAACCTCTACCTCCTGGGTTCAAGCGATTCTCCTGCCTCAGCCTCCTGAGTAGCTGGCATTACAGTCATGGGCTGCCGTGCCAGACTAATTTTTGAATTTTTACTAGAGACGAGGTTTCAGCATGTGGGCCAGGCTGGTCTTGAACTCCTGGCTTCAAGTGATCTGCCCACCTCGGCCTCCCAAAGTGGTGGGATTACAGGCATGAGCCACCATGCCTGGCCTAAAACTTACTTTGGGAGGCCGAGGTGGGCAGATCACTTGAAGCCAGGAGTTCAAGACCAGGAGTTCAATAGGTTGATGCTGAAGGCAAACAGTCTGTAAAAATATGAGTTTTTAGGGGACAAGATGGAAAATATCAGATTTAGCAATTCATGATTAAGGGTGTGGATTGATTTGGCTAGTCCTCGACAGATATTCATTTAACCATTTACAATTTTTTGCTATTACAAACAATGATGTGATGAACATCCTTGGAATCCTGCACATCTTTGGAATCATGCTCTAAATGTAAAATCCCTGGCCCATCAATATGGCCAAGCTACCTTCCAAAAAGTCTTCAATTAACTTATATTCCCACCTAGAATGTATAAAATGTGCTCACTTCACCTGTTCACTAATGCTTTATTTGAAATATTTACAAATCTGATGAGAAGACCAGTAATATTTAGTCTGAATAGGAACAGAAGATGGTAGAAATGTAGGTTGTCTTCAAATTACTTTTTATTTTGTTTTACATGCACAGATTGTGTAATGATCAAGTCAGAGTATTTTGGGTATTACCCTGAGAAACAAGAGACCTCGAAATGGATTTTAAAACTATTAAAGTTGGAGATAAAACCAGATGATAATTTTGAAGAGGAGAATATATCCATTTTGTTTTATAGTTTTTTCATAGTTCATTAGTCACATCACTCTATTTGGTAACATGTCAGCCATCTCTAGACTTTGTACATTTTGTTTTTTTTTGAGACGGAGTCTCACTCTGTTGCCCAGGCTTGAGCGCAGTGGTGCAATCTCGGCTCACTCCAACCTCTGCCTCCTGGGTTCACGGAGTTCTCCTGCCTCCGCCTGCTGAGTAGCTAGGATTACAGGTGCATGCCACCACACCCAGCTAATTTTTGTATTTTTAGTAGAGATGGGGTTTCACCATGCTGCCATGTTGGTCTCGAACTCCCGACCCTCAAGTGATCCGCCCGCCTCAGCCTCCCAAAGTGCTGGGATTACAGGCGTGAGCCACTGTGCCTGGCTACTTTGTACATTTTTATGTATACCGTATATGTAAAACCCTTTGTCCATCTTTAAGTGATTCATTAAAATACTGAACACAAAAGATATAGAGACTCTGACACAATTGAAAAAAATTCTCTGTAGGAGATACTGAGTGTTTAATAATTTTCATTTTGATTAACTAGTTCTGAGTCTGCAAAAGTACACATATATTCCCAAGAAGAGTCCTGATCAAATACTTAGTTAGAATTTATGTTACACTATGTCTTTGGTAACCCCAATTCCCATTTGAAAAGATAATTCCAATCTGAAAGACAAATAATCTCATATTCTTACGCATGTGGGAGCTAAAAAAAACATGAATTCATGGAGGTGAAGAATAGAATGATGGATACCAGAAGGTGGGAGGGGGAGTATTACTCAAAATACTGTAACTTGATCATTACACAATCTATATATGTAAATACTCAAGGTATTACCTTGAGTATTTATTCTCTAATGTGATTATAACATTTAAAATCCTCCCTTCTATTTTGAAATATATATTTTTGCTATAGTCACTCTAGTCTGCTATCAAACATTACAACTTATTTATTCTGTTTGTACCCATTTAACAACCTCTCTTTGTTTCCTCCTCACACCCTTTGGTTTCCATCATGCTATTCTCCATCTCCATGAGTTCAAGTTTTTTTTAGCTCCCACATGAGTAAGAATATGAAATATTTGTCTTTCTTTGCTTGGGTTATTGCACTTAAAATAATGACCTCCAGTTCCATCCAGGTGGCTGCAAATGACAAGATTTCATTAGTTCTTACGGCGAAATAGTATTCTATTTCTTTATTCATTTATCCATTGATGGACACTTAGGCTGATTGCATCTCTTTGCTATTGTAAATGGTGCTATTATAAACATGTGAATGCAGGCATCCCTTTGATATACTGATTTTCTTTTCCTTTGGATAGACACCCAGTAGTGGGACTGCTGGATCGTATGGTGGTTCTGTTTTTAGTTGTTTGAGGAATCTCCATATGTTGTACATAGTGGTTGTACTAATTTGCATTCCCACCAACAGTGTATAAGAGTTTCCTTTTCTCCACATCCTTGCCAGCATCTGTTATTTTTTTGCCTTTTTAATAACAGCCATCCTAACTGGGGTAAGATGATATCTCATTGTGGCTTTGATTTGCATTTTCCTGATGATGAATGATGTTGAGCTTTTTTTTTTTTTTTTTTTTTTGAGATGGAGTCTTGCTCTGTTCCCCCAGGCTGGAGTACAGTGGTGGGATCTCAGCTCACTGTAACAGCTGCCTCCCAGGTTCAAGCAATTTCCTGCCTCAGCCACCCAAGTAGCTGGAATTACAGGTGCCCACCACCACTACAGGCGCCCAGCTACTTTTTGTATTTTTAGTAGAGTCAGGGTTTTACTATGTTGGCCAGGCTGGTCTTGATCTCCTGACCTCGTGATCCACCCCACTCAGTCTCCCAAAGTGCTGGGATTACAGGTGTAAGCCAGTGCACCAGTCAGAGCATTTTTTCATATACTCGTTAGTTATCTTTATATCCTCCTCTGAGAACTGTCTATTCATGTCCTTTGCTCACTTTTTAATGGAATTATTACTACTTTTATTGTTGAGTTGTTCTACTTGTATATTCTGGATATTAGTCCCTTGTTGCATATATAATTTATAAATACTTTCTCCCATTCGACTGGCTGTCTCTTCACTCTGTTTTCTTTAATGTGCAGCTTTTTAGTTTAAAATTGGAGCATTTATCTATTTTTGTTTTAGTTGACAGTGCTTTTGAGGTCTTAGTCCTAAAATCTTTGCTTGAACCAATGTCCTGAAGGGTTTTCCTTATGTTCTCTTCTATTATATTTATAGCTTCAGATCTTATGTTTAAGTCGTCAATCCATCTTGAGTTTTGCATATGAGATAGGGGTCCAGTTTCATTCTTCTTCATATGGATTTCTAATTTTCCCAGAACCATTTATAGAAGAGAGTGTCTTTTCTTCAGCGTATGTATGTTCTTGGCACCTTTGTCAAAAATCAGTTGGCTATAAATAAATTTATTTCTATGTTTTCTACTCTCTTCCATGGGTCTATGTGTCTATTTTCATACCAATATCATGCTGTTTTGTTTACTGTACCCTTGTAATATAATTTGAAGTCTGATGTTTCCAGTGTGATGTTTCCAGATTTGTTCTTTTTGCTCAGAACTGCTTTGGCTATTCTGGCTTTTTTGTTTCAATATGGATTTTAGGATTGTTTTTTCTATTTCTGTAAAAATAACATTGGTATTTTGATAGGGATTTCATTGAATCTGTATATTGCTTTGGGCACTATGGTCATTTTAACAATATTCTTCCAATCCACGAGCATGCGATATTTTTCTATTTGTTTGTGTTATGGTCATTTTAATAATATTAATTCTTCTAATCTGTGACCGTGAGATGTCTTTCCATTTGTTTGTGTCCTTTTCAATTTATTTCATCAGTGCTTTTCCTTGTAGAGATCTTTAACCTCCTTGGTTAACTGATTCCTAAGTATTTAATTTTCTGGCTGGGGGCAGTGGCTCACACCTGTAATCCCAACACTTTGGGAGGCTGAGGCGGGCAGATCACCTGAGGCTGGGAGTTCAAGACTAGCCTGACCAACAGGGAGAAACACCGCCTCTACTAAAAACACAAAAATTAGCTGGGTGTGGTGGTGCCATGCCTGTAATCCCAGCTACTCAGGCGGCTGAGGTAGGAGAATAGCTTGAACCTGGGAGGCAGAGGTTGCAGGTGAGCCAGGATCACATCATTGCACTCCAGCCTGGGCAACAAGAGCAAAACTCTGTCTCAAAAAAAAATTTTTTTCTTTGTAGCTACTGTAAATGAAATTGCCTTCTTGATTTTTTGGCTACTTCATTACTGGTATGTAGAAACATGACTGATTTTTGTATGTTGATTTTGTATCCAGCAACTTTACTGAATTTGCTTATCAACTCTAAGAGTTTTTTGGTGCAGTCTTATGGTTTTATTAAATATAAGATGAAGTCACCTGCAAAGAGGGACAATTTAAGCTCCTCTTTTCCAATCTGGATGGCTTTTCTTTCTTTTCCCTTGGTTGACTGCTCTGGCTATGACATCCATTACTTTGTTGAATAAGAGTGGTAAAAGTTTGTTCCACTTCTTAGAGGAAAGGCTTTCAACATTTCCCATTCAGTATGAGGTCATCTATGTTTTTATTATTTTGGGGTATGTTTCTTCTATGACTAGTTTGCTGATGGGTTTTTTTTTTTTTTAATCATGGAGGGATACTGGATTTTATCAAATGTTTTTTCTGCATCTATTGGGATGATCATGTGGTTTTTGTCCTTCATTCTGTTGATGTGATATACATGTTTATTGATTTATTACGTTAAATCATCCTTGGATCCCCAGTATAAATCCCTCTTGATAATGGTGTACTATCTTTGTTATGTGCTGTTGAATTCAGTTTGCTAGTATTTTATTAAGGATTTTTATGTCTATATTCATCAGGGACACTGGACTGTAGTTTTTTTAGTTGTGTCCGTATCTGGTTTTGGTATCAGGGTAATGCTGGCCTTGTAGAATGAGTTAGGGAGAATTCTCTCCACTTCAATATTTTGGAATAGTTTAAGGAGGATTGGTATTAGTTCTTCATATATCTGGTAGAATTTGGACTACGTGGTCCTGGGCTTTTCTTTGTTGGGGCACTATTTTTATTACTGTCGCAATCTCACAACTTGTTAATGGTCTCTTCAGGTTTTCTATTTCCTTCTGATTTAATCTTGATAGCCCATTTGTGTCCAGGACTTTATCCATTCTCTCTAGGTTTTCCAGTTTGTTAGCATATAGTTGTTCATAACAGTCTCTGATGATATTTTGTCTTTCAGTGGTACCAGTTGTAATGTCTTTTTTTCATTTCTGATTTTATTTAGTTCTTCTCTCTTCTTTTTTTTCTCCAGTACTGGGTATAAGCAATTCTTTCTTCTTTTCTTGGCTAGTATAGGTAGCAGTTTATAAATTTTGTTTATTTTTTCAAAAAATCAACTTTTCATTGATCCTTTGTATTATTTTGTTTAGTCTCTACTTTGCTTAGTCCTGTTCTGATCTTTATTATGTTTTTCCTTCTGATAATTTTGGGTTTGGTTTGTTCTTGCTTTTCTAGTTCCTTGAGGTACATTGTTAGATTGCTTATTTGAAATTTCTACTTTTTGGATATAGGCATCAATTGCTGTAAACTTCCCTCTTGGAATTGATTTGTCCGTATTCCACAGGTATTGGTATGTTGTATTACCATTTTCATTTGTTTAAGATTTTAAAAATTTCCATCATAATTTCCTCATTGACTCAATGGTTGTTCAGGAGCATGTTGCTTAACTTCCACGTATTTGTATAGTTTCCAAAGTTCTCAGTATTGTTTTCTAGTTTTATTCTATTATGGTCTCAGAAGATACTGAATATCCTGGAGAATATTCCATGTGCTGATGAGAAGAATGGGTATTCTGTAGTTGTTGGATAAAATATTCTGTAAATGCCTGTTAGATCCATATGATCTAAAGTCTGTTTTTTTTTTTTTTTTTTTTTTTTTTTTTTTGTTTTTTTTTTTTTTTTTTTTGTTTTTTTTTTTTTTTTTTTTTTTTTTTTTTTGAGATGGGAGTCTCCTTCTGTCACCCAGGTTGGAGTGCAGTGGCGCAATCTTGGCTCACTGCAACCGCCGCCTCCTGGGTTGAAGCAACTCTCCTGCCTCAGCCTCCCGAGCAGCTAGGACTACAGGCATGCACCACTATGCCCAGCTAATTTTTTTTAAATTTATTTTTAGTAGAGATGGGGTTTCACCATAATGGACAGGCTGGTCTCGAACTCCTGACCTCGTGATCCACCTGCCTCGGCCTCCCAAAGTGCTGGAATTACAGGCATGAGCCACTGCATCTAGCCTTTTTTTTTTTTTTTTTTTTTTTTGAGATGGAGTTTCGCTCTTGTTACCCAGGCTGGAGTGCAATGGCGCAATCTCGGCTCACCGCAACCTCCGTCTCCCGGGTTCAGGCAATTCTCCTGCCTCAGCCTCCCGAGTAGCTGGGATTACAGGCATGCGCCACAATGCCCAGCTAATTTGTTGTATTTTTAGTAGAGACGGGGTTTCACCATGTTGACCAGGGTGGTCTCGATCTCTTGACCTCGTGATCCACCTGCCTTGGCCTCCCAAAGTGCTGGGATTACAGGCATGCGCCACCGCGCCACCATGCCCGGTTAATTTTTGTATTTTTAGTAGAGATGAAGTTTCACTATGTGCTCTTAGCCTGTCTCTGCAGCATTCCTTCCTTTGGGTATGAGGCAGGATCCTGTCTGGAATGAAGGTCTTATGACCTATAGTCAAAGTAGATCAAATAATTTCTTTACGGCCAGTTTTCACATAGAAAGGTGACGGGAAAGCTGGAGTAATATTCTCAGGTTTTATGTAAAGCTGGCTTCGGGGAAAAAGAGTTCTGGTTTCTGTCCTGCTTTGGGGAAGAGGGATTCTGGTGTCTATGGTTAGCCTCAGAAGAAAATGAGAGATCAGATAGGTGGGCAGGAAAAAGGTCACGGTGAGCTGCTACTGAGGATTTCATTTCAGGGTATCACTTTCTGAGACCCTATACACCCTTCATAAAAGGTGTACCAATTTATGTGTAAGAATGCCTACTTGTCCACTTCCTCATCAATTGTGTTTTGTTAAAGTTTCTTAGTTCTGCCAGTCACATATTAGAGTCTTTTTTTTTTTTTTTTCCCCAAGATACAGAGTCTTCACCCAAGCTGGAGTTCAGTGGTATCACTCTAGCTTACCACAGCCTCAAACTTCTGGGTTCAAGCAATCCTCCCACCTCAGTCTCCTGAGTACTTGGGACTATATCATGCCTGTCTAATTTTTCTAAAAAAACAATTTTTTTTTTTTTTTTTTTGAGACAGAGTCTTGCTCTGTTGCCCAGGCTGGAGTGCAGTGGCATGGCCTTGGTTTTCACCGAAACCTCTGCTTCCTGGGTTCAAGTGATTTTCATGCCTCAGCCTCCTTCGTAGCTGGGATTACAGGTATGTGCCACCACGCCTGGCTAATTTTTGCACTTTTAGTAGAGATGGGGTTTGGCTATGTTGGCCAGGCTGGACTCAAGCAATTCAATGGTATGAGTCATTATACCCAGCCCCAATTGCACATTTCTATTGTTCCATTTTCCCACCTACTTCCCCCAATTAGCTTGATATTCATCTTATACTATTTTAATAGGTTCCTTAGAGATCAAAATGTTAATCCTTAATTTATCTAAGCCTATATGTATATACACCCCTACCCTAATCAACAGGCAATTGTAGTATATTTTAATTCTCTCTATACTTTAAGTGCCACAAGAATTATCTAAGTGTCACTTAGAGTAATTCACATATTTACTTTTTGTTGCTTCTTCATTCCCTGAATCTTCATGTTTCTTTTACAAACTTCAAGTTTTTTTCTTCAGTTTAAACAAAAACTTTAGTATTTCCTTTAATGTAGGTACTCTGGTAAGAAATACCATAAATTTGTCTACAACTGTCCTTGTGCTAACTTTATCCTTCAAGGCATTTTCACTGGTTACAGAAATCTAGGTTGGTAGTTATTTCATTTCAGCCCTGTGAAGATGTCATTCCATTATCTTTTATCTTCTATTGTTTTGTAGAGATGGTAGCTCTCAAAGTGTTGGTTGCTCATTTGTATGTACTCCCCACTCCCATCCTGTCCTGGGTACTATAACATTTTTTCACTTTTTTTTTTTTTTTTTTTTTGAGATGGAGTTTCGCTCTTGTTACCCAGGCTGGAGTGCAATGGCGCAATCTCGGCTCACCGCAACCTCCGTCTCCCGGGTTCAGGCAATTCTCCTGCCTCAGCCTCCCGAGTAGCTGGGATTACAGGCATGCGCCACAATGCCCAGCTAATTTGTTGTATTTTTAGTAGAGACGGGGTTTCACCATGTTGACCAGGGTGGTCTCGATCTCTTGACCTCGTGATCCACCTGCCTTGGCCTCCCAAAGTGCTGGGATTACAGGCTTGAGCCACCGCGCCCGGCCATTTTTTCACTTTTTTAGTTTCAGCAGTTTTAAGATAATGTGTCTAAAAATCACTTTTTATTTATCTATCTGGGGCTTGTGGTCGTTTGACGGTTTTGGAATGCCTTTAGTCATTATCTCTTAAAATATTGCTTCTGTCCCCATTCTCTTTCTTTCTCCTTCTGCTATTCCATTACATATTAGACCTTCCTCACTGTATCCCCTATGTATCATCTCTTCTCTTCTGCATTTTCCACTGATTTTTATCTCCATGTTTCATTCTGGGTATTTTCTTCCGATCTATTTTAAATTTCTAGCTTTCTCTTTAGCTGTTTCTAATCTGCTGTGGTTGTAGCCACCAACTGAGTTCTTAATTTTGATTGCTAGAGTTTATAGTTTTCATTTGGTCTTTTTTTTTTGTTTGTTTCCCATTCTCTTCTAAAATTCTCAATTTTGTCTCATCTAACAAATTAAACATTTAAAATATGTTTCTAAAAACTCCATTGTCTGGAGTCTGCCTACCGTCTACAGTTTATTTTCTTTTTTCTTAGGATTATTGTGCCTCCTATTGTGTCTTGAATTTAAATTAAGTGTTAGATACTGTACATAAAAATTCATAGAAATAATTTGAGGCCTATAAAAATGCTATATTCCTCCAAAGAGGACTTAAGGTTTGCCAACTTCTCCCAACATTTGGTGGGCCTCTGGACTCTAATTTTGGCCTCCAACACCTTTCAAGAATGCCACTCTAGCTTCTCAGCTACCTTTTCTGGAACTTGCAGAAGCTCCCAAGGAAAAAGCAACCCTGAACACCAGGTTCTCCCTTACTTCTTTCCCCAGGTCCTATACCTGTAATTCCTTAATGCCTTGTTCCTTTCTTTTCTTTTCCTTCCTTCCTTCTTCCTTTCCTTTCTTTTCTTTTTCTTCTTTGAGACAGTCTCACTCTGTTGCCCAGGCTGGAGTACAGTGGTGTGATCTTGGCTCACTGCAACCTCAGTTTCCTAGGTTCCAGTGATTCTTCTGCCTCAGCCTTCCAAGTAGCTGGGATCACAGGTACACGCTATCACACCCAGCTAATTTTTTTTGCCATGTTGGCTAGGCTTGTCTTGAACTCCTGACCGCAAGTGATCCACTTGCCTTGGCCTCCCAAAGTGCTGGGATTACAGGCATGAGCCACCACAGCCGGCCTCCTTAACGCCTTGTGTCTTAATACTCCAGTGTCTTCAGGCAGGTTATTTTAATATTTTATTCCAGAGGAAACAATTATTCACAGCCGGAAGGTTAATCCAAATTACCCAGTCTACCCTTACCAAAAGTAGAAAAAAACCCTTCACTTTCCCCAAATAGTACATTTAAATTCTTTAGAGGAGTGCTGCTTTCTCTCCTTTTAACTTGAGTAAATGCCACGCTTGAGTTCTGTCACTGAGATGAAGCAGGGGAACAAGGGGAAAGACCTTGAATTAATTGCCTTTTAAAATACTAATCTCACTTCTGCACTTCATCATATTTGCCAACTCTGGATCTAGGGCCTCTTGTAGCCACAGTTTCTATTTCATCTAATAACGTGTCAAAAAATGTTTGAAATCTCATAGACATTGTTAAGCCGACTACTTCGTTTTCTCTGTTTACTTCTTTTTGTACTTCACATTCTATGTAGAATTATAAAGGATATGAAGAAAATGTGTTCAGCCCACCATCTTAAAGTAAGTTTCATTAAATCTTTCATTTTACTTTCTAAAATTTATCCTACAGATAGACATAAACAAATGCACAAAAATATCAGCACTATTTTAATAAAATGATGGAAATAACTCAAATATCCATTAATAGGAAGTCGTTTAAATTATGGCACAATACGGTCATTTTAAAAGATAAGCCAATATATCATAATTTAATTCCATTTTGTATGAAAATAATTTTCAAAACTACTTATGACAGTATATGCACAGAAAAAGAAATTCATGATAAACATGTAAATAAATATATTTATAACATATGCTAACTCAATACTATTTATAAGCATTATAAAGAACTATAGTTTGACTCATTAAATAATTTCGTATTTGAATTTTTATATGGAAACTATTTTTACATACATAAAACAAATAATAAAACATATCAAGCCAACTAGATTACTTCTACCAGAGCTCCATGTGCTAAGAAGCCAAGCCAACATCAAAACAGGTTTATGGGAATATACATTCGTTTTACACTGAAGGCTTCATCTCCTTGGTTTGCAAAACAAACAAAACAAACAACCCAAAATAGGTCTCTATTTGAAAGTATATAAGATTAACGGGGCAAAGGCAAGCCCAGTGCTTTAAAGCATGGAACTTAGAAGAAAACAGTCCTACCTAGTGATATTAAAGTGAAATAATTCATTTATACATAAAAATAGAAGAGACGATAAAGTGACCAGAGAAAAACAGAAATGGGGTGGAGGAGCATTGAAAAGGCATAGAATACAAAGGGCAGAAGTAGAACTGATGGAAACCAAGATAAGAATGAGAGTCCAGTAGAAAGAAGCAAGCACATAGTTTTTTATGTTTAAGATATGTAATGGCAATATGCTACCACTAATCTTTTTCAATTTTGATGGCCTGTGTATCTGATAATACTAATTTCATATTATGCTTAAATGAATTAAACTAGAAAATAAGCCAGTACTTATTTTCTAATTACTAATCTCTGTACTGCTAAAGCGAGCAGTATGATCTTACGCTGAAATCACCTGACATTTTTGGTCGTAAAAATTCAGTAATTTGCCGGGCGCGGTGGCTCAAGCCTGTAATCCCAGCACTTTGGGAGGCCGAGGCGGGTGGATCACGAGGTCAAGAGATCGAGACCACCCTGGTCAACATGGTGAAACCCCGTCTCTACTAAAACTACAAAAAAATTAGCTGGGCATGGTGGCGCGTGCCTGTAATCCCAGCTACTCAGGAGGCTGAGGCAGGAGAATTGCCTGAACCCAGGAGGCGGAGGTTGCGGTGAGCCGAGATCGCGCCATTGCACTCCAGCCTGGGTAACAAGAGCGAAACTCCGTCTCAAAAAAAAAAAAAAAAAAAAAAAAATTCAGTAATTTTCAGATTAAAAAACTCTATAGTCCTAAAAGAAGACTGTTCTTTATTCATTTAGGTATCTACTTTTGCAGCTGTAGATATCTAACTGTATCCACACCTATCCCCTTACAACATTTCATTCTAGAGATGCCCAGTGCCTCGACTCACACTCCTGTACTCATGACAGATGCTGATAATCAGTCATAGCACTTTGCCCCTGGGCACAGTCACTGAGCCCTCCCTTCCTTTCATACTTCTATAAGGTCATCTTCAATAAACTGGAGATGGTACATGAGATAAAACCTATTTGCCATCCTACATATCCTTAAGCAAGATGTGAATTTCATTACAATTCAAAGACTTTCCTAGTGAATAGTGTCTACATAAACAGTTTTTAAAAACACTCTGGGCTGGGCGCCATGGCTGGCCAGGTGCCATGGCTTACACCTGTAATCCCAGCACTCTGGGAGGCCAAGGTCAGTGGATGAGGTCAGGAGTTCGAGATCAGCCTGGCCAACATGGCAAAACCCCAGCTCTACTAAAAATACAAAAATTAGCTGGGTGTGGTGGTGCGTGCCTGTAATCCCAGCTACTCAGGAGGCTGAGGCAGGAGAATCACTTGAACTCAGGAGTCAGAGGCTGCAGTGAGCCGAGATCGTGCCATTGCACTCCAGCCTGGGCGACAAGAGCAAAACTCCATCTCAAAAACAAAACAAAACAAAACAGCTCTGGTAATTATCTTATGAATAAAATTGGCTCTCATTTTTTGAACACATTAGATGAATAAATTAGGATATAAACTTTGTCAAGATAACCTAAAGATGACAAAATAGATATTTCCTGACTTACTTATTCTGAAACATTTTTTATAACCTCTGTCATTACAACTCCTTTGGTCACAGGTACCAGTCTGAGCAATTCTAGACTCATACAAACTGTTCAAAGAACCTAATATACCCATTAATCCTATTCAACTGTACAGTCAACGGCATAATGAGGTCTGGGGCAATGCACTGCCGGTTTACTTAGCATATGTTCAGTATAACAAGAGTTAGTGATAGCAATGAGGATGTACTTTTTTACGTATGTATGTATCTATTCCTGTAATCATTAATTTACTGAGATAGGGTCTCTCTATCACCCAGGCTAGAGTGTAGTGGTAGAATCATAGCTCACTGCAGTCTCTGACTCTAGGCTCAAGCAATCCTTTTGCTTCAGCCTCCCAAGAAGCTGGACTACAGGCGTGGACAACCTCATGCAAATGAGGATATAAAAATAATATTTATCTGAAGGTTTTCTCCCATAGATATTTTTAAATCATTAGATATAGATGGTCTCACCATTTTAAAATTAGACAAGCAAATGAAGAAAAAAAAAAGAGAGAAACAAATTCTTACCAGTTTTTCTGCTTCTGTGTTCATTTCCCTTAATTTCTTGATATGTTCCTTTTTAATCATGAGAATTTTTGATAATCTGGTCTACAAAGAAGATATATTTTAGAATAAACAGAGGCATTTAAGTATATTAGTTAAACATTAAATTTCCAATTTCTAGTAAGATATTTTAGCATAGATTTTAGTGTTTCAACATACATATAGCATAGCATTGTTTTGGGTTGTTTTTCTTCTGAGACACAGTCTAACTCTGTTGCCCAGGCTGGAGTGCAATGGCGTAATCTCAGCTCACTGCAACCTCTGCCTCCCAGTACAAGCAATTCTTGCCTCAGCCTCCCGAGTAGCAGGTATTACAGGCGCATGCCACCACGTCTGGCTAATTTTTTTGTTTTTTGAGATGGAGTCCTGCTCTGTTGCCCAGGCTGGAGAAAAATGGAGCAATCTCGGCTCACTGCAAACTCTGTCTCCCAGGCTCAAGTGATTCTCCTGCCTCAGCCTCCCAGTAGCTGTGATTATGGGCGCCCGCCACCATGCCTGGCTAATTATTATATTTTTAGTAGAGACGGGGTTTTGCCATGGCCAGGCTAGTCTCGAACTCCTGACCTCAAATGATCCACCTGCCCCGGCCTCCCAAAGTGCTAGGATTACAGGCATGAACCAGGGCGCCCGGCCATTTTTGTTTTAGTAGAGATGGGGTTTTACCATGTTGCCCAGGCTGGTGTTGAACTCCTGATTTCAAGTGATCTGCTCACCTTGGCCTCCCAAAGTGCTGGAATTACAGACATGAACCACTACACCTGGCCTCACAGCACTGTATTCTATATATCTGATTAGCTGACAAGCAAATAGTATTTTAAAAATCCATTGCAACTAGAACATGTCAAAAGGACTAAGGAGTCAATCTGAACAAGCTTTCACTGGTTCAAAATTCTGTTCTTCTTAGCAGGGTCTACTCTCAGGAAAAACTATTTAACCAGAGGCTAACATGCTAGGGTTTTAGCAGAGCTAACTGACCTTCGCTGGGGAAGAGAAACACCCAACCCCAGCCTACTGTAGCCATCCTACACCACCTAAGAGGAGGAAAAACTGAGATGCATTTGTGAAGTTCACAGTCCAGAGGCTCAGGCTGACCAAAAGACTGAAACCTACTCACAAGACTATAGAATGCTTCATCATGTCCCCCCACACCTTACCACCATTATCATGAAAGCCTATCTACCGCAGTTCCTTTTACATAGTCTGTCATGTTTGGCAATCAAGAAAAAATTACAAGGCACACCAAGAAGGCAAAAAAGGTAGTTTGAAGAGACAAAGCAAGCATAAAAACCAGCCTCAGATATGGCAGGGATGTTGAAATTTGCAAGAACTATGAGTAATACGCTAAGGCCTCTAATGGATAAAATAGTATGCAAGAACAGATGGGCAATGCAAGCACAGAGATGAAAATTTCTCGAGCGTGAGGATACATTATTTCTTTTTCTTTTTTTTTCTTCCACAAGAGTTACCTCAGAAGAGGATATATTAATAGGAACTTCCAAAACTAAAAAGCAAAGAGAACAAAGACTGAAAAAATCAGCACAGAATGTCCAAGGACTGTGGGACAACTACAAAAGGTATACATTAAGCTTTAATGAAATACAAGAAGGAGAGAAAAAAGGAAGAAATATCTGAAATATAATGAGAATTTTCCCCAAATTAATATCAGATACCAAACCAAAGCTCTAAGAAGCTCAGAGAATACCACACAGGAAAAATGCCACAAAAACCTCTACATTTACATATATCATATTCAAACTACAGAAAATCCAAGATAATGAAAAAATTCTGGCCCAGCTATGGCGGCTCACACCTCTAATCCCTGCACTTTGGGAGGCTGAGGCAGGCAGATTGCTTGAGCCCAGCAGTTCGAGACCAGCCTGGGCAACATAGCAAACCCTGTCTCCACATATTTAAAAAAAAGAAAAAAGAAAAAAAGTCCTGAAAGAAAACACTTTACTGATAGAGAAGCAAAGATAAGAATTCCATCTGACCTCTCCTCAGAAACCAGAGAAGCAAGAAGATACTGGAGTGAGATATCTTGTGTTGACAGAAAAAAAAAAATCTGGCAATCTAAAACCTCTGCACCCCATGAAATTATCATTCAAAAGTAAAACAGGACTGGGCATCAAGGCTCACACCTGTAAACCTAGCACTTTGGAAGGCCAAGAGGGAGGACTGCTTAAGCTCAGAAGTTCCAGAGCAGCCTGAGAAACACAGCTAGACCTTAACTCTACAATAAAAAATAAAAATTTTTAAGTGAAAGAGAAATAAAGACTTTCTCAGGGAAAAAACTTGAGACAATCTGTCACCAGTAGGCCTGCCTTATATGAAATGTTTTCTTTTTTAAAGATGGAATCTTGCTCTGTTGCCCAGGCTGGAGTGGAATGGCACGATCTTGGCTCCCTGCAACCTCCACCTCCTGGGTTCAAGCAGTTCTCATGCCTCAGCCTCCCAAGTAGCTGGGACTATAGGCGCATGCCACCACACCTGGCTAATTTTTGTATTTTTAGTAGAGACAGGGTTTCACCATATTGGTCAGGCTAGTGTTGAACTCCTGACCTCAAGCTATCTGCCCACCTCGGCCTCCCAAAGTGCTAGGATTACAGGTGTGAGCCACCGCACCCAGCCAGAAATGTTAAATTATGTTCTTCAGAGAAAAAGAAGATGATACATATCAGAAACTCAGATGTAAATAAAGGAAGTATATCAAAGAAAGAATAAGTTGAAGGTAAAATAAAAACTTCTATTTTCCTTATTTCCTTATTCCAACAGATAACTGTTTGTTCAAAACAATAACAGCAACGGTGTATTTGATTATGTATGATTATGTGTTATGTATGATTATGCATATGCTTATGCATGCTTAGGTATAGATAAAATAGTGAATGCAGTGATACAAAAAAAAGGGAGGGATGAATTAGGATTATTTTGTTATTACTAGGTACTAGTACTACCCATGAAGCTGTCCAGTGTTATTTGAAAGTGGATGTGGATTAGTTGTAAAAGTATATCATGTAAACTCTAGAGCAACCATTAAAGAAAGGTAACCAAAAAAGTGTAACCGACATGCTAAGACAGCAGAGAAAAATTGAATTATATAAAGTAATTAAACCATGAAAGGTAAAAAACAGAGTGGAATGTAAAAACAAGAACAAGGAATATGAGCAACAAATACAAAATAGTAATAAATATGATAGACATTAATCTAACTATGTCAATAATCACTTTGAAATCTACTTTAAGTATAAAGACACGAACAGATTAAAAGTAAATGGATGGAGGCTAGGTGTGGCGGCTCATGCCTATAATCCCAGTACTTTGGGAGACTGAGGAGGGTCCCATTGCTTGAGCTAAGGAGTTCAAGGCCAGACTGGGCTACAGTGACACCCCATGTCTATACAAAAAGATAAAAAAAATTAGCAGGCGTGGTGGCTTGTGCCTGTAGTCCCAGTTACTTGGGAGGCTGAGGTGGGAGGATTGTTTAAGCCCAGGAGGTTGAGGCTGTAGTGAGTCAAGATCATGCCACTGCACTCCAGCCTGGGCTACAGAGGAAAACCCTGTTCTCAGAAACAAAACAAAACACAACAAAAAGGGCTAGGCTCGGTGACTGACACCTGCAATCCCAGCACTTTGAGAGGCTGAGGCAGGCAGACTGCTTGCAGTCAGGAGTTCCAAACCAGCCTGGCCAACATGGTGAAACCCTGTCTCTACTGAAAATACAAATATTAGCCAGGTGTTGTAGACCACACATATAATCCTAGCTACGCGGGAGGCTGAGGCACAAGAATTGCCAGGAGGCAGAGGTTGCCTGGGCAAAAGAGCAAGACTCTGTCTCAAAAAAAAAGAAAAAAAAAGAAAAAAAAAAAAA
>NW_016107357.1:8795413-8798123 GCF_001604975.1 Cebus imitator
AAAAAAAAAAAAAAAGTAAATGGATAAAGAATATGCCATGCTAACACTAATCAAAAGAAAGCAGGAGCAGTTATAATAATTTCAGACAAAGCAGACTCCAGAGCAAGAAAAGATGTTAGGAAGAAAAAGGAGCATTACACAACAAGAAAGGGGTCAATGTTCCAAGACATAACAATACTTAATTTTTTGTTTTTGTTTGAGACAGAGTGTTGCTCTGTTACCCAGGCTGGAGTGCAGTGGCATGATCTTGGCTCACTGCAACCTCCATCCCGGGTTCAAGCAATTCTCCTATCTCAGCTTCCTGAACTGCTGGGATTACAGGCGCCCGCCACCACACCTGGCTAATTTTTGTACTTTTAGTAGAGATGGGGTTTCACCAATGTTGGCCAGGCTGGTCTCGAACTCCTGACCTCAACTGATCTGCCTGCCCTGGCCTCCCAAAGTGCTGGGATTACAGGCATGAGCCACCGTGCCCCACCAACAATACTTAATATTTATGTACCTAACAAATGAATATCAAAACATGAGGCAAAATGACGGACAAACTATTGACAAATAGATCAATCCACCATTATAGTTGGAGATTTTGATAACTCTCTATCAGAAATAAACCAATCCAATGGGCGGAAAATCAGCAAGGACACAGTTAAACCAACAATACCATCAATTTACTGAATATAATTGACAACTATAGACTACTTCATCAAATAACTGCAGAATATACTTTCTACCAAAGGCTGTAAAGAACATTTATGATGATCTCATTCTGGGCCACAAAACACACCTTAACAAAATTAAAAGAATAGAAATCATACAATGTATGCTCTTAGACCACTACAAAACTGTACTAGAAATTAATAACAAAGAAAGCTGTAAAATCTGAAGACACGTCTAAATAACACATGAGTCAAAAAAGCAATCTAAAAGTAGAAATGGGAAAAAAATTCTGAACTAGATAAAAATAAAAAGATGATTTGTCAAAATTTGTGGGATGCAGCAAAAGCAATGCTTAGTGGGAAATGTGCAGTATCAAATGCATGTATTAGTAAAGGAAAAAGACCTAAAATCAGTAATTTAAGCTTCCACCTTAGGAAACTAAANAAAAAAAGAAAAAAGAAAAGTAAATTAAATACAAAGTAAGCAGAAGAAACCATATAAATTAGAACAGAAATCAATAAAATTGAAAAAAGGAAATAGAAAAAAAATTAACGAAACCAAAAGCTGATTCTTAAAAAAGATCAATATCGATAAGCCTCTAGCTAGGCTAAGAAAAAGGAGAGAAGACACAAATTATTAATTTCAGAAATGAAAATGGGGCATCACTATAGATCCTATGGACTTAAAAAAGACAATAAAAGAATACTATAAATAACTCTATGTCCACAAATTTGATAACCTTAATAAAATGAACAAATTCCTTGAATGACACAATTTCCAAAACTCACACAAGAAAAAAATGGAGACGCTCTGAATAGGCTTGTATTAAATGAATTGAGTCAATAATTAATAACCTTCCAAAACAGAAAGCACCAGGCCCAGATGGGTTCGCTGAGGAACTCTACTAAACATTTGAGGAAGACAGTATACCCAATCTCTACAATGTTTTAGAGGACAGTAGTAGAGGAAATACTTCCTAACTCATTCTGCCAGGTTAGCATTACCTTAATACCAAACTCTGACAAAGACACTATAAAAGAAAACTATAAGCCAGGCACAATGGAATGTACTCATAATCCTAGCTACTGGGACGCTGAAGTGGGAGGATCACTTGTACTCAGGAGTCTGAGCCCAGCCTGGGCAACACAGATCCCTTGTCGAAAAAGGAAACAAAAAAAACTATAGACTAGTATCTCTCATAAACACAGACACGAAAATTCTCAATAAAATACTAGCAAATTGAGTCCAATGATGTATAAAAGGAATCCCTCACATCAGTAGGCTAAAGAAGAAAAATCACACAATCAGACTGATACAGGCAAAGTATTTGACAAAATTCAACACTCACTCATGAGAAACTCTCACTAAACTAGCAATAGACAACTTCTCCAACCTGATAAAAGATATCTACCAGAAAAAACCCATATTTAATATCATACTTAATGGTGAGAAACCAGAAGCTTTCCCACTAAGATCACGAACAAGGCAACAATGTCCTCTCTTATCACTCCTTTTCAATATCATACTAGAAGTTCTAGCTAATGCAATAAGACAAGAAAGAGAAATAAAAGGTAGAATAATTGGGAAGGAAAAAAAACTGTTTTAGGCGGGTAACATGACTATCTATGTAGATAATCTGAAAGAACTGACAAAAAAAATCCCTGGAACTAATAAGTGACTATAGCAAAGTTGCAGGATACAAAGTTAACATACAAAAGTCAATTGCTTTGTCGTATATCAACAATAAACAAGTAGAATGTGAAATTAAAAATACAATATTGTTTACCTTAACACCCCCCAAAATTAAATACTTAAGTATAAATTTAACAAAATATGTGTAAGACCTATATGAGCAAAACTACCAAACTCTAATAAAAGAAATAGAAGATCAAGGCCGGGTGCGGTGGCTCAAGCCTGTAATCCCAGCACTTTGGGAGGCCGGGGCGGGTGGATCACGAGGTCAAGAGATCAAGACCATCCTGGTCAACATGGTGAAACCCCGTCTCTACTAAAAATACAAAAAATTAGCTGGGCATGGTGGCACGTGCCTGTA
>NW_016107357.1:8798345-8809113 GCF_001604975.1 Cebus imitator
AAAAAGAAATAGAAGATCTAAATAAATAAGAGATATTCCATGTTCATGGATAAGAAGACACAACATTGTTAAGATACCAGTTCTTTCCAACTTGTTCTATAAATTCAATGCAATACAAGTTAAAATTCCAGCAAGTTGTTTTATGGATATTGAGAAAATGATTCTGGTCTATACTGAAAGGCAAAAGACCTACTATAGCCAACATAATATAGAAGTAGAACAAAGATGAAGGACTGACACTACTCAACTTTGAAAGATACTATAAAGCTACAGTAATGAAGACAGTGTGGTAGTGGCAAAAAACAAAATAACTAGATCAATGGAACAGAATAGAGAGCCCAGAAATAAATCCACATAAACAGTCAACTGATCTTCAATAAATGAGCAAAAGCAGTTGCCCAACAAATTGGCAACAGTGGAGAAAAGTCAGTCTTTTCAACAAATGGTGCTGGCAACAAATGGACATCCACATACAAAAAAAAAATGAATCTAGGCAAAATCCTTACATCTTTCACAAAGGGAATCACAAACACAGATGTAAAATCCAAAACTGTAAAACTAGAAAGTGGCCGGCCCAGTGGCTCACGCCTGTAATCCCGGCACTTTGGGAGGCCCAGGCAGGCAGATCACCTGAGGTCAAGAGTTCGAGACCAACTTGATCAACATGGAGAAATCCCATCTCTACTAAAAATACAAAATTAGCCAGGTGTGGTGGCACATGCCTGTAATTCCAGCTACTTGGGAGGCAAGGCAAGAGAATCGCTTGAACCCCAGAGGTAGAGGTTGCAGTGAGTTGAGATGGTGCCACTGCACTCCAGCCTGGGCAACAAGAGTGAAACTCCATCTCAAAAACAAACAAACAAACCTCTAGAAAGTAACACAGGAAAAAAAATCTAGATGACTTTGGTTTTGTGACAACATTTTAGATATGACACCAAAGGCATGATCCATGAAAGAATGAATTGATGAGCTGAACTTCATTAAAACAAAAAACTTCTGCTTGGTCAAAGACATTATAAAGAGAATGAAAAGACAAGCCACAGACTGGAAGAAAATATTTGTAAAATATACATCTGATAAGGAACTGCTTTCCAATATATACAAAGAACTCTTAAAACCCAACAATAAGAAAACAATTGGATTAAAAAATGAGCCAAACACCTTAACAGACACCTCACCAAAGAAGATATACAGATGGCAGATAAGCATATGGAAAGATGCTCAATGAGGAAATGCATATGTCATCAGGGAAATGCAAATTTAAATAATGAGATACCACAATGAACCTATTAGAATGGCCAAAATCCAGAACACTGACAACACCAAATGCTGACGAGGATGTGGAACAACAGGAAATCCCATTCACTGCTGCTGGGAATGCAAAATGGTACCACCACTTTAGAACACAGCTTGTCAGTTTCTTACATAACTAAGCATACTCTCAGCATATGATCCAGCAATTACACTCCTTGGTATTTACACAAAGGACATGAAAACTTACGTCTATACAAAAACCTGCACACAGATATTTATGGCAGTTTTATTCTTAATTGCCAAATTTTGAACACAACCAAGATGTCATTCAGTTTGTCAATGAGAAAATAAACTGTGGTACATCCCAACAATGTAATATTACTCAATCCTAAAAAGGAATGAACTATCAAGACATGAAAGAAACCTAAATGTGTATTAGTAAGTGAAAGAAACCAATATGAAAAGGCTATATACCATATGACTTCAAATATATGACAGTCTGCAAAAGACAAACATCAGTGACTTCCAGGGCTCAGGGAAAGGGATAAAAGGTGAAACACAGAAGATTTTTAGGGCAGCAAAAACAACTCTATGATACATAATGGTGGATACATGTCATTACACATTTGTCCAAAATCTTAAAATGTTCCACATCTTTAAATACATTAATGTGAACTATGGTCTTTAGGTGAAATGATGTGTTAATGAAGGTTCATTGACTGTTAACAAATATACCACTCTGGTGGGGGAGATAATGGTGGCAGACTACACATGTGTGGGGTCAAGAAGTATATGGGATATATCTGTATATTCTTTTCAATTTTGCTATGAACCTAAAACTGCTCTAAAAAATAAAGTGTTTTGAATTAAAAATCAAATATAACAAAAGTCAATAAAAATACCACTACTTTAGACACAGTGTAGTAGTACTTAGCTTTTGGATCCCTCTGTTACAGACCTCTCTCTCTCTCAAACTCTCTCAAACACACACACAACACCTGTTCAAATATAACATACTAGCTTTGTTTATAGTTCCACTATTTAAAAGAAAGAATTAAAAACAAGTATCTTTGTGGAAAGAATAAGTCTTGGCTTTCATCACATTTTCAATCTTTCATATAAAAACATCCATCTGCCTTGAGAAGCCAAAGCTATAAGACATTTTATATTGCAAAGATAACTAACAACATATCATTAGCTAGGCATGGTGGCCTAAGCCTGTATTCTCAGCACTTTTGAGGACCAAGCCCTGGAGTTCAAGGCTACCCTAGGTAACACAGTGGGACCCCACCTCTACAAAACTAATAAAAAACATATTAGCTGGGAGTCGTGGTACATGCCTGGGGTCTCAGCTACCTGCGAGGCTGAGGTGGGAAGACTGTCCGAGCCCGGGAGGTTAAGGCTGCAGTGAGCCATGATGGAACCACTATCCCCTAGCCTGAACAATAGGGCGAGAACTTGTCTTAAAAAAATAAATAAATAGGCCAGGTGCAGTGGCTCACACCTGTAATCCTAGCACTTTGGGAGGCTGAGAAGGGCAGATCACTTGAGGTCAGGAGTTCGAGACCAGCCTGGCCAACATTGTGAAACTCCATCTCTACTAAAAATAAAAAAATTAGCTGGGCGTGGTGGCTATGCCTATAATCCCAGCTACTTGGGAGGCTGAGATGGAAGAATCACTGGAACCCAGGAGGTAGAGGTTGCAGTGAGCTGAGATCATGCCACTGCACTCCAGCCTGGGAGACAGAACAAGACTCTGTCTCATATAAATAAATAAATAAAAATTTAAAAATGAATTTAAAAAATGTGATTGAGGAACACAGAATACCATACACATACACACACACAACTGACAAGGCTTTTCTTCAAAATAACATCAACTGCAAAAGGTAAACACTATGAATATTTTCATGGATTATGTTTTATATATATATATATATATATATATATATATATATATGGAGAGAGAGAGAGAGACAGACAGACACACACACGCACACACATACACAGAGAGAGAGAGAGAGAGAAAGAGAGAGAGAGAGAGAGTTAGTTTTGCTCTTGTTGCCCACAGGGAGATCACAGCTCACTGCAACCTCCACCTCAGGGTTCAAGCAATTCTCCTGCCTCAGCCTCCTGAGTGCTGGGATTACAGGTGCCCACCACCAGTTCTGGCTAATTTTTGTATTTTTAGTAGAGTCAGGGTTTCATCATGTTGCCCAAGATGGTTTCAATCTCTTGACCTCGTGATCCACCTGCCTCGGCCTCCCTTTTTTTTTTTTTTTTTTTAAAGTTTTTGAGTTGGAGTCTTGCTCTGTCACCCAGGCAACCTCTGCCTCTTGGGTTCAAGCAATTCTTGTACCTCAGCCTCCCAAGTAGCTAGGATTACATGCACAGTCCACCACAACTGGCTAATATTTGTATTTTCAGTAGAGACAGGGTTTCACCATGTTGGCCAGGCTGGTCTGGAACTCAACTGCAAGCAATCTGCCTGCCTCAACCTCCCAAAAGTGTTGGGATTACAGGTGTTAGCCACCGAGCCTAGCCCTTTTTGTTGTGTTTTGTTTTGTTTCTGAGAACAGGGTCTTCCTCTGTAACCTAGGCTGGAGTGCAGTGGCATGATCTTGACTCACTACAGCCTCAATGTCCTGGGCTTAAGCAATCCTCTCACCTCAGCCTCCCAAGTAACTGGGACTACAGGCACAAGCCACCACACCTGCTAATCTTATCTTTTTGTATAGACATGGGGTGTCACTGTAGCCCAGTCTGGTCTTGAACTCCTTGGCTCAAGCAATGGGACCCTCCTCAGTCTCCCAAAGTACTGGGACTACAGGCATGAGCCGCCACACCTAGCTAATTTTTGTACTTTTAGTAAAGACAGAGTTTTGCCATGTTGGCCAGGCTGGTCTTGAACACCCTACCTCAGGTGATCCATGTGCCTCGGCTTCCCAAAGTGCTGGTATTACAGGTACACCTGGCCTATTGTAAACAGTTTTATTCATAAAAATCATATCGGCTGGGAGTGGTGGCTCATGCCTGTAATCCCAGTACTTTGGGAGGCCAAGGTTGGGGAATCATTTGAGGTTAGGAGTTGAAGATCAGCTTGGCCAATATGGTGAAACCCCATCTCTATTAGAAAAAAAAAAAAAAAAATTAGCCGGGCATGGTGGTGCGTACCTATAATCCCACCTACTCGGGAGGCTGAGGTAGGAGAAAAGCTTGAGCCCAGGAGGTGGAGGTTACAGTGAGCCAAGATCACACCACTGCACTCCAGCACTCCAGCCTGAGCGATAGAACGAGACTCAGTCTCAAAATAAATAAATAAATAAATAAAAATAAAGATCATATCTATTCCAAGCCAAAGTAGTTTTTATTTTCCAAAAAGGAAAAGAAATGAAACAATACGTTAGTAGGCTATGATTCAAACTAAAAAATTTATTTAATCTAATTTTCAAACTCATTACATTTTTAAGAGTCTGACTATTAAGAAAACTTTCCAATATAATACTTCTCCACTTATTTGGGTTTAGGCTTAGATTTCTTAGTACTTAGCAAGTGAATACCTGTTTCTAGACTCTGAAAAGAAATAAAATTTCTTCTAACCATGTAAGCTAGCCAGGGCATCGTAACTATTGAATTGAATGATGATGGCAGAATATGCTGAGGTTACTAAATAAAACCCTTCATAGTTACCCAAGTTATTAACAGCCAAACATTCAGAATTTCACAGAACATATGCTAGAACGTTTGAGCCCTTAAAATAGCAGAATAATAAGAACTCAGACACAAGACAAAGCTCAAGAAGAAAGATCTGTAACTCTTTCTTGGTTTTTATAACTTTTATTTTCAGGTTTTGTTGGAAATAGCAGTTCTTAAAACCTACACGGTGATAAATATGTGGTCCTAGAAAAATTTTCAACTTTAATAACACAGAAAACATTGAGTTTTTAGACAAACTGCCAAGATATTCAAAACAATTCTTACCACTTGTATAAGAAATTCTACTGGAAAACCACCTAACGTTTCAGTGTCAGAGCCAGAAATTTTACTTCTCCATGGTGACTGTCCTAATAAAGGATCATTATCCTATGGGAATAAAAGAGAATCATTTAATCATTGACTATTCAGAGGAGGTATCTTATTTTCAGAAAAAGAGAAAATTCTGTTATAAAATCCAATGAAAAGGAAAATATTTCTGGAGTTGAAGCAAGTATTTATTTTATTTAACATTTTCAACTCAAAATAGTGTGCATACCTTTTGAAGTTGTTGTAACAGATGTGTATTTCTTGAGAACAAAGTTCACCTTCATAATAATCAATCAAATTATTGATGGTATTTCTAAAATATGCTTACTGTAATTGGTGACTGGAGAGGAGGAGTATAATGTAAACGTGGTGGGGTCATAAAAAATCGAGAAGGCCGCTGTTTTTGTCCAAAGGCAGCAATTGGCATTGTCTCATGAGGCTCATTACTCTGAGAAAACAGAATAATCCACAAAATTTGAAATTTACCAATCATTTATGCTTTATAATCACTGTACTTCAGCTTGAGATATACACTCACGCATATTCTATGATTCATTTAGAATGTATTACTTATATATTATTTATAGAGTAGCATATTAGTCTATACAGATCAAAGGCTAGAATATAAAACAGAATGCGAAAACGCTACTTTGCTACCAAAAGAACGAACCTACAAAAAAAAAAAAGAAATTTTAAAAAAAGGGTCAAAATAGTTTAGAGAATCAAAGGTTAATATTAAAGTGTTTTTTGGCCACCCTTGGTTATCTTCATTTAGGCTGCCTGAATATATCCTACAATAATTAAAATTAACTCTTATTTAGTCAGAGAGAAATATTTGGGTGATCTCATAAAAATAGTTAAATTAATTAAACAGAGAAGCAGTTTACCTGTTTTTTTGTTTGTTTTTTTGAGATGGAGTTTCATTCTTGTTGCCCAAGCTAGAGTGCAATGGCACAATCTCGGCTCAATGCAACCTCCACCTCCTAGGTTCAAGCAATTCTCCTGCCTCAGCCTCCTGAGTAGCTGGGATTACAGGTGCGCACCACCACACCCAGCTAATTTTTTGTATTTTTACTAGAAACAGGGTTTTACCATGTTAGCCAGGCTGGTCTTGAACTCCTGACCTCAGATGATCCACCAGCCTCAGCCTCCGAAAGTGCTGGGATCACAAGCGTGAACTACTGCACCTGGCCAATTTACTTTTTTTAAAAAGAGAGTTTAAAGATTTCACCCTTTAATGTAAAAACTTAAGAACAGTGTACTTTGCTCTATATTTAGTTCCAATTTTTTTTCTCTCCTATTGTGGAGAGATATCAAGCAATATTGTATTTCTGTACTTAGGAGATATATATATATACATGTTCTAGGCAGAGGTTGCAGTGAGCCAAGATCACATCACTGCATGCTAGCCTGGGCAACAGAGCAAGACTGTTGATTCTAGTTTCAGCCTAACAGGAAACCAAATACAGAGCCTTGAATAAACTACACAATTGTACTTTATGTCTGAGATGTCTGAGTTTCACCATGCAAAAAGTGAAGGTAATTAACACCCATCCTGCATACCTCTGAAGATAAAACAGGAGAACAAATAAGTACATGATGTTACTTCATACTTTAAAAATAATTTTACAAGAGGACTACACATTAACCTAACAGCTGCAATGAAAATGTTATGTAGCTTCTTCTCCAAGGTTATTTCATCAGGACTCATCAGTTTGGTTATACTAAAGTGCTATATCATTAAGGTCCAACAGAGGAATGCCAGTTCCTAGAAAACAGAAGACTTAAGTATATTTCTGAACTAGGGGTCTAGCAGATAGGGCTGGGGACCGCTAAGGATCTCTTCCTCTGTGAGCTAAAGTCAATTCTATCATAAAATACGATTTCTAAAAAAAAACTCTACATAACACATTTAACAGGCATAAAACACAAATGTATTATGAAATACTACTTACAAGAACTTCATAATCAGGGATGGTATGGGTACCAAGCCCTGTCCTATCAAAAGTTACTCTATAAGTAGCATTAAGAGTATCCACAGCATCTATCTGTCCAGTGAACAAACCATCATGAACACCACGTAATCGTGCTGAGAAAAGAAAAAAGGCATTATGATGTGTGGGAGATACAAAGAATAGTCAAATATAAAACTTCGAAGCATGTAATTTAAATCATATACAGTATTTTGTCTATTAGAGTTTCAAAACAAGCACACACTTTATTTTTGGCTTAGAGAAACGACAGAAAGATTTTTTTGAAACAAAAAACAAAACTATAAATGATGATCCCTAATTTCATATATGAATAAAATTACATTACTTCCAAATTAAGAGAAAAATATTTTTACATCATTTGGGGTTCAAACCCCTAATTGCAAAAAAGCCAACAAAAGAAGTTAGGTCATTATACTCATGAGTGAAATACCAGAAGTAGTTCAATTAAAAAAAAAAAAAAAAAAAAAAAAAAAAAAAAAAAAAAAAAAAAAAAAAAAAAAAATAAAAAAAAAAAAAAAAAAAAAAAAAAAAAAGACAAAGATGTTGTATAGAAAAGAATTAAAGAATTTAATACAGCAAGCCTGAGACTAAGCTATACTTAAATAAACCTCCTTGCAAGGCTGGCCCTTGTCTGGTATCTGGGAACTTGGCTTTCAGAAATGTTCCTACTGTTCCCTAATTAATAATGGTGGTTTACTGTGTATACATTGTGCAAACAATGTGGTTAATGCCGGACACCTGCTTTCCCTCTGAAAGACTGGGATTTTAGTATATACTAGGCAAAAGATGCCTAAATACTTAGCCCCCCGTAGAAACTGGTCATCAAGTCTCTAATGAGCTTCCCTGTTAGACAAAACTTATAAGCATTGTGACAACTTGCTTCTGGGGGAATTAAACAAGTCTTCCATGACTCTATTGGGAGAGGACTTTTGAAAACTTGCACCTGGTTTCCTCTGGACTTTGCCCCAGCCACCTTATTCTTTTGCCAATTTTGTTTTGTATCCTTCACTGTAACAAATCTTAGTCATGAGTACATGTGCTGAGTACTCTGAATCTTTCTAGTGAATCACCAAAACTAGTAGTCTTGGAACTGATGACATAGATGAACTCTGTGTCACTATTACTTAAGTCCAGCCTAAAATAACATCAGATAAATCCAAACATTCAGCATGAGTGAAAAATATAAGAACAGCATTTATGGCTTTAAACTGGGCAAAGTAATACATTTTATACTAACCAAAAAATATAATACACAACATTTTAATAAAACACAGAAATACACAATGCAAAACTGTTTAAAAAAAAGGATCAATTGATAACACAATTGTAGAGGACTAAAATCTTTCTCAGTTTCTGACAGAAAGGGAAAAGTAAATATGGATACAGAAGATGTGGAAAATAAAGTTGAATAAACAAATGTTAACACAGAAAAGGACTTGTAGTTGTGATGGTATTAAGAGGTTAGTAATTCCTCTCCATAAAAAAACAAGTACAAACCTGAACGAGATTGTCAAAAACAACCATTCCAGAGTACTGGAAATGGATCAAATGCAGAAAACAAGAAATGTTTACTGCTGAAAAAGTGCTTGAGCTTCAGATTAGGGTAAGGGGAGTCAGTGGCCTTTTTGCACGAGGTTATTCACACACCCACCACTACGATCAACTTGGTTGGTGAGAATGGTTTTATTAGTTCAAGGTTGGTCACAAAAACCAGCAGTGTTGTTGCCAGAGGGAACACACTCAGTGTTAACCAGTAGGTAAAAACTACTCTGAGTGGTGAATTCAATTAGGAAAGAACAGGAAAAATCCACAGCTTTGTAAGCCCAAGGTATGGACCTGGCTGAGATGATTGGCAGAGAGCCAGAAATTTAACAGGCAGATCCTGGAAACTCGAAAGCCATAAAAGGGTGGAAATAAGTTCTCTACCATCCATGGCTAACTGGGTTACTATGCAAATGGACAGAGAAGATCCAATAGTCTAGCAAAAAGTAAAAGCTAAGGATGACTTGAAAATTAACAGCAACTTTGTACATACATTCCCCAATTTACATACAAATCAATGTGAGGCTTTTCCCAATCAAGATGTTTGAGCATAACCTCTGTTCAAATCATTAGGTGACCACTAAATTATTATTATTATTATCATCTGAGATAGGAGTCTCGCTCTGTCACCCAGGATGGAGTGCAGTGGCATGATCTCAGCTCACTGCAACCTCTGCCTCCTGGGTTCAAGTGATTCTCCTGCCTCAGCCTCCTGAATAGCTGGGATTACAGGTGCCCGCCACCACACCTGGCTAGTTTTTTTTTGTATTTTTAGTAGATACAGGGTTTCACTATGCTGGACAGGCTGGTCTCGAACTCCTGACATCAGGTAATCCACCCATCTCAGACTCCCAAAGTGCTGGGATTATAGGCGTGAGCCACCCCGCTTGGCCCTGACCACTAAATTATATGCAGACACAGGGGCAACTCCTTGGAAACCAGGTTTAATAACAATAATAATAATATAAGAATAAAAAAATGAAGCAGAGACATCAGTGTTTCCATAGCCAACACTAAACCAAATCCAACAACTCTCCAAAAAATCAGAATACATAGTTGCTACAATATATTACCTGAAATATCAAGTTTTCCACTAGAAATTACTAGACATGTAAAGAAGTAGAAAAGCATGGCTCTTAATCAAGAAAAAGGTATAGTAAGAAATTGACAGAGATAATATATTTACCAAAGACTTAAAAAGCAGCTATTATAAATATGTTCAAAGAATTAAAGGAGGCTGGGCGTGGTGGCTGACACCTATAATCCCAGCACTTTGGGAGGCCCAAGTGGGCGGATTGCTTGAGCTCAGGAGTTCAAGACGAGCCTGTGCAACATAGTGAAATCCCATCTCTACAAAAAAATTAGCCAGGCATGGTGGTATGTGCCTATAGTCCCTAGAGGCTGAGGTGGGAGGATTACTTGAGCCCAAGAGGTGGAGGCTGCAGTGAGCCAAGATTATACCACTGCACTCTGGCCTGGGAGACAGAGCAAGTCTGTCTCAAAAAAAAGAAAAAAAAAAAATGTGTGTGTGTATGCACTTTGTTCCTATTATCTTCATTTCTATTTTTTGAAAAATTTATTTGATAAATAAAATCTTTTTCTTTTCCATTTACTCCTTTAATTTAGATAAACTACAGAAAATCCCAGATAACCTGGGATTATTGTTCATTTTATGAAGATTACTTTTAGGATAGTTCAGAGTCTTATAATTTCTTAACAAACCAATGATTTTAATATCTTTTTTAACACTCTGATTTCTCCAGGGGCGAACAACTGTGGCTTAAGTATCATGTCTCAAACAACTTCCCATATGTCATAGCTAAAGTATCAAATCTAGACATTTTTCCAAACTTCTCTACTATTCAAATTTTCCACTACTTTGAAAATGCAGTGCATCTGTCAAAACTCTTGTGCTTCTTTTTTTTTTTTTTTTTTTGAGACGGAGTTTCGCTCTT
>NW_016107357.1:8810845-8813259 GCF_001604975.1 Cebus imitator
AGATAGGGTCACACTCTGTCACCAAGGCTGGAGTGCAGTGGCACAATCTCGGCTCACAACAACCTCCACCTCCTGGGCTCAAGCGAATCTCCTGCCTCAGCCTCCTGAGTAGCTGGGACTATAGGCGCACACTACCATGCCCAACTAATTTTTTGTATTTCTGATAGAGATGGGGTTCCCCATGTTGCCCCGGCTGGTCTCAAACTCCTGGGCTCAAGAGATCCACCCACTTTTGGCCTCCCAAAGTACTGGGATTAAAAACTTAAAATCAGCCAGATGCAGTGGCCCACACCTGTAATTCCAACACTTTGATGCGCTGAGGTGAGCAGGTCGCCTAAGGTCAGGAGTTCGAGGCTAGCACGGCCAAAATGGCAAAACCCCATCTCTACTAAAAATACAAAAATTAGCTGGGTGTGGTGGCAGGCACCTGTAATCCCAGCTACTGAGGAGGCCGTGGCAGGAGAATCACTTGAACTTGGGAGGTGGAGGTTGCGGTGAGCCGAGATGGCACCACTGCATTCTAGCCTGGGTGACACTCTAGCTTAAAAAACAAACAAACAAAAACAAAATCTATCCACCCATCTCACTATTCCTTTTTTTCTTCTCATTAAGTATACCATATTCAAAAATAGGTTCTTAGAAACTGTTTCTGGCTGGGTACGGTGGCTCACGTCTGTAATCCTAGCACTTTGGGGGGTCTGGGTAGGTGGATCACCTGAGGTCAGGAGTTCGAGACTAGCCTGGCCAACATGGCAAAACCCCATCTCTACTAAAAATACAAAAATCAGCTGGGCGTGGTGTCAGGCACCTATAATCTCAGCTACTCAGGAGGCTGAGGCAGGAGAATTGTTCCGGGGGACAGAGGCTACTGTGAGCCAAGATCACACCATTTCACTCCAGCCTGAGTGACAGAGTATAATTCCATCTCAAAAAAAGGAAATTGTTTCTTTCTGGCCAATCGTGGTGGCTCATGTCTGTAATCCCGACACTTTGGTAGTCCAAGGTGGGATAACTGCTTGAGCCCAGTCGAGACCAACCTGGGCAGCACAGTGAGGCCTTGTTTCTACTAAAAATAAAAAAATTAGCTAGGCATGATGGTGTACATCCAGCTACTTGGGAGGCTGAGGCAGGAGGATCATTTGAGTCCAAGAAGTTGAGGCTGCAGTGAGCTGTGATCATACTACTGCACTCCAGACTGCAGGAGTGCAGAGGGAGACTCTCTCTAAAGAAAAAGAAAAAGAAAAAAAACCTGGGCAAGGTGGCTCATGCCTGTAATCCCAGCACTTCAGAAGGCCAAGGCGGGTGGACTGCCTGAGCTCAAGAGTTTGAGACCAGCCTGGGCAACATGGTAAAAGCCTGTCTCTGCCAAAAATACCAAAAAACAAACAAGCCAACAATTAGCTGGGTGTGGTGGCATGCACCTGTAGTCCCAGCTACTTGGAAGGCTGAGGTGGGAGAATTGCTTGAGCCCAGGAGACAGAGGTTGCAGTGAGCCAAGATTGCACCACTGCACTCCAGCCTGGGCAAAAAAGCAATACCTAGTCTCAAAAAAGAGAAAGAAAAAGAAACTTTCATTTCTCAGTAAATTACCTTTTATTTTTTAAAAAACAGGACCATGCAAGACTCATATACAAAGCAGGTTATTCCTTCCTACAAAGCAAATTAATTTTTTTACTATCTTTTGATAAAATTGTGCCTGGAACCTAGATCTCATAGGGACAATGTTCAATTTCAATATTCTACCCAGAAGAAAATGACATTTTCTCTGTGACCCAGTAAACACACCAATATAGGAGTTAAAGATGAGACTTGCTAGTATGTAAACTTTTAATCATACAGAAATTTCTGCCTTAAAAGTATAAATGCTGAATTCCCTCTTATTTCTAGAGTCTATCTTGCTTCCACTTTCAAATCCCAGGATGACGCAATGTATTTAAACATCACTTTCATGCCATGTTATGGTTTTCACTTTCAAAGGTACATTGTGAGCTCTATTGTCATTTGTCTCAAAAACTAAATAAAAACAATGAGAAAAAGAATATAAAGACCAGCAATGTATAAAATGAATTGTTGTAAGCAAGGATGAATAAGGACTGGAAATACACAGAAAGATCTTAGCTGATAATATGACATATTGTATATTATGATTTCTGAACTTGTTGAATATTGATTCAAGCTATATACATGGCAAGAATATTAGAAGATAAAAAAAAGGGTAATGGGTTACTAGTAAGCTAAGTAGTACCATAAAAACAGACTTGCTTCTGCTGTACGTAACAACTTTTAGAAGTCTTTCTGGCATATAGCCATTATAGAAATTAGTAAGGAGGTTCCTCAAAATACTAAAAACTACCCTATGATCCGGCAATCCCACGGTTATGTGTATATTCAAAACATGAAATGAGTATATTAGA
>NW_016107357.1:8813539-8848660 GCF_001604975.1 Cebus imitator
AAATTAGTAAGGAGGTTCCTCAAAATACTAAAAACTACCCTATGATCCGGCAATCCCACGGTTATGTGTATATTCAAAACATGAAATGAGTATATCTGTACTTCCACGTTTATTGTAGCATGATTTACAACAGTCAAGATACGGAATCACCCTAAGTGTCCATCAACAGATGAAGGGAATTTTAAACTGTGGTATATATGCAAAAATGGAATCTTATTCAGCCATAAAACATAATGAAATCCTGTTATTTGCAGCAACCTAGATGATACTGGAAGTCAATATGTTAAGTGAAATAAGCCAGGCACAGAAAAACAAACATCACACACTCTTATTTATACATGGAAGCTAAAAATGTGGCTCTCATGGAGGTAGAAATTATTAACAGAATGGTGGTTACCAGAGGCTGGGAAGGGAAAAGGGAGGGGAGGATGAAGAGAAGTTAGCTAAGAAGGAATAAGTTCTAGTATTCAACAGTATAGTAGGAAAAGTATAGTTAATAATTTATTGACTTTTTTTCTTTTGCTTTTACTTTTTTTTTAATTGACTATTTCCATATAGTTAGAAGAGAAAAATTTTCCCAACACAAAGAAAAGATAAATGTTTGGGGTAATGGGTATCCCAATTACCCTGATTTGATCATTATACATTGTATACATATACTCCCAAAATATGTATAACTAGTATATATCAATTTTTAAAAGATACCAAAAAAGTCCTCTTGACATAAAAACCCAGGACCCATACTATCTCCCTATAGTTGACAAATTTATTTTTCTTCATTCATTATGGATATAATATACATGGTTTCACCAGCCACATTTTACTCAAACAGTGTTTTTTGAATAGTTAATAGTTAATATTTTTGAATATAGTTTACATGATGTGTAATTTAAAAGGTTCAAAAGACACTGAAAAGTTTAACACCTGTGTTCCTCATTACCCATCTGCTTCCCAGAGGATCATCGTAATACTTTTTCTTTCTTTTTTTTTTTTAAAACAGAGTCTTGCTCTGTCACCCAGGCTGGAGTGCAATGGTGCAATCTTGGCTCACTGCAACCTCCGCCTCCCAGGTTCAAGCAATTCTCCTGCCTCAGCCTTCTGAGTAGCTGGAACTACAGGTGTGTACCACCACACCCGGCTAATTTTTCTATTTTTAGTAGAGACGGGGTTTCACCATATTGTCCAGGCTGTTCTTGTGCTTGACTTCATGATTTGCCTGCCTCAGCCTTCCAAAGTGCTGGGATTACAAGTGTGAGTCAACGTGCCCAGCCATTATACTTTTCTTATAGATCCTTCACTGATACCTTAGACATATACAATTTAAAAAATGCATATGTTCCCCTATTTTCCTCATATAGCTACAATATGCACTGTTGTGTATTTTGCTTTCTTTTCTTGGCACAGCATAGCAATCATTTCTATTACATAGAAAGCATCTTCTGTTTTTGTTTTATGTTAAATGGTTTCAGAGTTTTCTATTATATGGAATACCATTATATTATCATTTCTCTATTTATGGACTTTTAGGTTGTCGCCAATCTTCAGCTACTACAAACAACACTGCAATAAATGCCTTTGTACATGTAATTTCATCTGTGTGCATGTAGTTCTGTTATATATTCTTAGAAGTGCAACATCAAGGAATTTGTAAATTTTATGGATATCACCAAATTGTCCTCCACAGAAATTATATAAAATTAATCTATCACCAATAATACATATGAGTGACTATCTAACCATACCATTACTAACCCAACATATTAAAACCTTTATGAGCTCTGTCCATCTGATAATTAAAAACAATACCTCAACATACTTTGATTTTGCATTTCCCATTATGAGTAAAACGGAATTCTGTTTCACGTTTATAAGAGCCATTTCTTTTTCCTTTCCTATGGATTATCTGTTGTTGTTTTTAAAGAGACAGGGTCTCCCTTTGTTGCCCAGGCAGGAGTGCAATGGGGCAATCATAGCTCACTGCAGTCTCAAAGTCCTGGGTTCAAGCCATCCTCCCACCTCAGCCTATTGAGTAGCCAGGACCACAGGCATGTGTCATTCAACTGGCTATTTTTATTTTTATTTTATTTGCTTATATTTGAGGCAGGGTCTTATTCTGTTGCCCAGATTGGAGTGCAGTGGCATGATCATGGCCCACTGCAGCCTCAACATCCAGAGCTCAAATGATCCTCCCACCTCAGTGTCCCAAGTAGCTGGGACTACACGCACATGCCAGCATACCCAACTAATTTTTGAATTTTTTTTTTTTGTGGTAGAGATGGGGTCTCATCATGGTGCCCAGGATGGTCTTGAGCTCCTGAGCTCAAGTGATTCTCCTGCTTCAGCCCCCCAAAGTGCTGGGACTACAGGTGTGAGCCACCACACTCAGTCTGAATTATCTATTTATAATCATTTTTATTATGGGTTACTTGACAGTTTTTTATTGATAGGAGTTCTTTACATAATAGGAAATTAGCTCTCTGTGATAAGATGTGATAGATATTTCTGTCGCTGTCTCTCAACTCTGCTTATGGGCTTTTGTTTTTGGCCGTGTAAAATGTTCTTATTTTTGTATAGTTAAATTTATTAGTGTTTTCTTTTATGAGTTCTAGGTTTGAAGCCTGTTAGAAAGGTCTTTTCCAGGCCGGTTGTAGTGACTCATACATGTAATCTTAGCACTTTGGGAGGCGGAGGCGGGCAGATCACCTGAGGTCAGGAGTTTCAGACCAGCCTGGCCAACATGGAGAAATCCTGTCTCTACTAAAAATGCAAAAGTTAGCCTGGTATGGTGGCAGGCGCCTGTAGTCCCAGCTACTCTACTCAGGAGGCTGAGGCAGGAGAATCACTTGAGATTAGGGGGCAGAGGTTGCAGTGAGCCAGGATCAACACAGAGCACTGTACTCTAGCCTGAGCGACAAAAGAAGACTCCATCACAAAAAAAAAAAAAAAAAAAAGAGAGAGAAAGTCCTTTTCCAATTCAAGATTGTAAAACTCTCCCTTGTTTTTCTCTTGTTTTAATCTCATTTTAAAAAATATTTAAATCTTCAATCCTTTTCAAATATTTCCTAGTTGTAAGGCATGAAAACAACCTGTTTTTTCTATAGACTGCTAAACAGTAGTTCTCAATTTCCATTAAATAAATAATCCATTCTTTTCTTCACCATGTACTTGAGAAGCAATCATTGCAACTATTATACAAAATTCCCATAGTGACCGTATCTGGGTTTTCTCTTCTTTTTCATTCATTTTTCTGTTTATGTATCACTACCTCTCTGCTTTAATTATGGTCACTTTATAATCTATTTTGAAGTGCTCTTTAAAATGGAGTTTCTCTTCATTACTTTGCTTTTTCAGAATTTTCCTGCTTCATATCTCCCTTCTTAAATGTGAATTTTAGAATTAACTCATCTAATTAAAAAAAAAAAAAAAAAAAAGAGAGGCCAAATGTGGTGGCTCATGCTTGTAATCCCAGCACTTTGGGAGGCCAAGGTGGGTGGATCACCTGAGGTCAGGAGGTCAAGACCAGCCTGGCCAACATGGCAAAACCCCGTCTCTACTAAAAATACAAAAATTAGCTGGGCATGGTGGGAGGCACCTATAATCCCAGCTAGTTGGGAGGCTGAGACAGGAGAATCACTTGAACCCAGAAGGTGGAGGCTGCAGTGAGCTGAGATTATGCCACTGCACTCCAGCCCGGGCGACAAAGCAAGGCTGTCTCAACAACAATGACGACAGACCTGTTAACAGTTTTATTGGGACTGATTTCAACTTATAGACTAATTTAGGATGTTGAGTCTTCTTTTCCAAGATCCTGCATGTCTTTACATTTGTTCATATGTATCTTGCACATTTCCTGTTAAGTTCCTTACTGGTAGTTTATTTTTCTTTGTTTCTTCCTTTTTATCTTCCAACCGGATGAAGTTTCACCAACTGATTTTTAAAATTAAGATATTATTGTATAAATAATTTGTATTATACCTGGACTTCCTCAAAGAAAGGAAAACCACATACTTCATTGAAAAAATACTTCAACTATTAATTAACCTTGATGAATTAAAGGACTATAAGAGTGAATATGCTATGGTAAGAGAATAGGAGATAAATTAACAAGAGAAATATTATAATGACACTCAAACAAACTACAGAATTATGACAAAACAGTAAAATAATGAACAATATCCCACTCTGATGGACAATAATTAGAAATAGTTAATTAGAAATAATTTGCTCAAACATGCAAAATGATAGCAAAAAGCCCCAAGATAGCCTACTGTAATTACCAAAGGCCATAAATTATGAGTATGAAATACACTAAATAACATACCAAATTTTAATTATAACAAATATTAAAAACATCATCAGCAAGGTCATCTTTTAATACCAAAAAAAATTGGCAGTTTAATTAAAAATTATCCTTCTATTTCATCACCATCAAAAGAGATCATTAATCTAAATTCCATTTCTATTTGTCCAAGTCACTTTATATTTACAGACCTTCCTTGAACTTTCCCACCATTTAAAATGAAAAAGTCTTACACATACTTTTTACCAGGCAGAGAGACATAATGTGAGAACTAATGATCTAATTCTTCTTCTAACATATTTCCAATTTTCACTCAAAAGTAATATAAGGTTTTCCAATGTGTTACCAGGATAACAATGGAAAAGGAAAAAATCATTTCACACAAAGAGTAATTCTCAGAAAGTAATGTATTAGATAGATTAACTTGTTTTCTACTTTTATATAAAGTAAAATAGACACGTCTGGGAAGGCTCCTGAGGTGATAAAGGATTTCACAAAAGATAACCAAAATGTAAATGGAACTTTACAGCATCCTTAAATACTTTTTAGGACATTCTTAAATATTTTTTGGAATATTGAGGGACACAAGTAATGTAAAACAAAAAAAATTATGTTCAAAGCCTGTGATCCTAACAAAATAAAATTGTGCATTTAATTTAATATGCATAAGTATAAACAGCATCTACATTAAAGTTGGTTTACAGGATGTATTTAACACATAATCAATTATTCCGAAAAGTTATGTTTTGGTACTAGTCGTTTTAAAGATTAAAAAAATCAATGGAGTAATGATACTAATCACTATTATTTATTGATTTTATTTTTAAATTCTTTTTTAGAGGAAGGGTCTCACTGTGTTGCCCAGGCTGAAGTGCAGTGACTATTCACAGGTGTAATCACAGAATACTACAGCCTTACACTCCTGGCCTCAAGTGAATGCCCCATCTTAGCCTTCCAAGTAATTGGGATTATAAGTACATGCACTGCTCCTGGCTTGATTTCATTTTAAACAAAAACATTATTTTTACCTCCGTGGTTTTCCCATAAGCCGCCTGATTTTTCCCCATTCTACTCTTGTTAACTTTCTTGTTTTCAAATTAGGAAAAGATTCCTTCAGACATACACAGAAGTCATTATCACCTTCAAAAAGTGGTCTGTAAAACAGAAATAGTATTTTAATGGTTACATACAATGTGTTAATTTCTTAAAACACATAAAACAACAAAATGCTAAACTTTCACTTCTACCCCATACACACACACACACACACACACACACACACACACACACACACGAAATAAGCACAAATTCAAAGTGCTAAAATGAAATCCTTGGCATTTGTGAAACATCTAGTGTGGTGTGAAAGTTGCTCAGGAAATATTATTTGTGCTGTGATTCCAAGAGACACTGATTTTTGCTCAATCTCTTATACAGAGAGGCTATCCTGGCCCTGGCCTCATATCAGGTGAAGATAAACAAAGTTAGCTACAAATTATCTTTGTCCCAAAGGAATACCATCACCAAGGAGTCCTCTTTCAAATTAAACCAGTATTGGGACACTGGAGGACTCTAGAGGGCTAGATTAGCTCGGGGGATCCCAGAAGAACTCAGATCACACTGAGACATCAGGAAAGCTCTCTTATGCCTATGGACAAAAATAAAATAATTTTATTCATAAGTCTGCGAAACCAGGAACCAGTGTTGGCAATGATACATAAATGCCTTGGGCTCAAATACAAACATTCATTAGATTCACAAGCTCCAGAGTAGGCAACTGGTATGGAAAACAGAGAAGGGGAGTAAACATAAATATCCAGCAAAGCAAGCAGCAATGACTGCCATATGAGGAAGGATTATAAATAAGAATTTTTCTTCAGTAAATTCCACTGACGAATGATTGTATTTCAGCCAAATCTCATACTATGTTATACTTAAGCATATGTGTATACCTAACATGCGTACGTACCATATCCAAACTAGAAAGACTACCTTCCTAAAAATCTTAAGCCATTTTTTACCATTAATAATGGTTATTCTATGATATACCAGCACTTAACTTCTCAATTATAAAATGAATCTCATTCACTGCAAATAATGTTATTTTAAGGTATCTCTACTCCATAGTCTTTAACAATTATAACACCGAAATTATACTCCAATTAATTCTTCACAAAAATGTATACTTTTCTTCCCCAAAAATGATTAACAGGGAAGAAAACTGTGACAAACAGAATAGATCCAACTGGAAGGCAGAATAGAAAAATAAATTCAGGAAAAAATAAGATCAAAATAGACCTTTAGAAAATGTTGTAGCTTAAAACACTTGAAAAACTTAAATTTTGATTCAAGTAATATTCATGATATAAGCCATGATACATACTTATCTATATTTGAATAGAACCACTCGTATATACACCATTTATGTGCTTTGGGAAGCTTGAGCAGATTACGTAATCGAAAACCAATCTTCTGTGAAGCTTTCTTATCTGGTGTTGACATTGTTGCTGTAAATTTCTATACAATAAAAAAAAGATTAATTTATAGCTCCATTAAGTAAAAATGAACATTTACAATACTGAATAAATTTGCAAAAGGTAAATTATGTGTAAGTACTCAAAGAGATTCAACAATATTCAACATGGAATTTTTGTTGCTGTTTTAAACACTGAATGTTTCTTACAAAGTTAAAGCCTCAGTTTCATAACATATTCTGACAAGGAAAGTGAAATGTTTGTCCCTCCATGTTTGAACTGCAATACAATTCCAATTTTGGCATATAGGAGCAAGGGGTTTGTATGAAATATTCCTAGATTTCACAAGACAGTAAAGACCAGTAAGAAGAACTCTGCTATAAGAGATAGAGAGACAGGCTGGGCTCGGTGGCTCACGCCTGTAATATCTCAGGACTTTGGGAGGCTGAGGCAGGTGGATCACTTGAGTTCAGGAGATTGAGAACAGTCTGGCCAACATGGCAAAACCCCAACTCTACCAAAAATACAAAAATTAGCCAGGTGTGGTGGCATACAGCTGTAATCCCAGCTACTCGGAAGGCTGAGGCATGGGAATCGCTTGAATCTGGGAGGCAGAAGTTGCAGTGAGTCCAAGATCACACCACTTAACTTCAGCCTGGGTGACAGAGTAAGATCCTGCCACAAAAAAGAGAAAAAAAGAGATAGACGCACACACAGACACGTGCACGCGCGTGCATGAACACAGAGAGAGACAGAAATAAAACACTAGGTCCAGGTTTCATCACTGAATTCTGTAACAAGTAAGAGAACTTCAATGCTATTTAAATGTTTCAGATTACTGAAGGGAAAAAACCTTCCCAACTTTATTTTTTTAGACGGAGTCACACTGTGTCAACCAGGCTGAAGTGCAGTGGTGTGATCTGCAATCTCCACCTCCCAGGTTCAAGCAATTCTCTTGCCTCCTTGCCTCAGCCTCCCAAGTACCTGGGATTATAGGAATGTGCCACCAAATCTAGCTAATTTTTGTATTTTTAGTAGAGATGGGGTTTCACCATGTTGGCCAGGCTGGTCTCAAACTCCTGACCTCAAGTGATCTGCCCACTTCAGCCTTCTGAAGCGCTGGCATTACAGCCAGCATAACAGATAACATCTGCCAAAATATAATGAAAGAAAACTTCAGAAAATGTCACTCATGTGTATGGACTTTCAAAATCCCTTTTTTAAAAAAGAAACAGATAATCAACATCAGAATATCAAAAGAATACAACACAATCCAGTGGAATTCAAGAATCCAAGCATATGGATGGGCACAATGGCTCAGGCTTATGTAATCCCAGCACTTTGAGAATCCAAGTAGGGAAGACTGTTTGAGCCCAGGAGTTCAAGATCAGGCCGAGCAATGTAGTGAGATCTTGTCTCTACTAAAAATAAAAAAAATTAGTCAGGCATGGTGGCATGCGGCCTATAGTCCCAGCTACTCCAAGAAGTTCAGGCGCAGGTGGGAGAATCACGTGAGCCTGGGAAGTCACAGCTGCAGTGAGCTGTAATCACGTGCACCACTGCACACCAGCCTGGGCAAAGAGCAGGATCTTGTCTCAAAAAAAAGTAAGTATGATCCTGTAATAAGAAACTATTAATATAATATGCCATTATTAATAAATCAAAATAAGAAAAGTTCTATGATGTTAAAGGCATATGAACAATATCTATTAAAAAACATTCTTGTAGTGGCATGTGCCTGTAGTCTCAGCTACTCGGGAGGCTGAGACAGGAAGATCACTTGAGCCCAGGAGTTCAAGGCTGCAGTGAGCTATGATCGTACTCTGCACTCCAGCCTGGGTGACAAAGTGAGACCTTGTGTCTTAAAAAAAAAAAAAAAAAAAAAAAAAAATAAAAAAAAAAAAAAAAAAAAAAAAAAAAAAAAAATTATCAGAACAAAAATAGAAATGGAGGCACAACATACCAAAAATTAAATGATACAGTAGACATAGTGCTTGGAAAAAATTTTAATTTATAAACTTCAATTTTAAGTCTAACCTATATTCTAAAAGAAAAATATCAAATTAATAATCCATCCTTCTACCTTAAAAAACTAGAAAAAGAGCAGAGTAAACACAAAGCAAGCAGAAAAAAAAGGAATTTAGAAGAATAATAAATAAGATAAAATGTAGAAAAAAATAAGTGAATCAAAAAATTCTTTGAAAAGAATAACAAAATTGAAAAGCCTTTAGCTACACTGATCAAGAAAACAAATGGATACTTTTTTAACCTAATAAAAATTTCTCCCCACTCCAGCCCAAAAACCAGTATCGGTATTAAAAGACAATGAGAATGACAAAGGTTCCAACTGCTACCACTAACTTAGTATGACAAAGATTTCAATTACCACCACTATTTCATAACACTGTTTGGAAGAAGTTGGCCAATCAGGTAAGAAAAATAAAATTTATTTCATTACTTTTTTCAAGACCAGCCTGGCCAACATGGCGAGATGGAGTTTCACCATGTTGGCCAGGCTGGTCTTGAAAGAAAGAAGATCAAACTATCATTTCCTGGTAGGTGAAAACACAAGAAAATCAACTGTAACCATTAAAAACAGTAAGAAAATTTAATGAAATGGGTAAATATAAAGTTGATATACAAAAATCAAGATTTTAAAAAATCACTATCTTTTCTATATGTAAATAATAACTGGTTAGGCCATAAAAGAGAATATCCTATTTATAATAGCAAAAAAAAAAAAAAAAGACATAAAAAAATGAAATAACTACATTGTGGGGGAGCCAACAAAGTAAAAAAAAAAAAAATTAAATAACTAGGAATATACTTAAGAAACATAAGATTGACATGGAAAAAAATGTTTAAGTCTACTGTAGAATACTAAGAACTTGAGTAAGTGGAACTACAATCGGTTCTTAGGTAATCTCAATGTTGCCTATATGTCATTTCCCACAAATTAATTTATATTAGTGCAATCCCAGTCAAAATGCCAACAGGATATTTTTTCCTGGTCAATTCTAAAGTCGACATGGAAAAATAAATGCATAAGAATATTTAGGAAAAAGAAAGAATATGCATTAATGTCTTACCAGGCATGAAAACACACTATAAAATCATGTTAAAACAATTTTGTGTGTGTGTGTTTTGGTTTTGTTTGTTCTTTTGAGATAGGGTCTCTGTCACTTAGGCTGAAGTGCAGTGGTGCAAACATTGCTCACTGCAGCCTCTACTTCCTGGGCTCAAGCCATCCACCCACCTGAACCTCCCAAGTAGCTGGGACCGCAGGCATGTGCCACTACACCGAGCTAATTTATGTATTTTTTAATGGAGACAAGTTCTCACTATGTTGCCCAGGTTGGTCCTGAGCTCCTGGGCTCAAGCGATCTTCCTATCTCAACCACCTAAAGAGCTAAGAGTACAGGTGTGAGCTGCCATGCCCAGCCAAAATGATATGATACTAGCACATACAGAGATATGCTAGACAAAGAGATAGAAAGCCTAGAAGTAAACCAAATACATATACAAATTTAGGTTTGATAAAGGCAGCATTTTAAATCAATGTATAAAAAGATGGATTACCCAATAAATGTTACTAGGATAACTAAGTAGCCCTCTGGAACAAAGAAAAAAAAACAACTAGGTTGCAATCTTACCTCATCCCTTACTCCAAAATAAATTCCAGATGTACTGAAGATTTAAACCAAAAAAATGAAATAAGTAATATGAGAGAATTCTAAAACTATAAATTTTAGTGTAGAAAAGATCTTTCTGAGCATGACAAACTCAAGAAGTCATTTAAAAGGTAAGAAAGTTATATTTGACCCTTAAAATCGTTTAAAATCCTATGTCGAAAAATACAAAGTCAAAAAACAATCTATAAACTCTAAACAAAGAAACAAAAAAAGGCCATTATAAACCTCCAAAGGCCAACATTTTTAATATATATAAAATTCTTATAAACTAGGAACAAAATGACCCACAATCCAATAGAAAAATAGGAGAAAGACATAAACAGTTTACAGAAAAGAAATCATGTTTAAATATATGAAAAGTATCTCAACTTTGCTCTTGGATAAAATGCCAACTAAAACAAGTGAGAGGCTATTTCTATATATCAGATTAGCAAAAATCTGGATGCTTGGTTCTGTGCTGAATTGGAAGCATTTGGAAAACAGGGACTCTAACATATTGGTAGTAGGAAATATAAACCAGTACAATTTCTTTTTTTAATTTTTTTAAGTTTAAAAATTTTTTTATTTTACTTTTTCTTGAGATAGAGTCTTCACTCTGTCACCCAGGCTGGAGTACAGTGGCGCAATCTCAGTTCCCTGAAACCTCCGCCTCCCAGGTTCAAGCGATTCTTCGGCCTCAGCAGTCCTGAGTAGCTGGCACTACAGGCATGTGCCACCATGAGCAGCTAATTTTTTTTTTTTTTTTTGTATTATTAGTAGAGATGGTGTTTCACCATATTGGTCAGGCTGGTCTCAAACTTCTGACCTCGTGATCTACCCGCCTCAGCTTCCCAAAGTGCTGGGAATACAGGTGTGAGCCACCGCACCCGGCCATTTTTAAATTTTTTTAATACAGCCTCTTGCTCTGTCACCCAGGCTGGAGTGCAGTGGTGTGATCAAGGCTCATTGCAGCTTTTGCCTCCCAGGTTCAAGCTATTCTCATGCCTTAGCCTCCTGAGTAGCTGGGACTACCGGTGCCTGCCACCACACCTGGCTAATTTTTCCATTTTTAGTAGAGACGGGGTTTCGCCATGTTGGCTAGGCTGGTCTTGAATTCCTGACTTCAGGTGATCCAACTGCCTCAGCCTCCCAAAGTGCTGGGATTACAGGCATGAGCCAGCGTGTCCTGCCCCATTGCAATTTATTTGGAGAATATTTGGTACTGATTTAAAAACTTTAAATGTGCATATTCTATGAACCAGCAATTCCACATCTTAGGCATCTGTCCTAGAAAAACACTTGCAAATTTATATAAACATGCTCAGAATGTTCACTGCAGCATTAGTTGTAAAAGTAAAAACTTACAATTTAAATGCTCCCAAATGGGAGAATTTATAAATAATGATATAAAATTCAATATTATTCAACAGTAAAAAGAAATGAAACATTGAATCCTTCCTATCTATCTATCTATCTATCTATATCAATCAACATGGCCCTTCTTATTCACATTTAAATATTTTATTCAATCTAAAAAGATAGTGAAGGATCAATTCATATATCTAACAATATGAAGACTCAAGTTCATGAAAAAATTACGGAATGACACATGGCACAATACCATGAAAACATTACAAATGTAATTTTTAGTACACATTTAGAAAAAGAAAAAACATATATACATTAAACAATATTATTTTCTACGAATACATTAAAAGTATATTTAAAAGGTCTCAAAAGGATAATCTCAAAATAATAATCAAACTAATTATTATTGTGGTTATTACTCTATGAGGAAAGTACATATTGGGATGGTGAGTTAGGGTCAAAATTTCAAAATTTTTTTATTATAAACTTTATATTTTGGAAAAATTGTAGATTTACAGGCAAGTTGCAAAGATAGTACATATTCCCATATGCCCTTCACCTAGCTTTCCCTACCATTAATATCTTAACAATAACTATGGTATTTGCCAAAACTGGTGCAATACTATCAATTAAACAACAGACTTTATTTGGATTTCACCAGTTTTTCACTAACATCCTTTTTCTGTTCCAGAAACCAATTCAGGATATCACACTGCATTTAGAAAAATAACTGTTTTTCTTTGTTTTCCCTCAGTGACCATTCTCAGGAGGAAAAAAAAAAAATTTTAATGTTAAAAGAAAAATTTTATAAGTGAGGAGATATTTAGCATAAATAACCAAATAACTATAAAATACTCTTATCACAAAAAGTGTTATTTCTTGCTACTACATTATTATTTCTTGAGATACAGTCTTGCTCTGTTGCCCAGGCTGGAGTGCAATGGTGGGATTTCAGCTCACTGCAACCTCCCCACCCCAGTTCAAGCTATTCTCCTGCCTCAGCCTCCTGAGAGTAGCTAGGAGTACAGGTGAGCAACACCATGCCCGGCTAATTTTTGTATTATTAGTAGAGAGGAGGTTTCACCATAATGGCCAGGCTGGTCTTGAACTCCTGACCTCATGATCTACCCGCCTTGGCCTCCCAAAGTGCTGGGATTACAGGTGTGAGCCACCACATCCAGCCTCTACTACATTATTGACCCAGATTCTTAAATAGGGTATTGGCAGCTCATTGAATATAAAACTATATTAAAGACTCCTCTGCTGGGTATGGGAAAATAGATTCAAATTGTTAGAGGGAATCTTTTATTGATTGATTGAGACAGGGTCTCACTCTGTCACCCAGGTTGGAGTGTAGTGACACAATTTTGGCTCACTGAAACCTCTACCTCTCAGATTCAAGCAATTCTCCTGTCTCAGCTTCCTGAGTAGCAGGGACTACAGCATGTGCCACCACATCCAGCTAATTCTTGTATTTTTGGTAGAGTTGGGGTTTCACCATGTTGGCCAGGTTGGTCTGGAACTCCTGAGCTCAAGTCAGCCACTTGCCTTACCCTCCCTAAGTGCTAGGATTATAGATATGCGCCACTGCACCAGACCAGAAATATAAATTATTAAAACTGACAGAGTCTCTGTTCTGTTGCCCAGGCTGTAATGCAGTGGCCTGATCACAGCTCACTATAGTCTCGATCTCCTGGGCTCAAGTGATCCTCCCAGTTTAGCCTCCCAAATAGCTGGTACCACAGGTGCGCATCGCCATGCCTGGCTAAATAGATTTAAAAAAATTTTGTAGAGACAGGATCTCACTTTGTTGCCCAAGCTCATCTCAAACTCCTGTGCTCAAGCAATCCTCCCACCTTGACCTCCCAAAATGAGCCACTGTGCCCAGCCAAATTGAAAGCTTTAAACAGATGATTTGTATATGTAAAGTATATCTCAACAAAGCTGTTTTTTTTTTCTTTTTAAAGTAGGACTCTGGAGACAGGCTGCCTGTTAGTAGCCTTTAGTTCCTAGCTTTGACGTCTTGAGCAAGATACTTATCTGTGTCTGTTTTCTCATCTACAAAATGGGAAATAATGTAACAGTAATCTATCTCATAGGAGTTGATGAAGATTAATCAAAGTAATATATATGAAGTGTTTAGAACAGGACTCAACACATAATAAATACTCAATGAAAGTTCGTTTTTGTAATTTTTCAGCTCTGGGTGATGTTCTTTAAATAAACATACAGACAAAATCCAACAGATTTAGAAGACATGACTAGGAGGGTAAGGGAACAAGCCATGTCAGGTAAATGAAGATGGAAAGAACTAGAGATGCTACAACTGGTAAAGAGAAAACTCAGAGGATATAAAAACTTTTCTCATATTTCAGGAAGTCTCATATCATGTTTATCCTACATTATATTTGGTCTGAATTGCTCAGAATTCTCTGTATGGCTAAAAAGGACTCTGTAAAATAGTCCCAGAAGAAGTGATGTGCCCAGGAAGGCAGTGGATAGAGTTGGGACAGGACAGTGTCACAGTCATAAAGATCAGTTTTCTGTATGTTTGTGAATCATCTAGATTATCCTAGTAACATAGCTCTTCCAAAGTCTAGCTAACAAAATTGTTATTTAACTATTTCTTATATTCATTCAACCTTGTATTCAACAGCTAACTTGGCCAAGAAATACACATTGCATTTTGGTTTCAACAAGATCAAATTACTATTATCCTTTAATTTAATTAATTTATTTTTTGAGACAGAGTCTTGTTCTGTCACCCATGCTAAAGTGCACAGCCGTGATCCTAGCTCACTGCAACCTCTCCCTCCCAGGTTCAAGTGAGTAGCTGGGATTACAGGTGTATGCCGCCACGTCCAACTAATTTTTGTATTTACTATAGAAACAGCATTTTGCCATGTTGGCCAGACTGGTCTCAAACTCTTGACATCAAGTGATCTGCCTGCCTTGGCCTCCCAAAGTGCTGGGATTACAAGATCAAATTTTTAGATGCTCATGTGCACTTGTCTTTGACAACTTTTTTTTAAACTTCAAGATACATTTCTGTTCATTCTACAGAACATGAACATATTTTCCTGTTTAAAATTATCATAAGGCATGTAAGAGTTTTTATTGGTAGATTGCTGGTCATGCTTTTAGTTTATTTAATGCTAAATCCTTGAGTCGGGTGTGGTGGCTCATGCCTGTAATTCCAGCACTTTGGGAGGCTGAGGCAAGTGGAACACTTGAGGTCAGGAGTTCAAGACCAAGTTGGCCAACATGGCAAAACCCTGTCTCTACTAAAAACACAAAAATTAGCCAGGTGTGGTAGTGCATGCCTATAGTCCCAGCTACTCAGGAGGCTGAGGGACAAGAATCGCTTCAGTCTGGGAGGCGGAGGTTGCAGTGAGCCGAGATCATGTCATTGCGGTGCAGGGCGGGGGGGGAAATCTGGCCAGATGTAGTGGCTCACGCCCCCCAGCACTTTGGGAGGCCAAGGTGGGCAGATGACCTGAGGTCGGGAGTTAGAGACCAGCCTGCCAGCCTGACCAACATGGAAAAACCCTGTCTCTGCTAAAAATACAAAATTACCTGAGCATAGTGGCACATGCCTGTAATCCCAGCTACTCGGGAGGCTGAGGCAGGAAAATCACTTGAACCTGGGAGGCGGAGACTGCAGTGAGCTGAGGGTGCACTATTGCACTCCAGCCTGGGCAATAAGAGTGAAACTCCATCTCAAAAAGAAAAAAAAAACACAACCTTGAGAAAATTACCTCTATCATCCATTATATTAGAAAATCTTGTTTTATAAGACTTTGAAAAATAATGAAAGAGAAGTAGAGAATGATTATATCAGAAGAGAAAAATTACATTACCCTTAAAGTTAGCATTTTCCTATCCAATTTTCATTCCTTTGATTTTTACAGGTCCACTACTTGTTTGTTTGTTTTTTTTGAGACAGTCTTGCTCTGTCACGCAGGCTGGAGTACAGTGCCATGATCTTGGCTCACTGCAACCTTCACCTCCTGGGTTCAAACGATTCTCATGCCTCAGCCTCCCAAGTAGCTGAAATTACAGGCATGTACCACCATGCCCAGATAGTTTTTTTTGTATTTTTAGTAGAGACAGGGCTTTGTACCATGTTGGCCGGGCTGGTCTTGAACTCCTGGCCTCAAGTGATGCACCCACAGTGGCTTCTCAAAGTGCTGAGATTATAGGCATAAGCCAATGTGCCCAGCCCCCTGTGAGTTTTTAAATGTCAAAAATAAATTAGGAGATAAGATTTCATGCTAAATATTTTCCTCTCAGCTGGGCTAGGTGGCTCCCACCTGTAATCCCAGTACTTTGGGAGGCTGTGGTGGGCAGACCACTTGAGCTCAGGAGTTCAAGACCAGCCTGGTCAACATGGTGAAACACCGTACCTACTAAAATACAGAAATCAGCTGGGCATGGTGCTGTGCGCCTGTAATCCCAGCTACTCAAGAGGCTGAGGCAGAAGAATTGCTTGAACCTGGGAGGCAGAGGTAGCAGTGAGCCGAGATCACGCCACTGCACCCCAGCCTGGGCGACAGAGCAAGACTCTGTCTCAAAAAAAAAATTTTCTCTCTTAGATAAAGGAAGTCTTCAACATACTTCTCTTGGTGACCAAGTAAAATATTTTTTTCCCTCTTATTTCTTCTGTGCAAACCTACAGATTGATTCCATGTTGTCAAATTCCTCTACTATCTCCATGCTTAAAATAAAAGTGTGCATTTGTGGGACTGATAGCTGGCTTTCTTTTCTATTCTGTTTTAAAGTTGATAAAAAAAAAATAACGGTTTTCTAGGTAACTAAAACAGGACCAGAGTAGCTGTACTGATTTAAAGAACTTGTTACTCAAAATGTAACAGAATATAAACTTTATTAGGTTGAGCATTTGCTTACTTCCTTTCCAATGAAACAAAATTTTAGCACACACATACCTGTGGAACCATTGCAACCCTCTGGTTTCTTTTAGGTGACCTTGTATTTATTTGCCTATCATCTTCATCAGAAAAAAGTCGACTTCGTTTTGAATTTCTGAAAGGCTATGATAGAAATGTTTTCATTTAATGAAAAACTGAACCCTCCCACTTTTGTTCCAAAATACAGTTCTATACTTGGAAAACTGAGCTAACTCTGGATTATCAGCAGTATGGAAGGATAAAGTATGGGCAATGCAAAGCACACAAAGCCAAATATAAATAATCTCAGATTTAGAAAGCAGTAAGAGGTATTTATGCAAGTTGCTTATGAATGAAATACCTAGCTGATAAATAAAGTAAAACTTGAACCCCAAGTCTCCTTAGTACACTGGCAGCCTTGGACAGTGATGATAGGAAAATAAGTTCTGTAAATTCCAGTTCAAATTATGTTGGTGCTTGGGTTAATACCAACTGGGTGTGTGACATGATACATCTGCTGCATAGGGTTGGGCTAGGCCAAAGATTCTAAATCACTCTAGAAGAGTAAGCCTAAATATGTATACTATTATACTAGATCTGCTGACAAAAATTGTTAACCAAATTTTCATCTTTAAATAAGAATACAAGATACGTAATGATAGATATCTGACAATTACCCACAGAACTAGAAAAATTGTTTAAGTATCAAATATACGTCATACACTTAAGGGTCTGTAGTAGGAAAAATCTTACAGTTCACCCTGGGTTCAGAGGTTTCATTAATAGAAACAGAAATAATAGCTAAGATCCACATCCTTTTCAAAGCCTTCTCCCATCACTCATGCCTATTTGGAAGAGAAACAGGTACAGAGGGCTAACAACATATGGGCAGCATCCACTCAGGTATATGAACTCTTGAAATTAAATCCACTCTGGCTGGGCACAGTGGCTCATGCCTATAATCCCAGCACCTTGGAAGACCGAGGCAGGAACATCACTTGAGCCCAGGTACCAGCCTGGGCAACATGAGACCCCAACTCTACAAAAAAATTTTAAAAATTAGCCGGACATGGTGGCACACACCTGTAGTTCCAGCTACTTGGGAGGCTGAGTGGGGAGGATCACTTGAGCCTGGAAGTTCCTGACCAGCCTGGGCGACAGAGCGAGACCTCATTTCAGAAAAAGAAAAACAAAAAGAAATTAAACCCACTCAGTCTTGATACTCTAAACATGAAGCCCTGACATCAAGTCCGTTCTACACTGCCCTCCTTCTCTGACCACAAGCAGAGAAGAGGAAGGGAATGAAGATGATGGAATTACATAGTAAGGAAAGCCCCTCACATTCACTGTGGTCAGTTGCCCAGGCTACAGTGACTGCTGCTGTCTATCCCAACTCCAGGACTGTTTCATGACAGACCCTTAAAACCTCCTGGCTACTTGGCAGAGCAGGAGAGAAAAAGAGTTCCTAAAACTGTTAGTCATGTCAATTATATGCTCATCTCTACTTCCCACTTCTAAATGCACTTACCTTTGACCTACACAAAGATTTTTTTTTTCTTTTTGGCTACGCTATACAAGATTTTGATACCTTACTACTTTGATACTTTGCAGGTAGCAAAGCCATGTAAAATTTTTTGCATATCTAATAAAAATATAAGTTGTAGTTTTTTTTTTCCTAATTAAAGAAACTATTATACAATTATTGAACAAATGCTTAATGATAACCAGATTATCACTGGCTACAGATTAATTTACCTAAATAAGATCAAATAGTGCCTAATGACACTTGAGGTTGGGAAAAAAGCTTATAAATTTTTTACTGTGCTGCAAGAATTTACACATATGACAGTAATACAGACAACTTAGCTATAATTATTCTAAAGTGTAAGAAAAACTCACTCCTTACCATTTCCACAGCAGGGCTTGTATTCCTGCCTTTCCAAACAGGTGTTTTCTGTAAAGAACTGTACTTTTCATTCCATGTGTTAGATAAGCTTCCCTCTGTAATAAATAATACTAATAAAATTTTGGCTGAGTTCCAAGGATTTCATACTATGAATACTCTTTTTAATAATAGCCATATATCTAAAATATTTACCAATATGAAAAAAATATACTGACCATAATAACTTTAGTCTACTATAAATGAAAAAGTGCTTCTTTATATTTTTCTTTCAAACGCTCTAAATAATTTGATAAAGCAATGCATCTTGAAAGTATTAAATGTCCATGCTGAAACATGTAATTCTTTTTCTTTCTTTTTGGATTTTTAATAATTTCTCCATTTCAATTTGCCAAGAATGATCTCATAATTTTTGGTACAATTCTGAAAGCACGGGAATAAAAAATGGAAAAAGCCCTTTCTAACCTTGAATTTAGAGCATTTTTTTTTTCTGTGAGACAGAGTACTTGCTCCATCACTCAGGCTGGAGTAGAGTAGCACAATCTTGGCTCACTGCTATTTCTGCCTCCTGGTTTCGAGCAGTTCTCCTGCCTCGGCCTCCTCAATAGAGGAATTACAGGTGTGTGCCATCATGCCTGGTTAATTTTTGTATTTTTAGTAGGGACAGGGTTTCTTCATGTTGGTCAGATTGGTCTGGAACTCCTGACCGCAAGTGATTCTTGCCTCAGCCTCCCAAAGTGCTGAGTTCACAGGAATGATTCACAATGCTGGGCCTGTATTTAGGGCATATTTCTAAATGTTTTCTGCTTTAATATATGAAACATTTGATATAAAAAAGAAAATTAGGCAAGGTGCAATGGCTCATGCCTATAATCCCAACACTTTGAGGCTGAGGTGGACGGATCATTTGAGGCCAGGAGTTGGAGATCAGCCTGGCCAACATGGTGAAACCCCATCTCTACAAAAAATACAAAAATTAGCCAGGCATGGTGATGCACACCTGTAGTCCCAGCTACTTAGGAGGCTGAGGCATGAAAATGGATTGATCCAGGAGCTGGAGGTTGCAGTGAGCCAGGATATTGCGCCACTGCACTCCAGCCTGAATGACAGAGGGAGACTCAGTCTCCAAAAAAAAAAGAGAGAGAGAGAGAAATGAGTTTAATATTGGGAGAAACAGAATAATGGAATACTTTTTAAGGATCACAAAAGAACAGAGAGGAGATGGAGTTGATCCTGCTAGGCAAAGAAACTGAGGCATTCTGGAAGACAAGTGGTCTTCTCAAGCAAGAAGGATTTAATTTGGTAAATCACAAATCCAAAGTACAACACAGTAGCTCTGAAGACCAAAAGTACTCATAAACCTTTGAGAATATTTAGCTTGGTTCCAAATGTATTTACCTACCAGAATCTTAAACAAGAGGTAAAATTTTAAAGAGACTATGTTAAAAGGGTTAGTCTCATGTACCTGCCAAAAGAAACAGTGAGACCAAGGAACATGTCAAACTTTTTCTTAGAATCATCCTTTTATTTTAAGGCATCATACTTAGAGAGCAATGTTTTTTGTTTGTTTGTTTGTTTCGTTTTTTGAGACAGAGTCTCACTCTGTCAACCAGGCTGGAATGCAGTGGTGCGATCTAGGCTCACAGCAACCTCTGCCTCCCAGCTTCAAGCAATTCTCCTTCCTCGGCCTCTCACGTAGCTGGGATTACAAGAGCCTGCCACCACTCCTGGCTAATTTTTGTATTTTTAGTACAGATGGGGTTTCACCATGTTAGCCAGCCTGGTCTCGAACTCCTGAGCTCAAGTAGTCCACCCACCTCAGCTTCCCAAAGTGCTGAGATTACAGGCATGAGCCACCGTGCCTGGAGAAAGGAAAATTCTTAAAAATAAACTATTATGGGCCAGGTGTGGTGGCTCACAACCGTAATTCCAGTACTTTGCAAAGCCAAGGCAGCAGGATTCCTCGAGCCTAGGAGTTCAAGACCAGCCTGGGCAACAAAGTGAAACCTCTTCTCTACAAAAATATAAAGAAAATAGCTGGGCATGGTGGCATGTGCCTGTGGTCCCAGCTACATAAGATGCTGAGGCAGGAGGATCACTTGAGCCCAGGAGATCGAGGCTGCAGTGAACCATAATCACGTCACTGCACTCTAGCCTGGATGACAGATTGAGACCCTGTCTCAAAAAATAAAGAAAAATTCTTCTGGGCACAGTGGCTCACACCTGTAATTCCAGCACTTCGGGAGGCCACGGTGGGCAGATCACTTGAGACCAGGAGTTTAAGACCAGCCTGGCCAACATGGAGAAATCCCATCTTTACTAAAAATACAAAAATTAGCTAGACATGGTGGCACATGCTTGTAATCCCAGTTAATCAGGAGGCTTAGGCACAAGAATCACTTGAACCTGGGAGGCAGAGGTTGCAGTGCGCCAAGACTGCACCATTGTACTCCAGCCTGGGCGACAGAGAGAGACGATCTCAAAAAGAAACAAACAATTATGCAAACATATAGCTCAGCACAGTTGTTTAACAAATGCCTTTAATGTAAACAATATATTTATGGAATGTTTAATTAGAGTTTTTGAATCAATAATTTCAGAAATTTTTAAAAATAATTTCTAACAACCGAGGATCAATTCTCCTATAAAAGCATATTAACTTAAGGTTATCAGTAAAAACCAAGACTGAAAAGCTATAATGAATTATAACTTAGAAGGAAAATGGAAACACTATATCCAAATTAATTTAATAAAATAGACTTCTAGCTATGGTATATCTAAAAAATGCTATACTTACCTTTTAAACTGACAAGGGCTTTTGCTGAAGAGCCTGCAATTAAAAATAAAACATATTAATAATTATTTCATTTAAAAATGAGGGAAAAAGAACTTGGTTTGGGGGCAAAAGTGATCCATTTAGTTTTAATAATGTTCAGTTTGAAGAGATGATGGAATGCGCAATTAGAAATATCTAGCAGACAATTCAAACTATAGACCAGAACTCAGATAGAGTAATGAAAGAACTGGAGACAGACATATGAGAGTCTTGCTGAAGCTGTGAAAACTGGAGACCATTCCAGAAGAAGAAAGTGAAGAAAGAGGAAGAATGGGACAGAGGTAATTTTGGATCCTCATCCAAGCATGCTGTGGTGCTGGAAGAATGGAGAAAGGGCACTGATATCTATTGAGGCAAAGACTGATGTAGTAATGGACTGGAAAAACACAATGGAAATGATTCAGGGACTGTCAGAGTAAGCAATAAGTCCCTTGAAAGTCTGGAATGCAATACTTCAAGATCTAAGCTGGAGAGAGGAATACAGAACAGCCAAGATGGGCTAGAATAAAGTTGGAGGGGTCCACTGGATAAAACAAACTTTAGTGTACATTAGAGGTCAGGTGTGATGGCTGACACCTGTAATCCCAGTGCTTTGGAAGGCCAAGGTGGGAAGGATCGTTTGAGCCCAGGAGTCCGAGACCAGCCTGGGCAACACAGGGAGACTCTGACTCTTAAAAAATTTTCAAAATTCACTGGGCATCCTCCAGTCTCAGCTACTCAAGAGGCTGATGTGGGAGGCTTGCTAGAGCCTGGGAGGTTGAGGCTGCAGTGAGCTGTGACCACGCCACTGCACTCCAGCCTGGGAGACAGAGTAAGACTCTGTCTCAAAAAAATAAAAAATACAAAATAAATTAGAATAACCAGGAAGCTCCTCATACATGCACAATCTATACTGAATCTATATTATTAATAAATAACAGGGGATTCTATTGCAGGTAACCCACCTGGAGAAACATCAGGCTACAGGTTCTGGTATGAATGAATGATAGGATCTATGGGTAGGGAAAGCAGAAGAATCAATAGAGAAAGAAGTTTTTTGAGAGCAAGAAACCAGTAAATTTAAAAATCTCAGAATTGAATGTATACATTGCAAAGTCCAAGTCATCTGAAAAATAATAATTAAGGATGATCTCAGGGGATTAAATAAAAAAGAACATGAACTAGGAACAAAAATCAGACAGGACAGATTAATCCTCCTTGCTATTTAACAAAAGCAGCCATGATTTACATCTCATATAAATGGATAATAGACTTAAAATGAGAAGCAACAGATAAAGTATGGCAGTTATGAATCACTTCATCTCAGATCCTTAAACACTATGCATCTCAGATCACTAAACCTCAACTGACTTTTTCCTCCACAGGTCAGTATAAGAGACTTGTAAAACAGACACCTATTAACATTAAAGACACTTACTTTCACCCTACTCTCTTGCCTAGATGTGAAGAATAGTTAACAGGACACCATAACAGCTTCTGTACAGCAAATGAAGCTTAATGACAAAAGGCAGTAAAGTCATGGAGAGTGAATGACATAAAATCTTGCTAAAACGTCTCAAACAATGCAACACAACTGTAAAGCAGTAATAATAGACAATGCACACATCTGTGTACCAAGAGATATATAGTGCATTTGAGAAAAAGTAGTAACCATTCACTCGATGAATATGTAGAATGCTAATGGCATGCGTCCCTGCCTGATCTAGGCAATGGGGATGACAACAGCAAGCAAAACAGTCAAACTCCCTGCTCTCATGGAATGTACATTCTAGTGAGGAGAAACAAACAAAAACAGCTATTAAGTCACGATAAGCACTATGGAAAAAATAAAGCAGAATAAAAAGAATATGCAGGGTGGGAACGGGGAGAAGGAAGGCTATTCATATATAAGGCGTTCACATTTAGCTTCTATGAAAGGTGATACTTAAGCAGAGATCTGAAGGAAGACGTATAGGCCATAAGGATATCCATTCCTGCTCCATGAAGGCAGGAATCGTATCTTGGGGATTCTGATCAATCATCTTTAACCCTTTTTCCTTTTCTTTTTTGTTTTTGAGATGGAGTCACACTCTGTCACCCAGGTTGGAGTACAGTGGCACAATCTCGTTTCACTGCAACCTCCGCTTCCCGGGTTCAAGCAATTCTCCCTGCCTCAGCCTCCCAAGTAGCTATGACTACAGGTGTGCACCACTACACACAGCTAATTCTTGTATATTTAGTAGAGACAGGGTTTCGCCATGTTGGCCAGGCTGGTCTCAAACTCCTGACTTCAGTTGATCTACCTGGCTTGGCCTCCCAAAGTGCTGGGATTACAGGTATGAGCCACTGCACCCAGCCATTTTTCCCTTTTTCTAGATGCAGGATAGCATAGTGGTTAAGAGAATAGGTTCCAGATTGAGACTAGCTATGTTTGCATCTTGGTCCTGACACTTTCTTGCATGTTACCTTAAATAAGTTACTTTGTCTCTCTGTGCTACTGTTTCTTCGTTTGTAAAATGAAGATTAAATGAGTTAATATATATAAAAGTGCATAGAACAATGCACATATTACACAGTGACTTTTGATATAATGGTGTTAGTATTATTTCTTGAGCAATCAAAAAATAATAGGTTAATGGTGGTGGGGTCCCCCCCGCCCCATCCCATCTTTTAAAAATAATAATAATAGGTTAAGAACATGGATTTTTCAGTCAGGCAAATCTGATTAAATTAGAATCTTGCTCTAACAAGGAGTGTTTATTAATCCAAAGATTCTACCCTTTTGTAGTTCATAAGCATGATGATTGGGTTTTCATAATCATGTGTGAGATGTGCCTCCCTAAAACCTTGTTAAAAGTCAGCACATTAACCATGTGGAAAAAATTTTTATTGAATGCCTACCATAAGCTCTGTTAGGGGCTAGGGTTAGTTAACCCAAGAAACAAGACAGACAAAGCCTCTGCTTGCAGGGAACTTAAATTCTAGTAGGAAGAGGCATATATATGATAAACAAGTACATAATAATTACAGCTTATGGTAAAGAAAATAAACAAGGTGATATTGATGGGGGGGAATCATTCTGCTTTAAGTACTAACTGCTTTACTTTTGAGTACAGAAGGTTTCTTTTTGAGGGGTAACATCTTAAAAAATTAGCTGTGAGAGAGCAGGAAATCAAAGCAATGAGTCTGGGCAGAAGAAACAGTAGGTTAAGTCCTGAGAAGGGAGGAGGTGTGACTGCTTGCATAGGGAAGAATGGCAAGAAAGGTCAGAGGTACGCCAGGTGTTGTGCATGGAGCTGGGAATGCAATTAGGAAAACAGAAACCCTACCTGCTCTGATGGGGCTACTAACCAAACAATCACATAAAGAAATACAAAACTGAAACTGTAATAGCTGCCACTAAGAAGTTACACGGTAGTACAAAAAAAATTTAAAGAACATGGACCCTGGCCAGGCACGGTGGCACGTGCCTGTAGTCCCAGCTACTCAGGTGGCTGAGGTGGGAGGACTGCTTGAGCCCAGGAGTTCTGGCCTGTAGTGCGCTATGCCGATCAGGTGTCCGCACTAAATTCGGCATCAATATGGTGACCTCCCAGGAGCGGGGGACCACCAGGTTGCCTAAGGAAGGGTGAACCCGCCAAGGTCGGAAACGGGGCAGGTCAAAACTCCCGTGCTGGTCAGTAGTGGGATCGAGCCTGTGAATAGCCACTGCACTCCAGGCTGGGTAACATAGCAGGACCCTGTCTCAAAAAGGAAAAAAAAAAAACAGAAACAGAAGAAGAAGGGCCCTGCCCTGGCACAGTGGCTCACACCTGTAATCCCAGCACTTTAGGAGGCCGTATGAGTTAAGATCAGGAGTTCAAGACCAGCCTGGTTCTACTAAAAGTACAAAAATTAGCCAGACTTGGTGACACATGCCTGTAATCCCAGCTACTCAGTAGGCTGGGGCAGGAGAATTGCTTGAACCCTGGAGGCGGAGGTTGCAGTGAGCCAAGACTGCACCACTGCACTCCAGCCTGGGTGACAGAGAAAGACTCCATCTTTAAAAAAATAAAGAACATGAGCCCTGCATGGTGGCTGAAGCCTGTAATCCCAGCACTTTGGAAGGTCAAGGCAGGAGGATCGCTTGAGACCAGCAACATAGGGAGACCTCGTCTCTACAAAAAATAGGAAGAAGAAGAAAAAAAAAAAAACTTAGTTGGGCATGGTGGCACATGCCTGTGGTCCCAGCTACTGGGGAGACCGAGGTTGGAGGCTCTCCTGAGCTCAGAAGATCAAGGCTGCAATGAGCCATGATCATGCCTCTGCACTAGAGCCTGCACAACAAAGGGAGATCTTGCCTCTTCAAAAAACAGATTTAAAGAAGGCATAATTTAATCAAGGATGGGAAATGGCTCTCTGAAGAAGCATAAAATGGGATCTAAAAGATAATTAGAAGTGAACTGAAAGTAAGGAGGTGCGGGGAAGAGCATTCCAGGTTGAGAAAACAGCATGTGCAAAGACCCTGGAGAAAAGGGGAGATGGGTAAGTACAGGGAATAAAAAGATCCAATTTAACCCAAAGGGATATAATGAGGGAACAAGTGGTACAAAATGAAGCTGAGAGATAGGGAGCAGCCAGACCACAAAGGGTTTTGTAGCTACTAAAGAGTTTGCAACAGGAGGATGACATATATTCATTTTGAAAGGATCCTTCTGGCCCTGTGTTTGTGGGATGGTGGCTGAATTAATGAGAGGCTAAGATGATTGATAAAGAGAAGAAATGGTGACAGTTTGGGCTACGATGATGGTAAGAAATAAGTAGAATTGATAGAGATTTATAAGGTAAAATTTACAGACTTAGTAAAGGCTTAAATATGGAAAATGAAAAAGAGGGAAGTGGCCCAGCGCAGTGGCTCACACCTGGAATCTCAACACTGGGAGGCTAAGGCGGGCAGATTACCTAAGGTCAGAAATTCAAGACCAGCCTGGCTAACATGGTGAAACCCCATCTCTACTAAAAATACAAAAATTAGCTGGGTGTGGTGGCACATGCCTATAATCCCAGCTACTCAGGAGGCTGAGGCAGGAGAACTGCTTGAACCCGGGAGGTGGAGGCTGCAGTAGCGGAGATCGAGATCGAGCCACTACACTCTCTGTCTCAAAAGGGAAAAAAAAAAGAAAGAGAGGAAGGTGCCCAAGATAATCTCTAGGTTTCTGCCCTGCCAGGTGACTGCACAATGTAACCATTCATTAATACAGGAATCACCAGAAGTATCTGTCCTGGGGTGGGAATGAGGTGGATTTTGAACCTGTGCAGTTTGAGGGGCCTTTGAAGCATCTAAGAAGAAATGTGAAATAGGCAAGACATCAAAAAAGGGAGCTCAGGAAAGATCTGGGCTGAAGATAGCCTTGATTTCCTCATATAAAATGTGAGTACTTACAACAACTGAAATGAAGATTAAATGAGCAAATACATATAATATGCTTTGCATGACATCTGGTTCTAGTAAATACTCAATAAATAGTAGCTTTCATTATTGATAATGTTGTATCAACTACTGGATAATGTATTAGCTAGCTCTCTTGACTAAATGTGGCCAAAAAACATACTTCTATTTTCAGTATCATATTGAAATCGATTTTCCTTTTCAAGACCCTGCTCCAGTTTCATTAATAATACCTGTTACTTTGTATTCAATTCCATAGAAATCAAATATTTATGGATACTTGACTTGTGGCATTGTATGACAATGAAGGAAAATCCCTGGTTTCAACAAAGCTGAAGTCTGGCTAAACAAGACATATGCTTCACAAATACACACCAATGTACCAGAGATGTCATAAAGCAATATAAGTGATTAGGTTATGTTAATTTTAGAGTGGAGCTGGAATTTGAACCCTAGTATAAATCTCAAGTTCCTACAAAGAACCACAGTAAATTGTCAATAAATGTTGGATGATATGAAGCAAATATTCCTAATGGCAATTCTAAGAAAGCCACTTGAAACTCCTCTCATTAACCAAAATAGTGGCTCTAGTGATCATGACACGAAGAGGTGATAAGACATCTTTATGATAAAGATAGCAAGGATGATGAAAAACATTTTTGGATGACAAGTGCACTGTGTTTAGTAGGTCCACACTCATTTGGGAACATTCTAAATCACAATCAATTGTATTCTACAAATAAACAATACAACTCATGGCTGGTCAACAGCTGTGCCCTATCCAATACAGTGGCCACTATCTACATGTGACTATGCAAATTAAAATTAAATAAAATTCAAAATTCAGTCCTACATCCCTCTAGCCACATGAAATGTTCCATGGCCACGTGTGGCTTGGCTACCTTATGGGATATCACAAAAGAAAACAATTCCATCATGGACAAAGTTCCTTTGGGACTTGGCACTGCTTTCTATCAAATTTAAAACACAAACACTTTTAATACAACTTTTCACCAGCTTGGCAAGTTGAATTTTTAACTTTATAACTTACTAAGAATACATGACCTCACAAAGAAAATGGAATCGGCAGTATGCTGAGTTCTCATTTTTAAAGTCCATTTGCCCAGATAGATTCAACAGTGATTGAGCCTTTCACAAATGTTTTAACTTTATAACTTATTAAGAATACATGATCTCACAAAGAAAATGAAAACGGTAGTAGTTCTCATTTTTAAAGTCCATTTGCTTTGTGCACAGACAGATTCAATAGTGATTGAGCCTTTCACAGATACGTATAAACTAAATAGTGAATGTGGATTCAGGACCTTTTTGTAACTAACATATTTGTCTTTTCACATAATTTATGCAATACTGTAAATTACAAAATCAAGTTCCATTGTCCTTAAACTATGGAACTGGTGCTTTTACTTACTCAACACAACTGAGCATACATGTCTTAGATGTCAGGGTGAGTAAACATGGTTAAGTGAGGCAATGCCCTAGGGTGGGTGTCAGGGAGGGTACTGCACATGTACGCTGTGTTGGTCACATCCATGCAAAATAAGGGTACCTTCATGGCTCTTAAGACACATACAGAAGAAAGTCTGCGGGACGGGGGCTACCTGAACACTAAGTATCCGGGCTGGATGATCTCGGGAAAGGTCCACAGCCACCTGTGGTCCCAGGGGAAGGGGCCAACCCTCTGACACGGAAACACTTCTAGGGGTGGACACACCAGTGGGGGGGCGGGGAGGACAGTGAAGATCAGAAGTGCCCGTAGAGGCAGGAGCTGTGACAGGACAACATCTGAGGCTGGGGCAAGAAGATGGGGCCGTGGACCACCCTGTGCCGAGCCCGAGCCCTCCCCCGGCCCCGGGACAGGCGAGTTACATAACCCCGGCGAGCGTCTCTCAGCGCCGGGCGAGTGGTGCAGGCGGCGAGGACTGCCCCCACGCCCGGGGGCCGCTCTAACCCCCACCTCGGCCGGGGGCCGGAGTCGGGCCAGGGGAGCAGCCACCGCCTCCGCCTGGCACAGGCTGGACTCCCGGGCTCTCAGTTTCCGGCCCTGGCGCTCACACAACCCTAGAAACCAACACACAGACACCATAACAAAGGCGGCGACGCGGCGGCAACACCGGAGTGGAAGGACTAGGGGACCACGGTGGAGTTGGCAGTCAGCCCACCTGCCCAGCGGAGGGCACGGCCGGCCGTCCCGGCCGGTGCAGCCGCGGAGCAGGCGGCGGGCTGGAAGTGGGGGTGCTTTGAGGTGCTACTCACTCTCGTCAGGCAACTGGTCGAGCTCCGCCATCTTGAACGAGCCGCGCCGCTTTTTCAAAGGCTGCCCGCCGCAGTGCATTGTGGGGCGGAGACTGTCTTTGCGAGGGAGGTTCGAATGCGGAGCTCGCTGCCCGCGGCGCCGCGCTGCGTTGCTCCCGCCGCAGCCGGCTGAGGCGGGCCCGGCTCCGCCCGCGCCTGCCGGGGGAGGAGGTGCCGCCGAGGTGGGGCCGCGCCTTTCCCCTCCGCCGCCGCTTCCAGCTGAGCGGGCGGGAGGAAGGAGGCCGCGCGGAGAGGCCCGGCGCCGGAGCGCGGGGGGAGCAGTGGCAGCGCCTGAGTCCCGCCCGGGCCCCGCGCCCATCGCGTGTTCCGCGGCCCGCGCTGCCGCTGCGGGAACTGCAGGCTGTTTGTTCCGAGTGGAGAACGGGAGGGAGGCCCCGGTAGGGGGAAAGAAGCCCTCGGTTCTGGGTCGGATTGCCCTAGGGGGCTCTATACAAAGTGAAATATTCACGGTTCCCGAAACCCGCGTTGCTCGGGCGCCTCCCTCTTCTCGAGAGCTCTGGCCGCAGCAGACCCCTGCGCTTAGTGACCTCCGGGCCCCGCGGTCCCTCGCGAGCCCGGGACGCCTCTCCCGAATGTTGAAAGCTGAGCTGCATGCAGCCGCGGAGCGAGACCTTGAGAGGTCATGAAGTTAGTCATTTAGGGCGACAGCTAAAGAACTGTTCTGCTCGGCTCTTTCATCCATTCCACACTAGATCGTGCAGTGGGCTGGGAGAGAATTAGAAAACGAATAACAGGAGGCTTCGAAAGGATACAGAAAGGAACAGTGACACTACAAGGTGATAAAGTACCTGATCCAAATGTTATGCGAATACCGGACGAGAATTCAACGAAACTGAAAGAAGCCCAAGGAAAAATTTCACAATTTCTGTCTGTAACACTTTCCAGTAATAAAATACTGTTGCTTTTGAAAAATTCATTTAACAAATGTCATTGAGCTCCAATCCTTTTCTCTAGGAACTTATGGGAGTTGGAGGAATGGGAGAGTTAAGCAGTCAAAAGACAACTTGGGTGAATTCCAGGAACTACAAAGTTAAAAGGCAGTAGACTGAGATGACAGAGTGCCACACAGAGGCCCACCCAGGGAAGGAGTTGAACTTGCTTAGTCCACTGGAGCAATGGAAGAGTCAGGTTTTACCTAAAGAGAGGGCATGTTTCTATTTGTGTTTTAGAACAAAAATATGGAAAATGGATTGGTAGGGGACAAGATGAGAGCCTAGAAACCAGTCAGGAGGAAGCTTATTTGGGGCATGCAAAGGACGTGAGAGAGATGCCTGCGCTGGTAGCTAGAGAGGTGCAGAGGGGGCTCTGGAGCCCCACGGCCTCAATGGGAAGAATCCAGATGGGCTGCTAGTTGTATAATCTCAGGTACGTTGGTTTGTAACTGAATTCGCTGTGCCTCTGTTTCTTATCTGTAAAATGCAAGTAATAACAGGATTGTTTTGAGGGCTAAATGATTTGATAGATGTAAGGACCTAATAGCCGCTAGCACCCATCAGCTAGCCACTACCACCATCACCGCAACAGCATAGGCAGTATTAGAGGTGACAGCCTGCACTCCACCTCTCAAGACGTGTAGAAAAGAAAGGATTGGGTGAGTCACTGGGCGTGAGGAGAAGGGAGTAGCATTGCTGTTGCCAGCTTTGTGCCTTAGGTAACTGGGGGCTGCCATGCTAAAGATAGGAGGGAGAGCAGGGAGGGTGAAAGTTCAATTTTACAAAGTAATCCTTCCTTCAGAGCTAGCTTAACCTCTCCTTTGCCTTCTAAACACCCTCTGATCTGCTCTCTAAGAAGATTAAAACCCTGCTCCTTGTCAGCACCTGGGGGGGCTTCAGCAGCTTGCCCTTCACCATCAATTTGGAGATGAGATCAAGAAAAGGTCAGCCCTTTGAGAATGGAAGAATAGAAATTAAAAACATGAAGGTTATCAGAGTGGGAGAAGCAAAAGTTTTGTGAATGTCATGATAGTCAAGGTGTCATCAGACCAGGGCAAACCTGCTTTGATTCTGAGGCAGTTTTCATGTACACACGACAACAGAACTACTGTTTGAATCAATGTTTTTCGGCATGTCCCTGATAATCTGCATTTAAAACGAAGACTCTAAGTGATTCTTCTCATAAATCCAAAGCTGTATCCCAGCCCCAGATCTAGCACTTAGCTGTGTGACTGAAGCCAAGGCACACCTAACTCTTCAGTAAGGTGTTTTGTTGTTTGTTTCTGAGACAGAGTGTTGCTCTTGTTGCCCAGGCTGGAGTGCAATGGCATGAGCTTGACTCACTGCAACCTCCACCTCCCAGGTTCAAGCGATTCTCCTCCCTCAGCCTCCTGAGTAGCTGGGATTACAGGCATGTGCACACCCGGCTAATTTTGTGTTTTTAGTAGAGATGGGGTTTCTCCATGTTGGTCAGGCTGGTCTTGAACTCCTGACTTTAGGTGACCTGCCCACCTCGGCCTTCCAAAGTGTTGGGATTACAGGCAAGAGCCACCGTGCCCAGCTTCAGTAAAGTTTTTTGTTGAATATTTATGAGAGGTTTTATAATGATTGGCTTACTTGATTCTCCCAACAACTTGGTAATTTGTCCAAAGACAATGGCAAGCAAGTACAAGAATCAGGAATCTAGCCCACTTTTCTCTGCCTCAGTGACTCCCTCTGTGATGGGAGGATTACACGTATATCTGTGTCCGTTTGTGCTGCTATAACAAAACATCCGAGACTGGGTAATTTATAGACAACAATAATTTTTTTTTTTTTTTTAGATAGAGTTTTACCCTTGTCATCTTGGCTGGAGTGCAATGGTGTGATCTCAGCTCACTGAAACCTCTGCCTCCTGGGTTCAAGCAACTCTCCTGCCTCTGCCTCCCGAATAGCTGGGAATACAGGTGTCCGCCACCACTCCTGGCTAATTTTTGTATTATTAGTAGAGACTAGGTTTCACCATGTTGGCCAGCTGGTCTTGAACTCCTGACCTCAAGTGATCTGCCTGCCTCAGCCTCTCAAAGTGCTGGAATTATAGGCATGAGCCACCGTGCCCAGCCGACAAGAAGAATGTATTTCTCACAGTTTCAAAAGTTGGGAAGTCCAAGATCAAGGTGCCAACATTGGTGTCTGGTGAAGACAGCTCTGTTTCTAAAATGGTGCCTAGTTGTGCATCCTCTGGAGGGGATGCATGCTGTGTCCTCACATGGTAGAAGGGACAGAAAGGCAGGAGAACACTTCTTTCAACATTGAGCCCTTTTATAAGGGTACTAACCCCATTCATGAGAACAGAACCCTCATCACTTAATCACCTCTCAGAGGCCACAGCTCTTAATACTGTTGCATTGGGGATTATGTTACAACTGAATTTTGGAGGGGATACTATCATTCAAACCATAGCAACATGCAACAAAGGGGTATTAAATTTCCTGCAATCACTTATTCCACTTTAAAATGACATGATTGTGTGTGTGTTGTTCTCTTTTTTAAAGAAACAAACTACAGTATGGATAAGGTCATTAAGTCATGAAAAACCTGAACAAAAATACACCACAAGAGGGCCGGGCGCGGTGGCTCAAGCCTGTAATCCCAGCACTTTGGGAGGCCGAGGCGGGTGGATCACGAGGTCAACAGATCGAGACCATCCTGGTCAACATGGTGAAACCCTGTCTCTACTAAAAATACAAGAAATTAGCTGGGCATGGTGGCACGTGCCTGTAATCCCAGCTACTAAGGAGGCTGAGGCAGGAGAATTGCCTGAACCCAGGAGGCGGAGGTTGCGGTGAGCCGAAATCGCGCCATTGCACTCCAGCCTGGGTAACAAGAGCGAAACTCCGTCTCAAAAAAAAAAAAAAAAAAAATACACCACAAGAAACATCTCAAGTATCTCATAAATATATATTCCTACTATGTACCCACAAAATTTTTTTAAATAAAAATTATTAAAAATGGCCGGGCGCGGTGGCTCAAGCCTGTAATCCCAGCACTGTGGGAGGCCGAGGCGGGTGGATCACGAGGTCAAGAGATCGAGACCATCCTGGTCAACATGGTGAAACCCCGTCTCTACTAAAAATACAAAAAATTAGCTGGGCATGGTGGCGCGTTCCTGTAATCCCAGCGACTCAGGAGGCTGGGGCAGGAGAATTGCCTGAACCCAGGAGGCGGAGGTTGCGGTGAGCCGAAATCGCGCCATTGCACTCCAGCCTGGGTAACAAGGGCGAAACCAGAAACAAAAAAAAAAAAAAAAAAAAATTATTAAAAATACCATAAGAAAAATAAACATGGCAACATTTTAGAAATATCGCGTTTGACCATTTCTAGTCCTGTGGCCTATTTATCAATTATTGGGTTGGATTATTTTTGTGAAAACAGTTGCAATGACTAAAGATAAAATGTGTGTTGGGGGAGCCTGGCACAGTGTCTCACACCTATAATCCCAGCACTTTGGGAGACTGAGGCGATTAGATTACTTGAGCACCTGAGACCAGGAGTTCGAGACCAGCCTGACCAACATGGTGAGACCCCATCTCTACTAAAGATACAAAATTAGCTGGGCATGGTGGCTTGTGCCTGCAATCCCAGCTACTCAGGAGGCTGAGGCAGAATTGCTTGAACCCAGGAGACGGAGATATTGTAGTGAGCTGAGATCCTGAGATCATGCCACTGTACTCCAGCCTGGACAACAGAGTGGGACTCCATCTCAAAAAAAAAGAAAAAAGAAAAGAAGGAAGGAAGGAAGGAAGCAAGGAAAGAAACAGAACTATTTCTGTGTATAATATGTGCGTGAATGTTTTTATAAATACTTCTGATAAACTTGGGAATTTGAGTTAATAATGAATAAACAAAGGCAATACAGCTTGCCTTGCTTGAGACTCTCAGCCATAATGAGGTAAAAAGGCACTTCAGCCTATAAATATATATATATATATTTTTTTAACTTATGTTGCTGGTAGGACTCCAGACTCAGCACTTCCTCTTACAGCATCCAAGTAACCAGGAGAAGTGATGGCCCCGGGATCTAGGTTCAAATTACAGTTCACCTGCTTCCCTTGTGTGTATTCTTGAACAAAAGACTCTCAGTAGTAGCTTTTAGTTTTCTTCTCCCTTTCTTGAAGGGCTAGTATGAAGATTAAATGATATAAATTAAGTGCCTATCAAGATCTCCAGCGACTATTGTTATCCTTCTTTGATGAGAACTCCTCTTTTACAACACAAATATTCTCAGAAATGAGCCCAGTGGCCATCTTGGTAATGCCCTTCAGAATTCTCTCTCTGAACATGTTCTGAGCAGTGGAAACAGGCGCCAGGAGTGAGAGCAGAAGACATGGGTTCTAAGCCTTACTTTACTCCCTGTAAGCACCATGATCTTGGACAAGTCATTGAACCTTTCTGCCTTCGTTTTTCCCATTTGGGGAGTGAGCATAACTACACTGTCCTACCTAGATCACAATGTGAGCATTCATATCCATGAAATTGAGATAATAAAAGACAAAAATCTCTACATGTGCTTGATATTATGGATAACACATCCAAGTTTAGTGGAGTTTAGTATGTTACACTACTCTAATGAAAACTATAACAACGCTTTTTTAAAAATCTTATACAATGCAAACGTGAAACTCATAATGAACCAAAGACCTAAATGTAAAAACTAAACCATAAAAATTCCTAAAAGAGCCGGGAGCGGTGGCTCAGGCCTGTAATCCCAGCACTCCGAGGCGGGCGGATCACGAGGTCAAGAGATCGAGACCATCCTGGCCAACATGGTGAAACCCCGTCTCCACTAAAAATACAAAAATTAGCCAGATGTTTGGCATGCGCCTGTGGTCCCAGCTACTCGGGAAGCTGAGGCGGAAGAATCACTTGAACCCAGGAGGCAGTTTGCAGTGAGCCGAGATTGCACCACTGCACTCCAGCCTGGTGACAGAGCAAGACTCCGTCTCAAAA
>NW_016107357.1:8848770-8852841 GCF_001604975.1 Cebus imitator
AAAAAAAAAAAAAAAAAAAAAAAATTATAGGTGTAAATCTTTATGACCTTAGATTAAGCAACAGTTTCTCAGATATGACACAATCAACCAAAGAAAGTATAAATGGGACCTCATAAAAATTGAAAATGCGTGTGTTTCAAAGGACACTATTGAGAAAGTAGACAACCCTTAGAATGGAAGAATATATTTGCAAATCTTATATCTGATAAACACTTGTATCCAAAACATTTAAACACATTTAAAACTCTTATAACTTGATAATAAAAAGAAAACCCAATTCAAAAATGTGCAAAGGATCTGAATAGACATTTCTCCACAGTAGATAAGTCAATAAGCACACAAAAGGCTGTTCAAGATCATTATTATTGGGGATCTACATATCAAAACCACAATGAGAAACACACCCACTGGGATAGCCATGATAAAAAAGACAGATAATAGCAAGTGCTGGCAAGGATGGAAAGAAATCAGAACACTGTGTACTGCTATTGGGAATGTAAAATGGTGCAGCTGCTATGGAAAAACAATATGATGGTTCCTCAAAAATTTATACATAAAAATACTACATGATCCAGCAATTCTACTCTGAATATAAATACCCAAAACGATTAAGAGCAGAGACTCAAACAAATATTTGTACACCCATGTTCTTAGCAGTATTACTTCACAATAGCCAAGAGTTGGGAGCAACCCAAGTGTTTATTGATAAATGAATGGAAAAAGAAAATGTGGAATATGAATACAATGGAAAATTATTTAGTCTAAAAAAAGGAAGAAAATTCTGTCACATATGAGGGGCCTTAAGAATGTTCAGGGAAAATGCACATTATGAAAAAACTGGCCATGCACGGTGGCTTACACCTGTAATCCCAGCACTTTGGGAGGCTGAGGCAGGCGAATCACCTGAGGTCAGGAGTTCAAGACCAGCCTGGCCAACATGGCAAAACCCCATCTCTACTAAAAATACAAAAATAAGCTGGGCATGGTGGTGACTGACTGTAATCCCAGCTACTCACTCAGGAATTGGAGGCAGGAGAATCGCTTTAACCTGGGAGGTGGAGGTTGTAGTGAGCTGAGATGGCATCACTGCACTCCAGCCTGGGCAACAGAGTGAGACTCTGTCTCAAAAGAAAAAAGAAAAAAATGAAAAACTATGCATGGATTCAAAAAATTTTTGTACCAAAATAAACTCGTACTTACTTGTTATAACATGTCTGAATGGGATCTAGTCTGAAACACTAAGAAGGATAAGAGATCAGTTTGATTATCAGAGCAAAATAAATTCTGCTAAAATTGAAACAAGAACAAACATCAATGGTGAAGCTTGATGGTGGACAAATGGAAGCTTTATAGTGCAGCTTGGGTGGAAGAATGGTGAAATTACTGATGCTCTTAAAGCAAACTAAACATGGCCTGAGAAGGACCCGGTACTTCTATATCTGAATCCTTATGGATGAACCGTAACCTAACTTAATAGGTTGATGAGATTGAAAACTTAATTTAGGAGTATGTGCCTGTAACAACTGCTGAGTCTTGGCCAGTCCCAGCAGCCATACTTCAACCACTTATACACTGCTGAGTGTTCAAACTGTGCTCAAATAAGGCAAACGCCAACCTGTAGCCAATCCAGCTGTTTCTGTACCTTACTTCTGCTTTCTGTACATCACTCTTTTTTTGTCTATAAATTTGTTCTGACCATGAAGCACCACTGGAGTCTCTCTGAATGTGCTGTGATTCTGGGGGCTGCCCAATTTTCGAATTGTTCATTGCTCAATTAAACTCCTTTAAATTTAATTAGGCTGAAGTTTTTCTTTTAACAGTGCTTTGCAAAAAGTTTATGAGGATGATGCCCCAAAGAAATCAGCAGTTTACAAATAGATAACTCATTTTAAGAGAGGACAAGACAATATTGAAGATGAAACCTGAAGCGACAGATCATTCACATCAATTTTCAAGGAAAAAATTAATCTTATTTGTGCCCTAATTGAAGAGGATCATTGATTAACAGCAGAAAGAATACCCAACACCATAGATAGCTCAATTGGCTCAGCTTACACAATTCTAACAGAAAAATTAAAGTTGAGCAAACTTTTCATGTGATGGATGCCAAAACAGTTGCATTCAGATCAGCTGCAGACAAGAGAGCAGAACATTTTTTGTTTGTTTCCATGTCAGACAGGTAATGTGTGATGTTGTAACCAGGTTCAAGGGTGGTACATCTCACACATGAGCATGAACACCCAATCAGCATGCTCAGGAGCTACAAAAGGATTGAGAAGAGCTTTCAATGGAAATTTTAAACAAGTGGGATCAGGATCCTGAAGCACTTCCTTGAAGAATTATAACAGGAAATGAGACATGGCTTTACCAGTATGATCCTGAAGTCAAAGCACAATCAAAGCAATGGCTACCAATAGGTGGAGTGGTCCAGTCACAGCAGAAGTGGACCAGCCAAGAGCAAAGGTCATGGCAACAGTTTTTTTGGAGGCTCAAGTTATTTTACTCGTTAACTCTCTGGAGGGCCAAAGAATGATAACGTCTGCTTATGATGGGAGTGTTTTGAGAAAGTTAGTCAAAGCTTTAGCAGAAAATGCCGGGAAAATCTTCACTAGGGAGTCCTTCTCCACCACAACAATGCTCCTGTTCATTCCTCTCATCAAAAAGGGTAATTGTACAAACACGAGTTTCAACAGGCTGGGCGCGTTGGCTCATGCCTGTGATCCAGCACTTTAGGAGGCCAAGGCGAGCGATTTGCTTAGCCTAGGAATTAGGGCCCAGGGTGGGCAACATGGTGAAACCCTATCTCTACAAAAAATAGCCAGATGTGGTGGCACATGCCTGCCGTCCCAGCTGCTCTGAAGGCTGAGGTGGGAGAATTGCTTGAGGCTGGGAGGTAGAGGTTGTGGTAAACCGTGATTGTGCCACTGCACTCCAGCCAGGACTACAGAGTGAGGCCCTGCCTCAAGAAACACCGAAATAAATAAATAAGAATTTCAAAAGGAAATCATTAGGCATCCACCTTACAGTCCTGATTTGCCTCGTGCTGTCTTCCTTTCATTTCCTAATCTTTTAAAATATCTTAAAAGTACATCTATTTTTCTTCAGTTAATAATGTAAAAGAGACTGCACTGACATGGTTATATTCCCAGGACCCTCAGTTCTTTAGAGATGAACTAAATGGCTGGTATTACTGCTTACAAAAGTGTCCTGGACTTGGCGGTAAAGTCTACGTTGAGAAATAAAGTTTATATGTTTTATTTTAACTTTTTTGACAATTATTTAAGATCTTTAGTAACAGGTGCTTGCAGTTTGTTGACTTTTTTGAAAAAACACCATGTTGTAAACTTTTATGACAAATTTAAAATGAAGTTCTTAAGTCTCAACTTGATCAGATATGAAACAATTAAAAAACCTCAGAGAGATCCAAGATGGCTTATCACTAGCAGCTCGGGATTGTAGCTCCCACTGAAAGCACAGAGAATGAGAGGACGCCACACTTTCAGATCAATTTTTGTTGCTCACGCACCAGGAGATTCCCAACGGAGGAGCCCCATGGGTCACCAGCGCAACTCTTGTGGCTGGCGAGGCGGTTCTGCCGCTGCCTTGGTGCAGCGGTTCTTGGTGCAGAGTCAGAAATGCACCATCAATCATAACGCCGCTGTTTTGGCCGGCCTGGTGGGTTGCTCAGATTTTAGCCCCGGGAATCAATAAGTTGGACGTCCACTCAGAAACCCAACTATAAAAACGGTAATTATAAAGACCACAGATGGATAAGTCTATAATGAAGAGAAGAAACCAGCCTAAAAAGGCTGAGAATACCCCAAATCAGAATGCCTCTCCCTCTACAGGGGATCACAGCTCCTCATCAGCAACGGAACAAGGCCTGATGGAGAACGAGTGTGTTCCATTAACAGAAGCAGGCTTCAAAAGGTGGATGATAAGAAACTTCTGGGAATTACAAGAACTTGTTCTAACCCAATGCAAAGAAACTAAGAACTTTGAAAAAATGTTTGACAAAACGTTAACAAGAATACACAATTTAGAGAGGAATATAAGTGAATTAATGGAGCT
>NW_016107357.1:8854663-8868336 GCF_001604975.1 Cebus imitator
AAATAATTTTAAAAACCCATGCTGCACAGATAATGAAGATAGTTCTAGTCATTGGTCAGCAGTAAAAAGCAAACACGTAATGTCTTCAGCTCCTATCTTTTGCTCATTTCTTATTGCTGCAGTTTCACATTCATTTCTTCTTGTTATATGACTAAAGGGGATGATGGTAGAGATGGTAAGCTGGCATTTACTCAGCCCCACCCTGCTCAGCCTTGGACGTGGGCAAATTCTCAGCTGCTTTTGTCTCTGCCATCTTGTGGTTTAGGGTTCTCTGGGTCTCCACCTGGACACCAACACTGCTGCTGACCTGGGGTCTCATCTCCTTGTTTTTTTTAATCCTCTTCATCACCGTCCTCTCTAGGCTGTCTTTGGCGAGGAGGGCCCCAGTGGAATCATGGCCTATAGCCACATACATATCCTGCCTCACTGGCATATGTGGTGCTGCTGCACCCTGGCTGTCAGCACCCTCCATCACTGCTCCCTGCACAGGAGAGCTAGAACACTGTGCTCCGCGTCCATAGGATCTCTGCAGGCAGTAAGGCAGGAACCGCTCCTGAGGAAGGGCTGGTTTTGTTGGGCCTGGCCTTTGGGAGCACTCTCCCATCCTTCCTTCTTTTCCCCACGCTGACTATTCTGGTAATTCTGTTGGTAATTGTGTGGAGGACCCCCAGGACGTGGATAGCTTCTGTAATGGTTACGGCCTGCTCCACGTTTACTGCCCTGCACTCTAACTCCACCAGGGCCTGTGACATCTGCTGCCTCCACACCCTTTTCTCCTTCAATGCCAGACTCCACAGTCTCTCCAGCTCCTACACTCCCCACTCCCTGGAGCTCTTTTTTTATGGCAGATCCGTTTCTTACACTGAACCATTTTCCTGTTCCCAAAATCTTTGTCATGACCTTCTTGTCCCTACCCACAGAACCGTGGATGTGAGGCCAATGAGGCCAGTACTCCCTGGACAGCCAAGTCTGGTGGTAAAGGTGTGGCTGCTCTCAGGACTCTTTAGGGTATGCTCTCAGCTCCCGATAAAGCTTTATTATTATTATTATTATTATTATTGAGACAGGATCTCACTCTGTTGCTTAAGCTGAAGTGCATGGTACAATCGTAGCTCACTGCAGCCTCAACGTCCCTGGCTCAAGGAATCTCCCATTTCAGCCTCCCGAGTAGCTGGGAGTACAGATGTGCAGCACCACGCCCAGCTAATTGTTTTTTTTTTGAGATGGAGTCTCGCTGTGACATCCAGCATGGAGAGCAACGGTGCAATTTTGGCTCACTGCAACCTCTGCTTCCCAAGTTCAAGTGATTTTCCTTCCTCAGCCTCCTGAGTAGCTAGAATTACAGGCATGCACCACCACGCCCAGCTAATTTTTGTAATTTTAGTAGAGATGGGGTTTCACCATGTTGGCCAGGCTGGTCTTAGACTCCTGTGCTCAAATGATCCTCCCACCTTGGCTTCCCAAAGCACTGGGATTACAGGTATGAGTCACTGCACCCAGCCTTAAAACAAAACAAAACAAAAATTTAATTCAATTTTTCCTTGAACTTCCTGAAATCTGCTTCTACTACAACGTGGATCAATCTTGAAGATTTTATGCTAAGTGAAATAAGCCAGTGAAATAATACATAAGGAGAGACACTGTGTGACTCCACTTATGTGAGGAACCTGGAGCTCTCAAATTCATAGAGAGAAAGCAGAATGGTGCTTGCCAGGGGTTAAGGGGGAGAGGAGTGGGGAGTTACTGTTTAAGGGATACAGAGTTTCAGTTTTGGATGATGAAAAACTTCTGGAGAGGGATGGTGGTGATGGTTTCACAACAATGTGAATGTACTTACCGCCACCGAACTGTACATTTCAAATGGCTAAAATGGTAAATATTACATTATGTACATTTTATCACAAGGCAAAATTTCATATTACACAAAGATTACAAGTATGATTTTAATTACTAAATATATTTGCATAGAGTAAGCTCAGAACAAAAGATATCCAATGCTTATGGTGATTATCTCTGGGTGATAGGGCCATGGGTGCTTTTAATTTTCTCTGTATCTGTATTTATAACAGAGAAATTATAAGTAGTAAATTGTATACAATTATGGACAGTAAAATTTTTTTTAATTTTTTTATTTTATTCTTTTGAGATGAAGTTTTGCTCTTGTTGCCCAGGTTGGAGTGCAATGGCTTGATCTTGGCTCACCTCAACCTCCGCCTCCCAGGTTCAAGCGATTCTCCTGCCTCAGCCTCCCAAGTAGCTGGGATTACAGGTATGTGCCAACATGCCCGGCTACGTTTGTGTTTTCAGTAGAGACAAGGTTGCATCATGTTGGTCAGGCTGGTCTTGAACTTCCGACCTCAGGTGATCCGCCCACCTCAGCCTTCCAAAGTGCTGGGATTACAGGTGTGATCCACCATGCCCAGCCTCAGTGAAATATTTTTTAATTACTTTTGCTGGTAATGCATCCCCAAAATATTTTGTATTATCTTTTTCTTTTTTCGAGACAGTTTCACTCTTGTTGCTCAGGCTGTAGTGCAATGGCACAATCTTGGCTCACTGCAACCTCTGCCTCCCAGGTTCAAGCAATTCTTCTGCCTCAGTTTCCCTAGTAGCTGGGATTACAGGTACCTGCCACCATGCCAGGCTAATTTGTATTTTTGGTAGAGACAGGGTTTCACCATGTTAGCCAGGCTGGTCTCCAACTCCTGACCTCAGGTGATCTGCCACCTTGGCCTCCCAAATTATTAGTTTTACAGATGTAAGTCACCATGCCTGGCCTTGTATTACTTTTGTAATAAAAGCAGGCATTGAAAAATGTGGTAAAAGAGGGGAACAACAGACACTTGAGGGTAGAGAGTGGGAGGAGGGAGCAGATCAGAAAAAATAACTGTTGGCTACTAGGCTTAGTACCTGGATGATGAAATAATCTGTACAACAAACCCCCATGACATGAGTTTACCTATATAACAAACCTGCACAGGTACCCCGAACCTAAAATAAAAGTTAAACAAAAAGAAAAAAGTGATGCATCGTACAATAAAATATTATTCAGCCATAAAAAGGAATGAAGTACTGGTAAATGATGCAACATGAATGAACCTTGAAAACATCATTCTAAGTGAAAGAAGTCAGTCATAGAAGATAACATATTGTATGATTCCAGACATGTGAAATGTCCAGAATAGGCAAATTCATGGAGAGAAAGAGCAGATGAGCGATTGCTTGGGGCTGATGGGAGTAGGTGCAGAGGTGGGGGATGGGGAGTGACTACTAAAGAGTACAGGGTTTCTTTCTCTCTTCTTCTGTCTTTCTTTTTTATGGACAACGTCTTTCTTATTGTTGCTCAGGCTCAAGTATAGTGGCCTGATCATAGCTCATTGCAGCCTAGAATTCTTGGGGCTCAAGCAATCCTTCTGCCTCAGCCTCTGGAGTAGCTGGGACTACAGCGTGGGCCACCAAGCCTGGCTATTTTTTTTTTTTTTTTGGTAGAGACAGGGATCTCATCATGTTGCCTATGCTGGGTGTCAAACTCCTGGACACAAGGGATCCTCCTGCCTCAGCCTCCCAAAGTGCTAGAGCCACTATGCCTAGCCCATTGTACAAGGCTTCATTCTGGGGTGATGAAATGTCCTAAAATTGGGCAGGCATGGTGGCTCACGCCTGTAATCCCAGCACTTTGGGAGGCCAAGGTGAATGAATCACCTGAGATCAGGAGTTTGAGACCAGCCTGACCAATATGGTGAAACCATAAATAAAACCATAAAAAACTAAAATTACAAAAATTAACCAGACATGGTGGCGGGCACCTGTAATCTCAGCTACTCAGGAGACCGAGGGAGGAGAATCACTTGAACTCAGGAGGCGGAGGTTGCGATGAGCCGAGATTGTGCCACTGCACTCCAGCCTGGGCAACAGAGTGAGACTTCGTCTCAAAAAAAAAAAGAAAAGAAAATGTCCTGAAATCAACTGTAACTGTGATAATGGCTGCACAACTCTGCATACGGCAGTCCCTGCTTCTCCACAGTTTCTCTTGCCATGGTTTCAGTTACCCATGAACAACTGAGGTCCTAAAATAGATGAGTATAGTACAATAAGATATTTAGAGACACAGTTACAATATACAGTAACTTTTATTACAGTATACATTTGTTACAGTATATTGCTGTCATTGTTCTGTCTTATTATTTTTTTGAGACAGAGTCTCACTCTATCATCCCCTGGAGTGCAGGGGTGCAATCACGGCTCACTGTAGCCTGGACCTCCCCAGGCTCTGGTGATTTTCCTATCTCAGCCTCTACAGTAGCTGGGACCACTGGCATGCACCACCATACCTGGCAACTTTTGTATATTTGACAGAGATGGGGTTTTGCCACATTGCCCGGGCTGGTCTTGAACTCCTGGGCACAAGCAATTCACCTACCTCGGCCTCCCAAAGTGCTGGGGTTACATGCATGAGCCACTGTGCCTGGCCTGTTCTATTACTAGTTATTACTGTTAATCTCTTACTGTGCTAATTTACAAATTAAACTTCATCGTAGGTATGTATGTATAGAAAAAACAGTATATATAGGATTCAGTACTATCATCAGTTTCAGGCATCCACTGGGTGTCTTGGAATGTATCCCCAAGAGTTAAGTGTGAAGTTTAAGTATATACTAAAAACTATTAAATTGTACATTTTAAATAGGTGCATTGTGGTATGTGAAGTATAACTTAGTAAAGGTGTTGCAAGGAAAATCTTGTTTCCAGACTTAAGGTTTTCTCCCAATCTGAAGTCTTTGGTAGTTCTTTTGTATTAGACCCCTTCCTAGGCCACTTAATGGTGATGTGAAGTCAGAAAGGCATTCTGCTGAGCAATTTTATTTATTTATTTTTTGAGAAGGGTCTTACTCTGTCGCCCAGGCTGGAATGCAATGGCACAATTATAGATCATGTAACCTCAACCTCCCAGGCTCAAGCCACATCCTCCCACCTCATACTTCCGAATAGCTGGCACTACAGGGGCACAATACTACACCAGGCTAATTTTTGTATTTTTTGTAGAGACAGGGTTTCGCCGTGTTCCCCAGGCTGGTCTAGAACTCCTGAGCTCAAGCAATCCGCCCTCCTCAGTCTTCCAAAGCGCTGGGATTAAGGCATGAGCCACCCTGCTTGCTAGGCAATTTTAAATGATACACCTGTTTTAGTCCAAAGAGCAGGATTAAAAGTTTTTTTTGGCTGAGTGCCGTGGCTCATGCCTATAATTTCAGCACTTTGGGAAGCAGAGGTGGGCAGATTACCTGAGGTCAGGAGTTCAAGACCAGCCTGGCCAACATGGTGAAACCCTGTCCCTACTAAAGACACAAAAATTAACTAGGCATAGTGGCACATGCCTGTAGTCCCACTACTCAGGAGGCCGAGGCAGGAGAACTGATTGAACCCAGGAGGCAGAGATCACATCACTACACTCCGCCCTGGGCAACAGAGTGAGACTCGTCAAAATAAAATAAAATAATAATTTAAATTTAAAATGATAGCACCAAACGAAAAACATGAAACTGCTCTTCTTCACACTCTGTATTTTCTGGCAAACATTTTACTTGCCAGCCCACAAACTGCTAGAAAGAAAAGCTGCTTTTCCTGTTGAGCCAAGTGGCTACTAGAAGATGCAAACTAAATTCTTAACAAATCCTCTTTCTTTAGAATGACTCCTAGAGGGTCATCAAATACCTGTTTCTCCTGAGACTCCAATAAAGTGTGATTTGGTTAAAGACAGAGAGAGAGAGAGAGAGAGAGAGAAAGAAAGAGAGGGAGAGGGAGAAGGAAAGAGGGGGAGGGGGAGGGGAGGAGGAGGAGGTGATCATTAAACCTACTTCCCCAGGCTATAGTGAGAATTAAGTGAGATTACATAGGTAAAACACCTGACTCACATCCCAGCACACAACACCAGCTCCCTGCCACTCTTTCCTATGTTCTGTTTCCCTAAATATGCCCAGAAGGAACTAAATGTTGTTCCTTGTATTTCTGAAGCACTACTTATAAAGCCATCATGTTTGGCAAAATTTATTGGTGTATTCCACCTTATTTATGGAAGTCTCTTTGTTTTTCAATCTGCATAATGGACCCAAGATAAGGAAAATTAGAATAACTCCTCTTATACCAGATCTATTCTGTAACAAACTGAAAAAGTGAAGATAGAGTATTCCTTGGGATGGAAACTAGAAAGACATACTGCCTACCTCCACCTCTCCCCTAACACAAACACAGGAAACTATTGTTCAGTTTCTTTCTTTTTTTTTTTTTTTGAGATGGGAATTTCACTCTTGTTGCCCAGGCTGGAGGGTGCAATGGCACGATCTGGGCTCACTGCAACCTCTGCCTTCTGGGTTCAAGCAATTCTCCTGCCTCAGCCTCCTGAGTAGCTGGGATTACAGGTGTGCGGCACCACGCCCAGCTAACTTTTTGTATTTTTAGTAGAGACGGGGTTTCACCATGTTGGCCGGGCTGATCTCGAACTTCTGACCTCAGATGATCCACCCATTTTGGCCTCCCGAAGTGCTGGGATTACAGGTGCTTGGCCTGTTCAGAATTTCTTTAATGAATTAGCAGATATAAACTAACTAGAGGAGCCCACCAGCCCAGACTACCCAAGGAGGAATACCTTGTCATCAGAACTGCCCAAACCAAAAAAACTGGATGACTCAACACAGAGCAGATTTGTGAATTCTAACCCCGAAAGATTATCCCTTCAGGACATGTGTGTGTCCAAAGAAACAGTAAGAGTTTAATAGTCAGCCTGGGCAACTTAGTCAAACTCTGTCTCTACAAAAATTAGCTGGGCGAGGTGGCATGTGCCTATAGTCCCAGGTACTCAGGAGGCTGAGGTGGGAGGATCAGCTGGGCTGGAGAGGTTGAAGCTGCAGTGAGCTATGATTGCACCACTGCATTCCAGCCTGGAAAACAGAGCAAGACTCTGTCTCAAAAAAAAAAAAGAGCGAGAGAGAGATTTTTAGTCATCAATTCTGCTTTCTTCATAACCCCTAGTATTCTAGGCAATTTAATAGGGTACAATTATCGAGTAGTTGGCCAGCAAATACTTATTAAGCACCTACTATATGGCAAGAACTAAGGTTGCAAAATTCAGTGTGACATAGTGCCTCGCTCTTACAGAGTTTTCAATCTAATGGAAGATACAGACACATTCCATAAGCAATTGAAATAGTTTGACAAGAGCTACCCTAGGGCTGAGATCATAAAGGAATGGGGGGTGTAGGGGAGGAAAAGAAATATTTTTTTTCTTGATCATCACTGGGTTCGTGGCTGAAGCCCCTATAACAAAAGATAGATTAACAAGAAAAGTGTACACATTTATTTAAGTTTCATGTGACACGGGAGACTTTAAAAGGAAATGGGGCAGGGCTCAGTGGCTCACGCCTGTAATCCTAGAACTTCGGGAGGCTGAGGTGGGCTGATCACCTGAGGCCAGGAGTTCAAGACCAGCCTGGCCAAGATGGTGAAACTCAGTCTCCACTAAAAATATAAAAATTAGCCAAGTGTGGTGGCAGGCACCTATAATCCCAGCTATTTGGGAGGCTGAGGCAGGAGAATCACTTGAACCCGGGAGGCAGAACTTGCAGTGAGTCAAGATTGAGCCACTGCACTCCAGCCTGGGTGACAGAGCAAACCTCCATCTCAAAACAAAAACAAAACCGAAAAAAACAAACAAAAAAGGAAATGGCCCAAAGAAACAGATAAATCTGTGTATATTTTATAGTAGGTTTTATGAAGAAGTGCATGGTCATGGAAAAATATAATTGGATAAAAAGTATGATCTAATGTTAATAAAGTGTGAGGGGACCGCTTAACAAGACCTATTTGTTCAGATTTTTCTTTGTGTCTTTGTATGTTCAGAGATAAGGATGTCCCATTCCCCCAGGTATAGGGAGGGACCTCTCCAATGAGGTCTTATGACCTGCTTCAAGGGAGAAGCCTGAGAGGAAGATGAGGATGACCTACCTGCTTCTGCTGTTTTCTCAAATACCAAAGTGCTGTATTTGTGGTAGCATGTCCTAAACTTCATCCTGGCTGTGGGGCTCCTGCGTGGTCTAGTCAGGCTAGGCTGCACGCTTATCTGAAAAGCTGCCTGAAGCCTAATGCTAACCTTGGCCAACACTATGGATACATCAAATGATGTTCTGTAGCCATTGGTCTGTGGATTGTTTGGGGAACAGGACATACTAGCCTACAAGCATTGTTTAATAACTGTTTCTTTGATAGATCCTAGAGGATTTTGATGATCAAGGCTGGTCATGGAGCTAAAACATGCCTATGTGACCAGCTCACTCTAAGAGATCCCACCATGAGTGAACTTTGGACTTCCTGGTATGTACACGCATGACAGTCCAAGACCTGAACATGCAGCACATCCAGCGGGAGTCAGCAGAGGGAGGACAACGAAGCCTGTGCCTGAGATCTCTAGCCCCTTCTTTGCATAACATTGCCTGCTGTTACCATACTGTATCCTTTGCCTGTTAAAAACTGATCTGTGAGGTCCGGGCTGGGTGGTTCCCGCCTGTAATCCCAGCGCCGAGGCAGGTGGATCATATATGGAGTTCAAGACCAGGCTGGCCAACATGGCGAAACCCCATCTCTACTAAAAATACAAAAATTAGGTGAGCGTGGGGGGCACACCTATTATCCCAGCTACTCAGGAGGCTGAGGTGGGATAATTGCTTGAACTGGGAGGTGAAGTTTGCAGTGAGTTGAGATCATGTCACTGCACTTCAGCCCAGGTGACAGAACAAGACTCTCAAAAAACAAAACAAAACTGATCTTTGAGTACAGAAACTGTTGGAGTCCTGCGAGTCCTTTCAGCAAGCAAACATGGAAGGTAATCAGAGCATGATGAACACCGTCTCCCATTGACCTAGCCAAGATTTTCACAGAGCTGCATTCTGTTCCGAGGCTGTCCCTGCATACTCCTGCTGTCTCTCTGCTTTATCCCTCAAAAGCGTTTCCCCAAATCAATCAATCAATCTTCTGCACATCTGATTCTGTCCTAGCATCTGCTTCTCAGAGAACGTGAACAGTAACAGTTGGTATCAAGAGTGGCTGGAAAAGCATGCAGTTAAGGATCGACGAACTCCTCATCTGGCTGGCAAGGAGCATCCCATCCCAAGTGGAATGTGGGGCACAGATAATGCCTGGCTCAAGGTGGCCCGAAATATCCCAGTGGATGGGAACACCTTTGCTGGTGAGATGATTCAGGCATTGAAAGATGGAAGAAAGACACTGCTTAAAAGGAGAGCAGATTCTTGGTCAGATGGTGGAAGTATAAAAAAAAAAAAAAAAAAAAAAAGGACAGCAGAGTTAGCTGGTTATTAATACCCTGTATAGGAATAATGAAAAGTGAGAGATAAACACATACCAGCTAAGTGGAGAGCCAGCGCCTTCATTGGTACCTTACAAAGAGGCCTTTATTGTCTTTACGAAGAGTGAACACAGCTGAGGAGCAAACTCAGGTCTTAATATTACTGAACTGAATTGTGGTCCGCTTACCCAGTGCAATAAAGCCAAAACATCCACACTGAGGTTTGCAGCAGGAGAAAGGAGGGAGTTTATTTGCAGGGTGCCAAGTAAGGAGAATCAGGAAGCTCTTGCTTAAATCTTGACCTCCCTGATGGCTTGAAAGTAAGGGTGATTTGTTTTGCTCTTTGAGACAGGATCTCGCTGTCACTCACACTGGAGTATGGTGGTGCAATCATAGCTCACTGCAACCTCAAACTCCTGGGCTCAAACAATCCTTCCATCTCAGTCTATGAAGTAGCTAGGGCTATAGGCATGTGCCACCACACCTGGCTAGTTTTTAATTGTTTTTTGGTAGAGATCCAGGTCGGATAGGCGGGGGGCAGGGGGGTGTCTTGCTATTTTGCCCAGGCTTGTCTCAGACACCTGGTCTCAAGCAATCCTCCTGCCTCAGCCTCCCAAAGTGCTGGGATTACAGGCATGAGCCACTGCGCCTGGCCCAAAAGAAAGATTTTTTTTTTTCTTTTCTTTTCTTTTCTTTTTTTTTAATCAGGAATGTCAACAAAGGGGAAGGAAATAATTTTTAAAGGCAGGAGTAGATTTCAGGAAAGCAGAAGTTACAGGCAAAATCATAAATCAATACATGGAGCTATACACTGGTTTGGTCTAAAAGGGCAGGATATCTTGAAGTGGGTGTTTACAGGTCATAGATAGACTCAAGATTTTCTGATTTGCAGCAGGTTAGGGAAGAGAAACTTTGTTTAAAAATTTGGGGTCAGCAGCAAAGAATGTTAGCTCTGGCTTGCTGGCGTGACCTCCTCCAGGCAGAGCAAAGAACGGTGGGCAGAGTTCAGTCCTTAGCTCCCTGTTATCTGAGGTCTAACGTGCCAGCAGATCCATTTGGTAAGGGTTTGAGTTCCTGAAAAATAACTCAGGGACATATGTTAAGATGTTATCTTTAGTTTCTGTAGGGGAACCAAACATCCTGTGATTCTAACTTCCTTGGCTACTGTTTTAAACTACTATTACCTTCTTGCTTAGCAAGTTGCATCTTTACTTCTCGGGACTAGCGAGGAGCCTGGAATTTCTCTTGAAGGAATTCAGGATTTTCCTTTACTTCCATGCTCAGGGGGCTTGAAGGCCTCAAAAAGGGGGGCGGGCTCCCTGCTCCCTCTCATTAATAAAGTCATTGAGTTCCAGAGGCATTTACATGTTCAACCAAGGCTGGGCACGGTGGCTCACATCTGTTATCCCAGCACTTTGGGAGGCCAATGTGGGCGGATTACTTGAGGTCAGGAGTTCGAGACCAGCCTGACCAACATAGTGAAACTCCGTCTCTACAAAAAATAAAAAAATTAGCCTGGTGTGGTGGTACGCGCCTGTAATCCCAGCTACTGGGGAGGCTGAGGCAGGAGAATCACTTAAACCCGGGAGGCGGAGGTTGCAGTGAGCCAAGATCACACCACTGCACTCCAGCCTGAGCAACAGAGCAAGGCTCCGTCTCAAAAAAATAAATAAGAATAAAAACTAAATGCTAAATGCTTAGCCAAGACAGGTTGATTATACAACCTCAGAGTCCTGGTTGAGAAAACTTGGGACCCTGACATATAGGAAGGAGGTATCTGGGGATGTGCTCTAAAGGATTTGGCTCTGCAGACTCAGAGGTTACAGAGGTATCCAACTTTCTTCATTAAAAGATAGCACTCCCCCCATGCAGGAAGACCTGCAGAGTTCCCTATCTGCCAAAATAATATATTTTCCCCTCAGGAGCTTCCCCCACCTCTCTTGGCTGCCAGGCCAACGACCAGGGTTAAATTCTGTTATAGCATAACCTGGCAGAGGATATGTTGGGCCTGATAAGGAAGGAGAGATATCATACCCTTGTGGAGCCTCAAGAATTACCTAGTACATAATTACCTAGCAGGACCAGGACAGTATACCTGGGAGTAGATTTTCAGGGTTGTTGATTAGAAAGACCAGAATATAAAACTGGATGAGTGACTGGGCGCTGTGGCTCACGCCTGTAATCCCAGCACCTCGGGAGGCTGAGGCGGGCAGATCACCTGAGTTCAGGAGTTCGAGATCAGCCTGGGCAACATGGCGAAACCCTATCTCTAATAAAAAAATACGAAAATCAGCCAGATATGGTGGTGCACCCCTGTAGTCCCAGCTACTCAGGAGACTGAGGCTGAGGCAGGAGAATAGCTTGAACCTGGGAGAGGATGTTCAGTGAGCTGAGATCGTGCCACTGCACTCCGGCCTGGGCAACAGAGCGAGACTGTCACAAAACAGACAAACAAACAAATAAACAAAAACTGGATGAGCAAGAATTCATGGACTTCAGTGCCTTTTCTTGGGACACAGGATTTAATGCCCTGGCGAGGATCTCAAGGGATGCTGGAGGGTAACTGAGAAGTCTGGAAAAAGCAATGGCCCACACTGAATGAAGTGGAAATTCTTGAGTTGCTCTGGCAGATGATAGAGGAACGAATCAAAAGGCTGGGGGAGATGGGCAGACTGGACTGAGTATATTATGTGAGCTTAGAAGCCCCACTAAGAGAATTATGTTACTCTGGAAGGTCCAGAGAACACATTGCCAAGACTAGCAGGAATGTGATGATGGGAAGGATGGCAGCATCAAAGAGAAATTCAGGGGTGACTCCTCTGTATGCCGGGTGATAGGAGAGACAGTCACAGGCTGGGTAATGGGCCCCCACTGAGAGTAATAAGGACCAGGTGGTATGTTTAACCAGAAGTCAGGGGGCCGCATTGACCACAAAAATTGTCAAGGTTGGAGGCACAGCCAAGGGGTGCTGATCCACAGGGATATGTGGAAATGGGAATGGCTCATGGAATGTGGTGTCTTTAGTGGCAAAACAGACGGGCAGCCAATAAGGCTGCTGCTCAATATGACAATCAAAAGAAGGCAAAACTAGAAGAGTAGGCAGCCAAGAGCAATCACCCCAAGAAGCCACTATCCCTTGCCCAGTTCTCAGAGCTGCACAAACTTTCAGATTTGGAATTCACTGACTGAAGACACGGCCAGGACCCTAAGAGGAAGGACCCTGCATCATGATGGCAAATGTTTAGTACTGTAATGATTCCCCAAAGGGACCACTTATTCAAGTGACTGCACACTGAGGAAAGAGGGATATCCCGATATTTCAAGGGCTATCAGGAACTGGGTCTGAGTTGACATTAATAGTCTACACTGGCCGGGCCCAGTAGTTCATGCCTGTAATCCCAGCACTTTGGGAGGCCATGGCGGGCAGATCACGAGGTCAGGAGTTCGAGACCAGCCTGACCAGCATGGGAAAACCTTGTCTCTATTAAAAATACAAAAATTAGCCAGGTGTTGTGGTGCGTGCCTGTAATCCCAGCTACTCGGGAGGCTGAGGCACGAAAATCAAGTGAACCTGGGAGGCGGAGGTTGCAGTGAGCCGAGATCATGCCATAGCACTTCAGCCTGGGAGACAGAGTGAGACTCTGCCTCAAAAAAGATCTAGAGGATGTCAGGTCTGCTGTTTGATTTTTTTTTTTTAAATCCTAATTTTAATATAGATACGTTTTTTAGCATTTGTAAAATGATTCAGCAACTCTTGCGTGCTCTAAATATTTTCCCATATTCAACTGATTTAAATGAAGTTATTCCATCACTTAAAGAGAAAAGTCTGTGCAATCATTTTAAACCTTGAAGTTATCTTAATTTCACCATTAAGATAGCAATAGCTCTTAATCTCACTAGGATCTGGATCCAAAGTCACAATCTTCCTCACTAAATGTAATCAATTTTGTGTTCACCCAAATATCATCAGTTTGAGCCTTGTGAGTTTATCTAAAATCATTCACATCTTCTGGAGAAACTTGCTCCACTGGAATTCCATTCAGCTTGTGAAGGCCCCTGTGCTGTGCTTTTTACTCTGATTGCATCATTTTTGTCAAGGTCTCTTGGATGGACTACTACAAGTATTGGCAAACGACCTGGAAAGGTCATCTTAGTGTATGATCTTGCTATAGTGTAGCTTATTTTCTGTGTTTAATAAGATGACGTTGGGGCCGGGCACGGTGGCTCAAGCCTGTAATCCCAGCACTTTGGGAGGCCGAGGCGGGTAGATCACAAGGTCAAGAGATCGAGACCATCCTGGTCAACACGGTGAAACCCCGTCTCT
>NW_016107357.1:8868856-8872647 GCF_001604975.1 Cebus imitator
AAAAAAAAAAAAAAAAAGTGGGGAAAGAAAGAAAAATGAAAAAAATGTTAAGGTGCAATGCAATAGTCCTTTTTCAATGGTTTCATTCAGGTGAATGAAACAATTTGTTTTGGTTTCATGTTCAGTTTTATTGTCATTTTTTTTTGCTTTTGTTTTGTATTTTTTTTTAGTATTATTGTCATTCTCATTATATACATCACTAGGCTAGGTACATTGGCTCATGCCTGGAATCCCAGCACTTTGGGAGTCCAAGGCGGATGGATCATTTGAGGTGTGGATGGATCATTTGAGGTGTGGATGGATCATTTGAGGTGTGGATGGATCATTTGAGGTCAGGAGTCTGAGACCAGCCTGGCTAACATGGTGAAACCCCATCTCTGCTAAAAATTACAAAAATTAGCTGGGCATAATGGTGCACACCTGTAATCCCAGCTACTTAGGAGTCTGAGGCAGAAATCACTTGAACCTGGGAAGCAGAGGTTACAGTGAGATCATGCCTCTGTACTGCTCCAGCCTGAGTGAGAGAGCAAGACTCCGTCTCAAAGAACAACAACAACAAAAAAATATATGTCACTGCCCGAATCTTTTATTTTTTTGAGATGGAGTTTCGCACTTGTTGCCCAGGCTGGAGTGCAATGGCACGATCTCAGCTCACTGCAACCTCCGCCTCCTGGGTTCAAGTGATTCTCCTGCCTCAGCCTCCTGAGAAGCTGGGATTACAGGCATGCACCACCACGCCTGGCTAATTTTGTATTTTTAGTAGAGACGGGGTTTCTCCATGTTGATCAGGCTGGTATCGAACTCCTGACCTCTGGTGATCCACCTGCCTCAGCCTCCCAAAGTGCTGAGATTACAGGCATGAGCCACCTGATCAAAAAAAAATTTTGCTCATCAAAATTGTTGATATTTATTTCAGGCATGATTAAAATATGTCTCTTCTGTCCTCAATATTCTTGGTCCAGCTACAGCAAAGGGTCCCATGGCTGAATCAGACAGCAAGAACCACACGCATGCCTCAGGGCTTGAATGTGTCTCCTCTAGGCCTGCAGTGGAATGGTTCACAGGCAACTCCTACCAAAGATTTTCTTTCCTACGCCTTGCCCCATTTGCTGACTCAAGGACGGGAACCTAAGTCAAACAGTCTCTTCTATAGGGACTAGGAAATGGGTCTAGAAAAGTGGATTTAATCACTTTCCAAGTGGCTACACCAAAAGGCACAAAACTGTCCTTTCCTTTGGCTGTATTTTTCACCAAGTGGCTAGAGGCAGTAGAAAAGGGCAGTCCACAAAGGAAAGGTGGTGGGCTCTCAGGAGCCTCTGAGAGTCAAGAGGGAAAAGCTGCAGCAGTGCTTTCTGCCCTGGTCCCATTGCTCTCCTGCCTTAAGCCTGGCTGCACCCTCACCCTGAGGTTATTTGCAACCCAAGGCATCACTAACCTACATTTCTATGCTGAAGTCAAACTAAACTATGCATACGTGCAAAGGATGGTAAGCAAAGTGGAAAAATGAAAACAACTTATTTAGGGGGTGTGATCACGGGTAAATGTTTGCCTTTTATTAGTTTTTTAGAGACAGGGTCTTGCTATGTTGTCCAGGCTAGTCCCAAACTGCTTAGGTTCAAGGCGTCCACCCACACCAGCCTCCTGAGTAGCATGCACACAGCAGGGGAGGAATATATATATTTTTTGATATAGAGTCTCACTCTGTTGCCAGGCTGGAGTGCAGGGGCCCATTCTCAGCTCACTGCAACCTCTGCCTCCCAGGTTCAAGCGTTTCTCCTGCCTCAGCCTCCTGAGTAGCTGGGACTACAGGCGCGCACCACCATGCCCAGCTAATTTTTGCAATTTTAGTAGAGATGGGGTTTCACCGTGTTGGCCAGGAAGTCTCAATCTCTTGACCTGGTGATCCACCCACCTCGGCCTTCCAGAGTGCTGGGATTATAGGCATGAGCCACCATGCATGGCCAGATATTCCTTTTTATACCTGCAAATAGTTTGCACTAAAACTAATTTTTAAAAATTAAAATATTCAGTGAAGTGCACAAATCTTTATAACATCTTGACAACTTGTTTCTTTTTAAAGTCAACTATTATAGAGATACGTTGGTCAGGCTGGTATCGAACCCCCGACCTCAGTTGATCCACCTGCCTCAGCCTCCCAAAGCACTGGGATTATAGGCGTGAGCCACTGCACCCAGCCCATTTATTCTTAATCTATTGCCTTTGTATTCAAATTAGATTTCTTTATAGAGTGTATAGTTTGGTCTTACTCTTTTTTATTTAAAGACAGGGTTTTCCTCTGTTGCCCAGGCTGGAGTGCAGTGGTGCAATCTTGGCTCATTGCAACCTCTACCTTACGAGTTCAAGCGATTCTCTTGCCTCAGCCTCCTGAGTAGCTGGGATTACAGGCACGTGCCATCATTCCTAGCTAATTTTTGTATTTTTAGTAGAGATGGGGTTTCACCACATTGCCCAGGATGGTCTCAATCTCTTGACCTCGTGATCTGCCCCCCTTGGCCTCCCAAAGTGCTGGGATTACAGGTGTGAAGCACAGTGTCCAGCCTCATTTTTTTTTTTAAAGTTCAATGACATACAATTCATTAAGAATAAAAATATAGCCAGGCGCGGTGGCTCACGCCTGTAATCCCAGCACTTTGGGAGGCCGAGGGGGGTGGATCACAAGGTCAAGAGATCGAGACCATCCTGGTCAACATGGTGAAACCCCGTCTCTACTAAAAATACAAAAAAAATTAGCTGGGCGTGGTGGCGCGTGCCTGTAATCCCAGCTACTCAGGAGGTTGAGGCAGGAGAATTGCCTGAACCCAGGAGGCGGAGGTTGCGGTGAGCCGAGATCGCGCCATTGCACTCCAGCCTGGGTAACAAGAGTGAAACTCCGTCTCAAAAAAAAAAAAGAAAGAATAAAAATGTATTGTTTTGCCAGGTGCAGTGGCTCATGCCTGTAATCTCAGCACTTTGGCAGGCTGAGATGGTACATCCCTTGAATCCAGGAGTTTGAGACCAGGCTGCCCAACATGGAGAAACCCCATCTCTACTAAAAACACAAAAATTAGCTGGATGTGGTAGTGCATGCCTGTAGTCCCGGCTACTCGGGAGGCTGAGATGGGAGAATCGCTTGAACCTGGGAAGTAGAGGCTGCAGAGAGCCGAGCAGGCACTGCACTCCAGCCTGGGTGACAAAGCGAGATTCTGTCTCAAAAAAATAAATAAAATAAGAATATATTGTTTCAAACTTAGAATAATTTAATATTTTCTTTGTTATTTTGTATGTATCTGGAAATGCAACAGATACATGTTCTGATCCTGTCTGAGGTAGCATTCCAGCAACTGGTACCAGTTTCCCTGCTAGAGTTAAAGTGACATTCCTCTTGCAACCATTTCCATTGCCAAGAAAATCTTTTGTTTTCGTATATTTCAAGAGTGGCTTCAGATTAATACCTCTCAGAACAATCCCCTCCTAAAGGTCAACTTGGTTCAGAGCCTTTAAGTACAAACAATTTCCAGGCAACACTAACGACCAACATAAGGATAACTCAGGTAAAAATTGTAGAAGCACATTTCAATTCCATGGATTTCACTTTCATATTTTAAGTCTATCACTTTATACCTGCAGTATGAACACTAAAATAGAACTTAAGAAGATTTATGTTTGAGCAACATTCTATATAAATATCTCCACCTCTGGCCGGGCGCGGTGGCTCAAGCCTGTAATCCCAGCACTGTGGGAGGCCGAGGCGGGTGGATCACGAGGTCAGGAGTTCGAGACCAGCCTGACCA
>NW_016107357.1:8874211-8879494 GCF_001604975.1 Cebus imitator
AAAAATAATTTTTAATAACTAAGATTATAAGACAAAAAAAAAAAAAAAAAAAAAAAAAAAAAATATCTCCACCTCTACCCTACTTGCAACAAAAGCTCTAAATCAGACTAATTACCTTTCAATTATAATAACTGATAGCTTTAATAGATTTTTAATCTAATAGTTTAACAGCCTTTGATTATAAAACTTATTCTCAATTATAATTTATAATTTTTCAATTTAATTTTTTTTTTGAGACAGGGTCTTGCTCTGTCATCCAGGCTGGAGTGCAGTGGCACTGTCACGGGTCACTGCAGCCTCAACTTCCTGGGCTCAATCAATTCTCCTCCTTCAGCCTCTCCAGTAGCTGAGACTACAAGCATATGCCACCAAACTTGGCTAATTTTTTAAATTTTTTGTAGAGACAAGGTGTCACTTGTTGCCCAGGCTGGCCTTGGACTCCTGGGCTTAAGTGATCCTCCCACCTCAGCCTCCCAAAGTGCTGGGGCCACAGGCATTAGCCAACTGCACCTGGCATTTAATTTACAGTTAATAAGACTAGTTCAAGTACTTAGGTGGATGAATCCCATACAACACCAAAACAAGGAAAATTATTCTCAATAGGCAGAGATATAATCAATTGCAGATATATGGCTTACTAAGACTACCAAAACAGCTCATGCCATGTATTTGAAAACAAAAAATGCCTGGGCCCAGGAGATTGAGGCTGCAGTGAGCTATGATTATCCCAGCCTGGGTGACAGAGTGACACTGTATCTCTTAAAAACAGAAAAAAATTGTGAAAAAAAAAAGTTGTACTGAGATGGATTTTAAAATAATCTCAGAAAATACAAAAATTTTAAATAATATTTCCAGTTTTTGATTACATATCTTCATGAGAATTTAATCACAGGTCTCAAATTTTGATGCAAATATATTGCCATTAGCTCTCTAATCGTAGATTGCTTTTTGTTGAATATTCTGCTGATAAATAAACAATTGCTTAACATTCCAATCAAATATATTCTCAGAATTAACTACAAGACTGGTGCCACTGCTGGGAAATAAGCTAAGTTAATCAGCAGTTACATCAAATGTAATGAATCCAAATCACTTCTTTCTGTAGGTCCACTGAAGTTGTCTACGTTTTTCAGCTTGATCCTCAAATCATTGCAGCAGCACCGGGACACTTCCTTCTTTGAAGGCAGTCGTGGTGATGAAAGCAGCCGAAGGTGAGCGCCGCCATCAGGCTGAGAAGGGGCAGAGCTCACCTGCACAACCACCGTGTTGTTCTCCCACGATCCTGTGTCCACATGCACACTCAGGCTCCTGTTTCGGGAGCATGTCACATATCTTTAAATATTGTTATGCTGCTTTACATATCATGTAGGAACCTTTTAATAATGCAACTCCATTTCCCTTTGGAAACTTTGTGCTATTGTTTTAAGACATTTCATTTCCATTTCCATTATAAAATCCAAAATATATTTTTATATTTCCTTTAAATGGTCAGTGATTTTTTTAGACACATTTTTTTAAATGAAAAAGGTATTTTATATTTACCATGTATTTACATCTCTTTATTTCTTTGTGCAGATCTCATTTTTCTGTTACCCAGGCTGGAGTGCAGTGACACAATTATGCCTCACCGAAACCTCAACCTCCTGGGCTCAAGCAATCCTCTATCCCCAGCCTCCTGAGTAGCTGGGACTAAACGTGTGTGCCATCATATCCAGCTAATTTTTCTCTATTTTTTGTAGAGATTGTGTCTCGCTAGTTGCCCAGGCTTGTCTTGAACTCCTGACCTGAGGCAATCCTCTCCCCACAGCCTCCTAAAATGCTGCGATTTGCCGGGTGCAGTGGCTCATGCCTGTAATCCCAGCACTTTGGAAGGCCAAGGGAGGGGGCAGATCACTTGAGGTCAGGAGTTCAAGACCAGCCTGGATAACATGGCAAAATCCCATCTCTATTAATATAAAAAATTTTTTTTTAAAAAAACAACAACAAAAAGCCCAAAGTGCTGGGATTTCACGCATGAATCACCATGCCCAGCCAAAAAAACATTTCTTATAATGCAGTTCTCTGGAAATGACCTCTCAGTGTTAGTCTGAAAAGGTCTTTTTCTTTTCTTTTTCCTTTTTTTTTTTTTTTTTTTTCTTTTTTTTTTTTTTTTTTTTTTTTTTTTTTTTTTTTTTTTTTTGAGATGGAGTCTCACTCTGTCATCCAGGCTGGAGTGCAGTGGCACGATCTCGGCTCACTGCAACCTCTGCCTTCTGGGTTCAAGTGCTTCTCTTCTCCTGCCTCCGCCTCCCGAGTAGCTGGGATTGCAAGTGCATGCCACCACGCCTGGCTAATTTTTGTATTTTTAGTAGAGACGGGGTTTCACTGTGTTGGCCAGGCTGGTTTTGAACCCCTGACCTCAAGCAATCCGCCCACCTTGGCCTCCCAAAGTACAGGGGTGTTAGCCACCACGCCCAGCCGCAACGTTGTTACTTTTGATATTTGTCATTTTTTTTTTTTCTTCACACTCACAGACTCAGGTGGCAACTTTTGACATTTGGATTGACGGATTCTTGGCACTGTTGACATTTTTTTTGTTGTGAGCCTGTCCTGTGCGCTATAGGATGTTTAACAGCATCCTGGGTGCTATGGTTGAATGTTTGTGTCTCTCCCAGATTAATACGTTGAAGTCTAACGCTAATGTCATAGTGTTAGGAGGTGGGAGCTTTGGGATTGGTGTCCTTATGAAAGAGGCCCCAGAGAGCTGCCTTGTCCTCTTTCGCCATGTGAGGAAGCAGTGAGGACACATTCTCTAAACCAGGAAGTGGCTCTCATCAGACACCAAATCTGCCAGTGCCTTGATCTAGGACCTTCCAGCCTCCAGAGCTGTGAGAAATAAATTTCTGTTATTTCTAAGCCACCCAGTGTTTTGTTATAGCCGCATGAGTAGACTAAGACCCCTGGCCTTTACCTTCTTCCCAGTACATTGCAAAATATCCTCTGGGGAGTAAACTCACCTCTGGCTGAGAATTGCTGTTCTAAGGCTATTTTAGCTCTCTTCCTAAGGTATAACCCTTCAGGCATCTTTACCGCACATCCTGAGTTTTTAATCAGGTCTCTTCACTCAGAGTTGGAACTCAAACATGCCCCAGTAGTGTGTGGGCTCTGGGAATTGTCCAACTTACATTTCCCCATGGTGATTTTTTGCGTGGCTTTGTTGAGTTTCCTGTTAGAAATACAGCTCTATATTCAGCACAAGACTCCAGGGCACTGTTATGCAGATTTCCTGGGCTCCTTCTCTGGGTGCTTTTCTCTGTGTTACTTTGCCTTGCAAATTCCAACCACCTTATCCTCCTGAAACCATTCTGTGTCCTTCAACTTGGTGAAACGACCATACTCTGTTTAGGTTCTCTTTTGCACCACAGCAGTCTGGGAAGTATCTCCTGGCAGACAGCCTAGGTCATTTTTGGACTCAATTTCTTTTCCTTCTCACAGTCTGGAATTGCCTATAGTACATGTCTGAACATTTGCTTCACATACTTCCCCCAGCTTCCTTATAGCAGGAGGGCATGTATGGTACTTGTTACTGTCAGGCTGGAAACAGCAGTCTCCCTCAATAATTACATTTTTAAGCATTTCATCTGCTAACGTGCCCTGTTGACATTGGTCTTCTTTCCTGTCACTCTTTACTACTTGTCTTTTCTAAACACATAATTACTGAGTAGGCTAAAAAAGACATTTGGAGTAAATGCTGCTTTGTTTTCTTTGAGATTATTTGTTCCAAAATGTGTCAGATCTCTATTTTGCTTTTGGGCAATCACATTCATCCTTGGGTAAATACTGACCATGTCCATTATTTGCTGTACCCAAGGCAGATACACTTGCATTTCAAATTAGAGGTAGGCAGGATGGTCCTCTGTTCACTGATATAGGAAAATGATGGGCCAGGAAAATGGTTAGCCAGGTGTGATGGCTCAGGCCTGTAATCCCAGCACTTTAGGGGGCTGAGGCAAGAGGATCACTTGCATCCAGGAGTTGGAGACTAGCCTGGGCAACAAAGTGAGACCCAGTCTCTACAAAACTTAGCCAGGGACGGTGGTTTGCACCTGTAATCCCAGCTACTTGAGAGGCTGAACTGGGAAGATCGCTTGAGCCCAGAAGTTAGAGGCTGCATTGAGCCACAATCATGCCACTGCACTCCCTGGGTGACAGAGTGAGAGCCTGTCTCAGAAAGAAAAAAAAAAAAGAGAGAGAGACTTGAGGTTGAGTTAGACTCCGAGCCTCTTCCACCATTTGCGGACATAACAAGAAGGTGGCATCTATGAACAAGGAGACAGGCCCTCACTAGATACTGAACCCGCTGCAACTTGATCTTGGTCTTCCCAGCTCCAGTACTGTGAGAAATAAATGTCTGTTGTTTAATCTGCTACCAAGTCCATGGTATTCTGTTATAGCAGTCCAGACGGATGAAGACGATAATAGTAGTAGTTAACATTTACAGACTACCCACCACACACCAGTCACCAGTTAACACTTTACCTACATGTTTCTCAGTTATCCTCACAACCTTCTGAGAGGGGCAGCCTTATTATCTCCATTTTACAGATGCACCAAGAGTTGAAACAACTTTCCAGGGTCACATGGCCAGCAAGCAGCAGTCAGGTGGCTCAAGTCCCTCACCGTGGTGTGGCTGTGACAGCTCCACTCTCTTTACCACATGGGCACCAAGCTTTACAAAGGCTCTCTCTTTCAGCGAAGATTGTACATGGTGCCCGTTTATTAATTCAAAAATGTACAAGTTACCAACATTGAAATGAGGGACATAAAGATTGTATTAGTCATTCTCGAACTTTTTCATGCATTTTTCTATTTGAATGGAATACTTTGCATTTTTTGAAATGGAAAATAATTAGTCACACATCAAATTCGACTGCATCAGTAATATGCATGTCTCTCGAGCATAATACTGGGAATTATTTGGCCTGCCACGGCTGCCAGAGATCTACAATTGCAAATTCACCCACCATGTTGTCATTAAGTCTCACTGCATTTTCTATGCTCAGATAAATCTTCTGTCCCAAGTTGATTCAAGAATTATTTATTGCAGGCCGGGCGCGGTGGCTCAAGCCTGTAATCCCAGCACTTTGGGAGGCCGAGGCAGGTGGATCACAAGGTCAAGAGATCGAGACTATCCTGGTCAACATGGTGAAACCCCGTCTCTACTAAAAATACAAAAAACTAGCTGGGCATGGTGGTGCGTGCCTGTAATCCCAGCTACTCAGGAGGCTGAGGCAGGAGAATTGC
>NW_016107357.1:8880449-8894335 GCF_001604975.1 Cebus imitator
TTTGAGACAGAGTCTCGCTTTGTCGCCCAGGCTGGAATGCAGTGGTGCATTCGTGGCTCTCTGTAACCTCTGCCTCCCGGGCTCAAGTAATTCTCATGGCTCAGCCTCTTGAATAGCTAGGATTACAGGCATGCGCCACCATGCCTGGTTACATTTTGTATTTTTAGTAGAGATGCGGTTTCACCACGTTGGCCAGGCTGGTCTTGAACTCCTTACCTCAAGTGATCCGCCTGCCTTGGCCTCCCAGAGTGGCCTTTTTTTTTGTTTTTTTTTAAACAGGGTCTTGTCCTGTTGCCCTGGCTGGAGTGCAGTGATGCAATCATGGCTCACTACAGACTCAACCTCCTGGGCTCAAGTGATCCTCCCTCATCAGCATTCTGAGTAGCTACTGGGACTACAGGTGAGCCACCACACCTGGCTATTTTTTGTAGAGATGAGGTTTCATCATGCTGACCTGGCTGGTCTGGAACTCCTAGGTTCAAGTGATCCACCTGCCTTATCTTGGATGAGACTTTGGACTGTAGACATTCGAGTTAATGCTGCCGTGTTGGTTAGGCCAGTCTCGAACTCCTGACCTCCTGATCCGCCCGCCTCAGCCTCCCAAAGTGCTGGGATAACAGGTGTGAGCCACCGCACCCGGCTGTAAGTCTACTTATTATATGGCAGAGGCTTCCTGCACAAGCTCTCTTTGCCTGCTGCCATCCATGTATGGTGTGACTCGCTCCTCCTTACCTTCCACCATGATTTTGAGACTTCCCCAGCCACATGGAACTGTAAGTCCAATTGAAACTCTTTTGTAAATTGCCAGTCTTGGGTATGTCTTTATCAGCAGTGTGAAAACAGACTAATACAATTGGTTTGGGATTTGCCTGGACAGAGGGGTTTTAAAAATCTTCCCAGGTGGTTCTACTGTATTGCCAAGATTGAGAATCATTAGCTTAAATTATTTAGGATTTACCCTGAGTTGAGAGAGGCAGGGAGTAAATATCAGGAAAGAAATGGGGCCAGGAAGGAGGGAAATGATTGTTGGGACTGGCAAAATAATAGTATCTGCCTCTCTCGTGCATCTTTATCAAAAGTAAAGTATGCTTCATTCATTTTTTCATTGATTCCTTTCCTCTTTCAGCATTTTTTGGGCTTCTACAATGTTCAGGAAATGAGAAATCAAAGGACACTGTTAGCAAATGAGAAGTTATATAGGTCAAATAAAATAGAAAAAGTACACTGCCTCCAGGCAAACACAACCCCAACGCACGAGGCTTGACTAGGGAAGAAGAGGCTGGATTTCAGCCCTCATTCCCGCCTTCGGCTAGGCATCCTCATGCAGAGTGCAAACTCAGCTGTGTAAGAAAGCCAACAGCATCTAAACAGGACACAGGCCCTGCCTGTCAAGACCTCATCATCTGAACCAGGGAAACAACAGGTAAATATACCAACTGCTTTTAATAGTTTAAGATCCATCCTAGGGGTAGCCATAGAGAGTAGAAGGCATCTGGAAGTTATATTGTTAGATTACATTTTATGGTTTTTTCAGGAGACAAATGCTTTTAATTTTTTTAGCCAATTTTCTAACTAGAAAAGTGATTATGTATGCACATATATTTTAAGAGACAGGTTCTCACTCTGCCGCCCAGGCTGAAGTGTAGTGACGTAGTGGGGCGATCATAGCTTCTTGTAGCCTTGCCTTCCTGGGTGCAAGAGATCTTCCCACCTCAGCCTTTTGAGTAGTTTGGACTTCAGGTGCTCACCACCACACCTGGCTAATGTTTTATTTATTTATTTATAGAGATGTGGTCTCACTGTGTTGCCCAGGCTTCTCTTGAACTCTGGGGCTCAAGTGATCCTCCTACCTTGGCCTCTCAAAGTGCTGAGATTACAGGTAGGATCCACTGTGCCTGGCCTTGTGTATCCTTATGTAATGACATCCTACACAGCACTAATTCATTAGAAGGTTTTTTGTTTGTTTTTGTTTTGTTTGTTTTTGAGACAGTCTCACTCTGTCGCCCAGGCTGGAGTGCAGTGTCAACATCTCAGCTCACTGCAACCTCTACCTCTGAGGTTCAAGTGATTCTCGTGCCTCAGTCTCCCAAGCAGGTGGGATTACAGGCATGCGCCACCATGTCCAGCTGATTTTTGTATTTTTAGTAGAGATGGTGTTTCACCATGTTGCCAGGCTGGTCTTAAACTCCTGACCTCAGGTGATCTGCCGGTCTTGGCTTCCTCCAAAGTGCTGGGATTAGAAGGTTATTTGTTGCTGGAAATGTTTGTGTTGTAAATAAACTGCTCGGTATAGTACCATTCGCCTGTAGTCCCAGCTACTTGGGAGGCTGAGGCAGAAGGATCTCTTGAGCCCAGGAGTTGGAGGCCAACCTCGGCAACATAGTGAGAACCAGTCTTTTTTATATCTGTTTTTTTTTTGTTGTTGGTTTGTTTTTGTTTTTTTGTTTTTTGTTTTTTGTTTTTTTGAGACGGAGTTTCGCTCTTGTTACCCAGGCTGGAGTGAAATGGCACAATCTCGGCTCACCGCAACCTCCGCCTCCTGGGTTCAGGCAATTCTCCTGCCCCAGCCTCCTGAGTCGCTGGGATTACAGGCACACGCCACCATGCCCAGCTAATTTTTTGTATTTTTAGTAGAGACGGGGTTTCACCATGTTGACCAGGATGGTCTCGATCTTTTGACCTCGTGATCCACCCGCCTCGGCCTCCCACAGTGCTGGGATTACAGGCTTGAGGCACCGCGCCTGGCCTGTTTTTGTTTTTTAAGACAGGAATTTCCCTCTGTTGCCTAGGCTGGAGTGCAGTGGCGTGATCTCAGCTCACTACAATCTCTGCCTCCTGGGTTCAAGTGATTCTCCTGCCTCAGCCTCCCAAGTAGCTGGGATTACAGACGCACATTGCCACACCCGACTAATTTTTGTATTTTTAGTAGTGACGGGGTTTCACTGTGTTGGCAGGCTGGTCTCAAACTCCTGACCTCAGGTGATCCGCCCACCTCAGCCTCCCAAAGTGCTGAGATTACAGGCATGAGCCATTGCACCCAGGCCCTGTCTTAAAAAATAAAATAATGTTTAAAAATTTAAATGCTAAAAAAACCAAAAAACAAAAAACAAAACTTTTCACAGTGTTTGTTAAAACCCATTCTGTTCCCTGTTCTGAGAGTACTGAGGATGGATGCATCTCAGCCAGGGAGAGCCAGCGGTACAGCCCACCCAGAGCCACTGAGCCCAAGGAAGTGCGGCAATGGCACAGCTCTCAGCCAATGAGTCTCCTGTGCGTTCTGTCTGGTTGCGTGAGTTCCGTGACGCTCTGGCTTCTCTTTTTGCATTTATCTTGGTTCTGGCAAGTAGTTCTGACCCACGAAGGCTGGCTGTAGAAGTTATAGGGCTGGAACTATTTTAGAGAAGCGAAGGGAAAATATGTTGGATTTTAACAGAGACTGAAAGGGCTTGCAAGGAAACAGTCCAAGACAAGAGAGATTGGCAGGTGGGTGAGGACTGAGGGAGTCCTCTGACTTCATGAAGGAAATCAGAGATGTCACTGCCCCTCAGGGAAACTGACAGGAAGAATTGTGGCTTCGAGTATGATATGATTTGACTCTGTGTTCCCACCCAAATCTCAATTGTACTCCCATAATTCCTACATGTTGTGAGAGGTACCTGGTGGGAGGTAATTTGAAACTTGGGGGCGGTTTCCCCTGTACTGTTCTTGTGGTAGTGAATAAGTCTCACAAGATCTGATGGGTTTATCATCAGGCATTTCCACTTTTGCTTCTTCCTCATTTTTCTCTTGCCACCACCATGTAAGAAGTGCCTTTCACCTCCTGCTGTGATTCTGAGGCCTCCCCAGCCATGTGGAACTCTAAGTCCAATAAAACTGCTTTTTCTTCCCAGTATCGGGTATGTCTTTATCAGCAGTGTGAAAACGGACTAATACAAAGCATGTCCATGACCTCAGGAGATTTGGAGAGAAAGGAGGAGCAACTGGCAGTGGCTAATGCCCCGAACACCAGCAGGGACTACCCAGAACCGATTTGCCTAATGTTCCGATTTCCAGAAGTGCTAAACAGAATATGCTCTATCTTTGCCAGCAAATACTTTCAGAGTAGCAAGAATTAGTTCAGTCAGTTAACAGGAGTTTAAAGAGAAAAAAGCAAGGGGCTGGCACGGTGGCTCACACCTGTAATCCTAGCACTTTGGGAGGCCAAGGCAGGCAGATCACCTGAGGCCTGGAGTTCGAGACCAGCCTGGCCAACATGGTGATGCCCCGTCTGTACTAAAAATACAAAAACTATCCAGGTGTGGTGGTGCACACGTGTAGTCCCAGCTACTTGGGAAGCTGAAGTAGGGGAATCGCTTGAACCTGGGAGGCAGAAGTTGCAGTGAGCCGAGATTGTGCCACTGCACTTCAGCCTGGGGACAGAGTGAGACTCCATCTCAAAACAAACAAACAAAAAAAGCGAGGCATAGAAAAGCTAAGTCTTGGTAGGGACTGGGAAGCTGGAAAGGAAATTTGAAAAAAACACAGGTCACCTGCCACACAGATGGGAGCTGGAGTAGTAGATTTGGGCTCCATATAAAATACATTTTTCATTTAACCACAAACTGAATGACCTTATAAGGTATGATTATTAGAATTATTCAAGCTGTGTTGGTTTGATCAATCCTTAAGGAAGCCATGCAAAAAAGTTATACATGGGCTAGAAGGCTGGCCTAGATCTAGGGTTCTTACCCCTGAGGCCCCAAAGAAAGGTAAAGTCCTGGCTGGGCGTAGTAGCTCACTCCTATAATCCCAGCAGTTTGGGCGGCCAAGGCAGGTGGATCACTTGAGGCCTGGAGGTTAAGACCAGCCTGGCCAACATGGTGAAACCCTGTCTCTACTGAAAATACAAAAAATTAGCTGGGTGTGGTGGTGCACGCCTGTAATCCCAGCTACTCAGGAGGCTGAGGCAGGAGAATTACTTGAACCTGGGAGGTGGAGGTTGCAGTGAGCCGAGATCGTGCCACTGCACTCCAGCCTGGGTGACAGAGCGAGACTCCTTCTCTAAAAAAATAAGTAAGTAAAAAGAGGGCAACGAGGAAGCCTTTTACGACGAGTTTGTTAGAGGCAAGTTACTGACTACAGCCTTCACTGAAGGGAGAGGACCTGGCTTCCACAGGTTTTTTGTTTTTGTTTTGTTTTTCAACCCCTCTCCCCTGCTTCCACCATTTGAGGAGAGAATCATCGAAGAATCTGTGGACATATTTGAAAACCAGCAAGCCTATACACAACACAATTCTACACATTAGGTTCAGTGTCTCACACTCCAGAGTCCGCCCATGGAATCCCTAAATTAAATACCCCTAAGGTTCCTTCCAGCTCCAACAGATAAAACATAGTAACTTCTGATCAAGATGTCTCCAAGGACAGGTAAAAACGAACAAAGCAGCAAAGCCTCAGGATTCTATCTGTAGTCCCTGCGTTCACATGACACCTTCCTTTCCTCCTCCTCCTGGGCTTTCCATCCAAGGTCCTTGCAACTTACTGTGTCACTGGATTTCATTCCAAAGCAGGACTGAGGGGCTGACATTTACGCATGAGCCTTGAGACTCCACTTCAGGAGAAAGATTAGCTGAGGTTTCAAGACGCCCCCACTCCCACCATTTAGACTTCATGCAAGTAGCACCGACAGTAATACTGCAGGTAAAGGTAGTTCTTGAAAATGGGCTACAGCCAGGTTCAGCGATGCATCGACTCATGGATGCTGCGGGCTGATTCCCTGAGGCTTTAATTTCAGTCCATTCATTTATTTGCTTTCCATTAATCATGAGCAATATCCCCCTGGAATGGTGGTCCTAAGAGGGTTCTTGGAAAAAGAAATTAGAGTCCATTTGATTTTTTAACTTAGTTCTCAAGATTTTCTGGAGAATCATTTCTCGGTAGTGATTTTCTGTTTTCAAAATGGAGAGGGAGGTGCTTCTGGGTGTAAAATGGCTTCCTCAATCCAGCGCTTTGATGGATCAAAGGAGGGAGACAGTAATAGCTGTATTTGGTGACCCGCCTTTGAAGCTCAGGCGATCTCAGCTGAGCACTTAGGGAAAAATACCGATGGAGCAGAATGTTTTTAAAAACAGGGCCCAGGCATTTTTCCCGGCCTGGAAATGCTGCCAGTTTCACTTCTTGCCATCCCTTTGATCACCTTTGGAACAAGCAGGGGCTGTGAAGAAAGCAGTCAGGCTCAGGCACTGCGTCCCTTTCCTTAGAAGTCCGAGTGTTACTGGGAGGTGCTGACCAAATGGCGTCTGTGTGATGGGTGGTGGGGGCCTCCCTTCCTGGGGCCTCTCAGGATGGGAGAGGACAGTGCTTGCGGTGTGAAGGCACTGTGGAAGAGGAACCATGAGCCCACTCTTGGGTTAGAGAGACGACCTGTGAGTCTCTCACACATGGGCAATGAAACCTCCGTATCCTGACGCCCGGGGCTCACCCGCTGCGGGCCCCATTTATCACCCAAGGGTGCAAGGAAAAGACAGAGCACAGCATAGCCAGGCGGGTTCATTTCACAAATGGGGCCTGAAAGAAGGAGGTGCTGGGGCTTATATATTTAACAGCCAGGGTCTCACTCTGTCACCCGGGCAGTGGTGCAGACACGGCTCACTGCAGACTTGACCTCCTGGGCTCAAGCAATTCTACTGCCTCAGCCTCCCGAGTAGCTGGGACTTAACGGTCTGTGCCATCATGCCTGGCTAATTTCTCTCTCTTCTTTCTTTCTCTTTCTCTCTCTTTCTTCATCTCTCTCTCTCTCTTCCTTCCTTCCTTTTTCTTTCTCTCTCTCTCTCTTTCTTTTTTGAGATGGAGTCTCGCTCAATTGCTCAGGCTGGAGTGCAGTGGTGCAATCTCAGCTCACTGCAACTTTTTGCCTCCCAGGTTCAAGCAATTCTCGTGCCTCAGCCTCCCGGGTAGCTGGGACTACAGGCGCACACTATCACACTCAGCTAATTTTTGGTATTTTTAGTAGAGACGGGGTTTCCCCGGGTTGCCCAGGCTGGTCTCGAACTCCTGAGCTCAAGTGATCCGCCTGCCTCAGACTCCCAAAGTGCTAGGATTACAAGCATGAGTCACGGAGCCTGGCCTCGGGCTAATTTTTTTTTTAATGTTTTTATTTTTTGTAGAGACAGGGTCTCGCTATGTTACCAGGCTGGTCTCAAATTTCTGGCCTCAAGCCATCTTCCTGCCTCAGCCTCCCAGTGCTGGGATTCAGGCCGGAGCCAGCACTGTACTTGGCGAGGTCCCGCGTTCTAAAGCCGCCTTCTCCGGGTTCACTGAGGGTGTGGGGTTGTGCTGGGGACGCCACCCTGAACGCTGCGCTCCCCAGGCCCACCCTGCATCCTTCTCACTGTGGGAGGCCCTGGCCCCGGCCTCCACCCACGCTTCCCCTCCAGGCCTGTGGCCTGGGGCCAGAGTCCCCTGCTTCCCCTTACGGCTGCTGTTAAAGGCAAATCAACAGACCCTTTTACAACTGCAGTTTTCCTGCTCGTTGCTACGGGGGGCAGGCAGCTGTTAGCATCAGCCAGCGCGCGCTCCTGCCGGCGCAGCGTTCCCGGGCGTCTTCAGTCGGGCAGCGGTTTCCCGATTTCCGCGCCTCGGAGCCCACCTTTGGCCAAGGGGAACTTCTCCTCCACAAAACCCGGCGTCTTAGTCACAAATGACAGTCAGCACTTTGGAAGTGATTCAAGCAGAAAAATGCATGCAGCTTTGTTTCTCCCCAGCGGGGAATTATGCTCCGCCAGGGGACGAGGCCGGAGGGAGAAAGTTTCCTGGGAAGCTGAGGCCAGCAGCAGTCTTTCAGCCGGGCGTTCTGGGAGGTAACCAGTACTGGCACCGAGCTTGGCAGCCTCGATGTGGCCGGTGCATGGAGCCGGAGGAACCAGGAGATGCCTGCTGTGGAGAGGAGGCAGCAGCAGAAGGCACCCCCACGACCCCACGTCCCACGTCCCACGTCCCCACGTCCCCAGCCGTAGTGCCTTTCGTCCTGGGCTGAGAACACCCTCAGTTAACAAGGGGAAAGTGAAGAGACTTAGGGAACGCAGGTCCAGTGCTCATCTGTGGTACACAGCAGGGATAATGAGAGTGTGACAGGAAAATAGAGACTTCCCAATCCTATATATTTTTTTGAGACGGAGTCTCCCTCTGTCACCCACGCTGGAGTGCAGTGGTGCGATCTTGGTTCATTGCAACCTCTGCCTCCCGGGTCAAGCGATTCTCCTGCCTCAGCCTCTCGAGTAGCTGGGATTACAGGTTCCCGCTGCCACACCTGGCTATTTTTTGTATTTTTTTTTTTTTTTTAGTAGAGACAGGGTTTCACCATGTCGGCCAGGATGGTCTCAAACTCCTGACCTCATGATCCACCCACCTTGGCCTCCCAAAGTGCTGGGATTACAGGCGTGAGTTGCTGAGCTGGGCCTCCAATCCTGTTTAAAAGGTTGATGGTTTTTATTATCTGATTGTATAGGCTTATTGTGAAAAAATGTGAAAAACCCCGAAGATAAAAATTACTCTTATGTTTACCACTACAGACTGTTACGTTTCCATTTTGGGGTTTTCTTTTCAATTCTTTTTTTCTAAAATGCATGTTGTTGTTTTTTTCCTCACAAAATCACATCACACTGTATAATACAGATTTACTTTAATTTTAATTTTTTTTTGAGACAAGGTCTCACTCTGTTGCCCAGGCTGAAGTGCAGTGGCATAATCTCGGCTCACTGCAACCTCCGCCTCACTGGTTCAAGCAATTCTCATGCCTCAGCCTCCCGAGTAGCTGGGATTATAGCCACACTGCCACCACACCCAGATAATTTTTGTATTTTTAGTAGAGATGATGTTTTGCCATGTTTGCTAGGCTGGTCTGGAACTCCTGACCTCAAGTGATCCACCCACCTTGGCCTCCCAAAGTGTTGGGATTATAGGCATGAGCCACCATGCCTGGCCTATTTTTATTTAATTTATTTATTTGAGACGGCTTTTGCCCTTGTTGCCCAGGCTAGAGTACAATGGCGCGATCTCAGCTCACCACAACCTCCGCCTCTCGGGTTCAAGCGATTCTCCTGCCTCAGCCTCCTGAGTAGCTGGGCTTACAGGAGCCTGCCACCATGCCCAGCTAATTTTGTATTTTCAGTAGATATGGGTTTTCTCCATGTTGGTCAGGTTGGTCTCAAACTCCCAACCTCAGGTGATCCGCCTGCCTCGGCCTCCCAAAGTGCTGGGATTACAGGTGTGTGCAATCATGCCAAGCCTCTATTTTTATGTTTTGAGACAGGGTCTTGCTCTGTTGCCCAGGCTGGAGTGCAGTGGTGCCATCTCAGCTCACTGCAATCGCCACCTTCCATGCTCAGGTGATCCTCTCACCTCAGCCTCTGGAGTAGCTGGGATTACAGGCATGCACCAACATGGCCGGCTATCTTTTGTACTGTTTGTAGAGAAGGAGTCTCACTGTGTTGCCTAGGCTGGTCTTGACCTCCTGGGTTCAAGTGATCCTCCCATCTCAGCTTCCCAAAATGCTAGGATTACAGGTGAGAGCCACCACGTCTGGCCTGTAATACAGATTTTAAAAAATAAACCTAGCCAGATGCGGTGGTTCAAACCTGTAATCCCAGTACTTTGGGAGGTCGAGGTGGGCGGATCATTAGGTCAGGAGATGGAGACTATCCTGGCCAACATGGTGAAAGCCCCTCTCTACAATAAATAAATGAATGAATAAATAAATAAAAACCTGATTGAACAAATTTGAAATCTTCAGTTTTTTTGTTTTTGTTTTTTTTTTGAGATGAAGCCTCGCTTAGTTGCCCAGGCTGGTGTGCAGTGGTGTGATCTTGGCTAACTGCAACCTCTGCCTTCTGGGTTGGAGCAGTTCTCCTGCCTCAGCCTCCAGATGCGACTACAAGTGTATGCCACCATGCCTGGCTAGTTTTTGTATTTTTTTTTTAGTGGAGATGGGGTTTCACCATGTTGGCCAGGCTGGTCTTGAACTCCTGCTGGGATTACAGGAGTGAGCCAGGACGCCCGGCCTAAATCTCTAGATTTTTTCAAATTAATCTATGTATGCATAGTGTGACAAGCAAGTGCTGTAGTTGAAAGGTTTAAAATAGAATTGGGCGAGGGGGCGCAGAGTCGGGGCGCAGAGTCTGGGCGCGGTGGCTCACGCCTGTAATCCCAGCACTTTGGGAGGCCGAAGCAGGCGGATCACCTGAGGTCAGGAGTTTGAGACCAGCCTGGCCAACATGGTGAAACCCTGTCTCTGCTAAAAATACAAAAACTAGCCGGGCGTGGTGGTGCACGCCTGTAGTCCCAGCTACTCGGGAGGCTGAGGCAGGAGAATTGCTTGAACCTGGGAGGCAGAGGTTGTAGTGAGCCGAGATTGTGCCACTGCACTCCAGCCTGGGCAACAGAGCGAGACTCTGTCTCAATGAAAATAATAAATAATAAAATGGAACAAAGGCTGGGCGTGATGGCTCACAGCACCTCGGAGGGCTGAGGTGGAAGGATCCCGTGAGTCCAGGAGAGACCCCTCCCATCCCCCATGTGCTGCACACACTGTCAAGGCTCGTGGATGGAGAAGACCCCCCAGCTGGACTGATTCAAGTAAAGAGGAAGCTTTATGAGAAAGTGACGAAGGCTGTGAGTATCCAAAGGAAAGAAGGGGAGGATCAGGTCTGTGGGAAACAGGGAGCGGAAGCAGAAAGTTGCCATCTTCTCTCCCCTGAGGTGGGAGGGGCATGGCCTCTGGAGAGCTGCTCACTCTCTTCTTCTTCCCTTTGACGACTTCCACCAGCTCGCTGTGCAGAGTCTAACTTGGTCCACATGTGACATCTTAGCTCTAATTTTTACCACTGAGAGGCAGGAGTTACTTTTTTCTTGAATGGCATTTAAAATCAACTTTTATTTATTAAGGTGTAATTTATCTTCAGTAAGCTATCTAATGTGTGCGACCCAATGGATTTGACATAATCGACAAGCACATTTCTGTCAGCCCTGAAAACAGTCCCTAGAGGTGCAACAATTTTTTCTTTGTACAGATTGCTGGCGTATTGCTTGCTGGTTTTGGGTTAGATGAAGGGAGCTGTCACTTGATCCACTCACTAAGCAGGGGTCAGGCAAGGAAATGCCTATCTAAACAGTCACCTTCTACCTATGTGACCTTGGCAGGTTAGTCCCGCTGTGCCTCAGTTTCCCATATGTAGACTGAATCATAATATCCCTCATATTGTTGGTGTGAGGATGAAATTTTAAAATGTGCAACGGAATGTTAAAATCATAGTTGTGGCCGAGCACAGTGGCTCATGCTTGTAATCTCAGAACTTTGGGAGGCTGAGAAGGACTGCTTGGACCCAGGAGTTCAAAACCAGCCTGGTCAACATAGTGAGACCCCGTGTCTACAAACAAAAAAATTAAAATTAGCGAGGTGTGGTGGCATGCAACTCTACAGCTACTGGGGAGGCTGAGGCAGGAGGCTCACTTAAGTCCTGGAAATTGAGGCTGCAGTGAGCCAAGACGGTACCACTGCACTCCAGCCTGGGCAACAGAGAAAGACCCTGTCCCCCCAAAAAAGAAAAAAAATTGAAGTTTTAAGGGGGACTTCAAGATAAAATATGTGAAAAGGAAATGTTCTGTGAAGAGCTCCATGATTTCTGGAAGCTTCAGCTAGGTTAGGGATACAAACGTGGTCAGAGTGTGGAGCGGGAGGAAGCATTTCCTAAGAAGGCTATCCTAGGCCAAGAGCCCATGCTTTCCCCAACTGAGGGGAAGGGACTGACTTATCTCCTTGGAGTTTATTGGTAACCCCTCAACTGGGGGTGTGGTGATCCAGGGTCAGCCCCCTCCTCTTGGAGACGCAAGACTTAACTGCTTTTCGGGGAGCAACTGCAGAGCTGCGTGGGGACTGGCCAACTTCCCAGAGATAGTCAAGATCAGGATATGTGAGTCCTGTGGACCAGGTGTGGGTGTCCAGTGGGAGAGAGCCGGGTCTTGTTCAATGGGGAGCCCAGCAGCAGGGAGCTGGAGTAAGTGCCTGACCACTAAGAACTGCACAGGGGGCTACCGCAGCAGGCGCCTGCCTGGTTTAAGGGAATGCCTTCTCAGGGGGCCAGCAGGGATCCCCTGAAAAGCTGATAAACGTATCCTGAGGAAGAGCCAGTGCCACATGCCTGCCAGAGCTAGATTAACCGGGTGCCAGTGCAGGGAAGTCCTTTCCTATCCTCCAGAAGCTCCCTCCCTTCACCTTCCCTGAAACTGCCTAGAAAGCAGGACGGGAAGAGGAGAGGCTGAGAAACAGAGGAGAAAGCACCCACTTCCCTTTCCTACTGCAGGCCTCCAGCCCAGGGAGGGAGAAATGTTAATGCTAAATCAAGTTCAGAGATTTGTTTGTTATCATGGACTAGACATCCCAATTACTGAGCTGGAACTGTGAATCTGAGAGTGAACAGGGGAAACTGTCTATCCCAGAAGGAAAGGCCTGCGGAATTTTCTTCCAGTGGTAGGGGAAGGTGTCCCCTCTGAACAAATTTAAAGAGCAGTGGGAGAAAAGTAAATGGTTTGATCACAAGTTGTGTTTGTTCAACATAAGGTAGATGAGACGTGTTTTCCTGAGTGTCCATTAGTTTAGCAGAGGTGTCATGCATTTCCTCAGTGCTGTCACAAGCCAGGGCCTGGCACCAGTGACCAATGCAGCGAGCCAAGATTGCGGGAGACCCCGAGAAGACCACAGAGGTTCACTGGGCTCGTCCTTAGGGAGTTGCTAACCCTGCCCCAGAGATCTCAGAGGTCATCACAGGCCGTTGGGGCTGGTCCTGCTATCCCGGGCACTACCACCATGGCTGCCCATCCTACGAGGGAATGGACTTGCCACCAGTATAACTGGAATCTAGTAACTGCTCAGGCAAAGGATTGTGGCCCCAGACAAGGAAGACAGGACCATCCCGTGGGTAAAAACACAAGTGCACAGCGAAAAGACAAGCTAAGGAGGAAAAAAATAATTCAGTTGTTAGACAGTGACCTCCGCAGTGTCATCGAATGAGCCTGTGAGATGATCACTAACTACCACCATTTAAAATATTCCGGGCAACCGTTTCTATTTCTGTGATGGTTTCCATCTTTCTTCACGAAATCAAAGAACATTAAGCAGCTAAGGGAGCCTTAGTGATGATGTGCTGCTGCGGTTCTGTTTTTATTTCTTTTTTGAGACAGAGTCTTGCTTTGTTGCCTAGGCTGGAGTGCAGTGGCACAACCTTGGCTCACGGCAACCACTGCCTCCCAGGTTCAAGTGATTCTCCTGCCTCAGCCTCCCGAGTAGCTGGGATTACAGGCACTTGCCACTACACCTGGCTAATTTTTGTATTTTTAGGAGGCATGGGGTTTCACCATGTTGGCCAGGCTGGTCTTGAACTTTTGACCTTGTGATCTGTCCGCCTCGGCCTCCCAAAGTCCTTGGGATTACAGGCGTGAGCCACTGCACTAGGCCTGCAACTGCACTTCTAAAGTCCTTAAGCTCATGGGCTGCTGAGAATCTGATTGGCATATGGACCCACTACCCACAAGAGTGCCTGTGTCTCAGCTTCTGTGCACAATTTCCAGGGCATGACATGCTCCCAGGCATTTTTCAGTCCCTTTGTCTTTACTGACAGCCTGCACCTGTGCCTGATACTCTATGTCCAGCCTTGCTGCAGCTGTGGGGCACGGGCATGTGCTCTAACCCCTAGGCAATGAGATTAGGCTACTGGGAACAATGGAGAAAAGTTTTTCGCGGCCGGGCACGGTGGCTCAAGCCTGTAATCCCAGCACTTTGGGAGGCCAAGGCGGGTGGATCACGAGGCCAAGAGATCGAGACCATCCTGGTCAACATGGTGAAACCCCGTCTCTAC
>NW_016107357.1:8895303-8926211 GCF_001604975.1 Cebus imitator
TTTTTTTTTTTTTTTTTTTTTTTTGGTAGCTGAAAGCAGCACAACTGACACAAATAAGTTCCTCGAAGACCACCCAAAGAGTTCATGGACCCAGTTTAGGAAGCATGACTAGTCTGGTCTCCTCATTCTCCTGTATTCTCTGGTCAACTTGCCTCTGCCACTAGTCATTAATTGTGGAAAGGTGAAGGCAGGCTGGAATGTGGCTTTCCAAGTCATTCTGTTGTCTCTGAACTCTAGAACTGGGATAAAAGGCAGTCTTCACAAATGGAGAATAATGAGGAAGAAACGTTACACCAGAAAAGACACGTTCTTAACCTGGCAAAATCTCCATCTCTGCTGGGACCTCTGACTTCTCTGAGCCTGTTTCCACATCTGCCTACTTCACATTAGGTTGTCACGAGGAACTGCACAGGAAAATGCCAAAGTAGGTTCTTGCTGGCGTCTGGTTAATTTCTTCCTGACCACAATCATTCCACAGTATGAAGATGCAGCCTACCACCTCTAAGTGGTTCGAGGAGGCTGAGTTGGCTGCTGCCTTCTTTCACTTTGGCCAGGAGAGCAGTGAGAGCAAAGTGCACCCAGGATACTGAGGCCCTGCCACCAGCCTATTATCAGGGGGAAGAGGCAGGAGCTGGTGTCACCATCTGCTTCTCACCACCCTCCATCAACACCCTGCTGGCTTGACTGCCTGCTGGCTCCATAGCTTGGGTTCTTGCTGGTTCACAGAAACAAAATCCTTTAAAATTGTATTTCTGGAATCTTGTAAAGTGCTAGGCAGACGCAGAGATCACAACTCAAAGCTTTGTTATTGGCTCTAAACCAAAGTTGCCTCTAAACCAAAGTTGCACACTGTCTTATTCAAATCTAAAAAGCCCAGCCTGGTCCCTGGGTGAGTACCACATGGCTAAAATTAGCCTGGCCATCTGCTGAGACAGCAGCTGGGCTATTCTGAGCCCTAGCAGGCCTGCCTGAAGTGGGGCTGGGCCTGGGGGTAAGTGCTGGAGAGGCTGGACACACAGGGAGGGACATGGAGGATGAGGCCACAGAGAGGGAAGGCCAGTGTCATGGTGGTTTCACAGGATACAAAAAGTGCAGGATGGTTTCTGTGTCCTGTTCTCTAGTTTCTCCTGTTACCTGGAGCTTCCTTTTTTGGATTCAGACTCGAGCAAAATCACTCTTTGGGATTTTAGCAATAAGAGCTAAGATTTATGGAGTATTCATTATAGGTCAGGAACCATATGAGGTACTTTACAGGAATCAGCGCACACATTCAAGACAACTCTGAGATCTGGGGGATTCAGAATGGCTTGACTATTCCTTTTACAGAATTCATGAGAAAAAGGTTTGGTTGAAAGCACCAGTCATGAGTGAGCCCTGGCTCAGACAACCCCAAGAATACAGGGATTCCCTCCTGCGGGCCCTGACCCCTGCCTTCCTTCATCTCTGGAAAGGACAGAGAGCCTTCTCAGAACCTGGAATCCATTGAACTAAAGGGTAAGACCTTTAGGGGTATAAATGTGACTGAGACATTTATAGGTGCCCTGCAAAGAGCTTGAGTGTATGTATAGCCATTGTAACTCATCAGAATCCCTACACTCAGATTGGACTTGTTCTGTGGCTTAAAACTGCAGTGTCTCCACTGGGTGGACTGGCTCATGCCTGTAATCCCAGCACTTTGAGAGGCCAAGGCAGGCGATTCACTCAAGGCCAGGAGTTTGAGACTAGCCTGGCCAACATGGTGAAACCCCGTCTCTACTAAAAATACAAAAATTAGTGGTACGCGCTTGTAATACCAGCTACTTGGGAGGCTGAGGTGGGAGAATCCCTTGACCCTGGGAGGTGGAGGTCGCAGCGAACCAAGATTGTGCCACTGCATTCCAACTTGGCCTGGGTGACAAAGTGAGACTCTGTCTTAAAAAAATAAAAAGACCCCAACCCCAAAAAACCAACCAAAAACCCCAAAAACCTCCAGTGTCTCTGCCCCCGCTAGCTGGGTGCTTTGATCTTTATTTCTATAATTGGTCAAGAAGCCACAACTGACATCTGTGACTTTCCTTCTAGTACCCATTCCTTATTTCCTTTGCCCTCAGCCAGAACCTCAGTTGATTAAAGTGACCCAAGGCTTCATTCCAGAAGCGTCTGAATTTTCCATAGTGCTGTCACTTTTTGGAGTTGCCGCATTTCTGGTTGCTGGACTTCCCCTTGCCTTTACCACTGGACATGACAGCACTCGGCTCTCCTGAGACTCTCCTGGGCTCTGGACGTGGTCCTGCTCGCCTCCCTGCGCAGCACCCCATTTTCTCCTTGCTAATCAGGATCAGGCACTCCTACCAGCAGGGTCACTCCCCTCCTCTGCACATTAATTCAGTGGTACAAGGAGCCCAAAATAGCCAAGTGGTAGCCTCATCTTCCAATTTGATTGTGAACCCTAGAGGCATATCTTAGGGACTAAGACCTCCAAACACAAGCCCTGTGAGTGGGGTATCAGGTGTGGTAACAGCAAGAGGAACTACTCCCACTTCACCCACTGGTTCCCAGACCCATGCGCTTTGGCTGGGGGGAGACACCCGGTCAGCCTCTGATTTAAAGCCTCTACTGCATCCTGTAAGATCAAAGCCCATCCCTTCAGGACGCTGTCTCACAACTGGCAACATCGAGAGTCATTCTACTCTTCATTTAGGTCATTTCTGGGTGATGGGGCATGTGGCAAAACCAGTTAATTCATGAGCACAAGCCCAATGCTGAACTCTGCTGTATAATGAGGTCACTGATCAGAAGCAAAGCTGTATGGAATGGCACAGTGGTGGGTGGCACTGAGTCCACATGGCCCACAGGACACACACCAGCTGTCCCTATTACCAACACTGTTCCCTAGGCCAGTGGGCAACATTTTTCACACAAGGGCCAATTCACTGAGGAAGATGTTGACAGGCTACGTTTTCTTTACCTTTGAAGTCTCCAAAATAAGCCTTCTTAGAGCCTCTCATCTGGAGAACAGTAAAATGAGAAAACACGGACCTCTTAAACCATATAAATGGGCATATTTGGCACATGCCAGTGGGAAGCTGCTGTCTAACCTTCCAGGCCGAGACTGAACGGCAGAAGCGAGTGGGCAGTGGGGTGCTGCTAAGCACTGTACCAGACTTCCTGAAACCACACTGGCCCTAAATGAGACTCAATTTGGAAGTCCCGGCCTGAAGAAATGGTGAAACACTATGCCTTAAAAAAGCAACTGCCAATTTTTGAGGAGGCAAAACACAGGATTTAAGGGAAAGAAAATGACACCACTTTGGGAATTGTGAAATCCTAAAGCACCTGGGTATACTAGAGTGTAATAAAACCAGCCCAACAGGTCAGAGGTGAATGATTCCCAACGTTCAGATCCTAACACTGAGAAGACTCAGGTTTCTGAAGGTCAAAAGACAATGCACCTTCTAGGCTTTTAGTTAAGCAGTCTGAGTACATACTATGCACCCATCAGTGACAAGGCCACTATTAGACTTTCTCATTCCTAAAAGAGGTACTTGGGTTTGCCCTAAGGCAAAGTTCCAGGCAAATTAATTCTATAGCAGCTTCGCCTTAGCACTCTGGGACACTTGAAGGAATGACTCTCCACCTCCTGTGTTGCAAGAGATAACCAACGATGCAGAATTCATTGGCTGAAGCATTACTATATACATAGTGCATCTTTTATAGATGGATGCATGCATCGCCGTGTGGAACAGTGTGGTCTGAAATGTGAGCTCAGTACTGCCTTGGGCAACATTGGTGGCCAACAGCACTTCCAAAAGAGGCAGGAGGAGGGCAACTCACCAGGAGGCAGAGGGTAATGCCTCTCTCTTCGCTCATGGAGCACCCCAAGTTTCTATGCAAGGTTGGCTTTAATTTTTAAATTCTCACATTTTAGCTGCTTCCCTGATGGGACTTGAATTTTTTTTAAAGCAAAGAGAGGGCCGGGCGCGGTGGCTCAAGCCTGTAATCCCAGCACTTTGGGAGGCCGAGGCGGGTGGATCACGAGGTCAAGAGATCGAGACCATCCTGGTCAACATGGTGAAACCCCGTCTCTACTAAAAATACAAAAAATTAGCTGGGCATGGTGGTGCGTGCCTGTAATCCCAGCTACTCAGGAGGCTGAGGCAGGAGAATTGCCTGAACCCAGGAGGCGGAGGTTGCGGTGAGCCGAGATCGCGCCATTGCACTCCAGCCTGGGTAACAAGAGCGAAACTCCGTCTCAAAAAAAAAAAAAAAAAAGCAAAGAGAGAAAAGCAGAATGTGAATACTAAAACAAAATGCTAGTTTCCCACTTTTGAAGAGAAAATAGATTGAGAAATGTGAATCTTCCTTGAGAAATGTGAATTTTCCTTAGGGAACCCATTAAGTAATCACTCCAATCTAAAAATACTTTGTTTAATCAGGTACTCTGAGGGTAATTGCCTTTCTCTGTGCTGATAAAAAAGGTAAAGTGTGCAGAATACTCAGGAGCCCAGGAGCCAGAGACTGGATTGCTGGATAATCAGGAGAGAGGGTCTCCAGGTCAAAGGTGCTGGTCTTGAACTCCTGGCCTCAAATGATTCTCCCACCTCGGCCTCCCAAAGCACTGGGATTACAGGTGTGATTACACTCTGGGATTACAGTGACATATCACACTGGCCCTGGCTTTCAGACAACTGAAATGTCAACATTTAGGTATCATTCTCAAATGTAGAGTAGCTGCATGAGGCAACGTGGTGTATGTAAGGCAATCTTCCAGAGAGCAGAATGAGTTGATCACCACAATGCAGCTGATAAGCTGATCCTATGCCTGGTGCTTGGCTTTCTGCCCCTTAGATGGGGCATTCCCATTGAGCAATGCAGTTTGCTGCCTGGCATGTTCTGGGGTTTCACAGCTATGGGTAGAAACAATCCCCCCAAAGTCTCTTGGGACCTTGCACTGTGAAGATGAACCGTATCTGTAGTCAGAATGAGACCAGACACGCAGTACACAAATAGAGAAGGCATTTGCATTTTTAATCGAGTATTACTATTAGCCCTTGGATCAGTATATCGGCAGTAGAGTTTTAATTTGCAAGACAGAAGTGCCCATGAGAAAGTCAAGAATTTCAAATACAACTTTTCATACCACGTATTTCAAGAGCTTCCCTGTTCAAGTATTCCTAGAGAAGGAAAGCTCTTTCGGTTTCGAAGTATGAGAAACTGTTAGCGTTCCTTCCTTTGGTCTGCCCATACCCCTCACCACAAAGAGGCAAACAAAACAACTAAAAAGGGGACAATAAGTGCAAGATAAAAAAGAAAATCTAAGTAGTGTGAAATTAGTTTTTATTTTTAACTAAAAATAAATGCGTAACATCTTTCCAAAATCAAAACTAAAGATGAACACCTAGAAAAAAGGGTGGAAACATATTTTTCCTTCCCTGGGGAAACCAGTAAGGCAGACATTCTAATGGAGCGTGGTTTATCTCCACAGGACTAGTCTATGCAAACGGAATCTCTCTCCAGCCTTTTCTCTATGTCAGTTTTATCTATCTGGCAAGAAAAAACAAAAACAACCCCCAAAACAAGCCCTCCCCACAAACACAACACAAAACAAGGGACTTGAAAAGTTGGAGAAAACCTTTTAACGCATTTCTGTAAAATCCCTTCTGAGGAGGTTTAGTAGAGGTACTACCCATCAGCAACCTAGCCGGCCAGGTGAGTTGGTGCAGAAGCGCTTCGGGTGAATTCATACCAGAGCCACCGGGTGTGACTCGGCCACCTCTCCCAATTACCACAGGGAGGTCTTAAAATTGAATTTCAGTTTCAGCAGATACTTCAGATTTACCTGAGCAATATCATAGACAATGTACCTGAGGGGAAGCTTGTCAAGGAGCCAACGGCCACACAGAGACAGTACATGTGCCTTATCTTCCCCGGGCTGGCAGGATGCCCAGTGCCATCCTGAAAGTTACTTTAAGGCTTCTTCATGGGGCTGGGTTGGTGCCCTTCAGGCAGACTGAGGAGAAGAGATCTTACTCTGGAAACTGAGGGAAGGCTCATACCCTGTAAGCCAGGCATGCACAGGGAGAGATCACCGAAAGGAAACAGTCACCATGGGACACATCTACAGAACAGCCTCTAATCCTTGTCTGTCCCGGGTAATCTGACAGCATGTGACTCTGCACCTCCAGAACATTCCTTTGTGCTCACACAGCATACTCAAGAAAGGATACTCGTTATATAGTAGACAGGTGTCATTTACACCAGATGAAATCCCAGTCCCAAGAGGAACCTCCACACCATCCAGAGTAATACTAGCTGAAGGGTCAGGGGTAGTTTTGCCCAAACCTGCAAAACAGAAGGCACAAGTGACATGAACTGTGAGAACAGAGGTGGCAAAGGTTCCAGGGAGATGAGCTCTACTTGATGTTGATCCATGTGCTTTTCTTTTTTTCCTTTTTGAGATGGAGTCTTGCTCTGTTGCCCAGGCTGGAGTGCAGTGGTGCAATCTCAGCTCACTGCAACCTCTGCCTCCAGGATTCAAGCATTCTTCTGCCTCAGCCTCCTGACTAGCTGGGATTACAGGCATGTGCCATCACACCCAGCTAATTTTTTTGTATTTTAGTAGCGATAGGGTTTCACCATGTTGGCCAGGATGGTCTCGAACTTCTGACCTCAGGTGATCCACCCACCTCAGCCTCCCAAGGTATTGGGATTACAGGTGTGAGCCACCGCACCCAGCCTCATGTGCTCATTTTAAAGACATATTCTATCTTTCTCCAGATATAAACTAAGGCAATAAATCAAGGTTCCCAGGGCATCAAGCTTCACTGAGTTTCATGAGAGCAGTGATACCCTATAGGGTCACATTTCTGCTCAACAGAATTCTAAAGCAGCCACTTCGACCGGGCAGTGGAAGGTTCTAAATCATACGTTGCACATTCTAGCAAGCCAAGATGCTCCAGGCACTACTATGTCACAGGAGGTACCTCACTGCGGTAGCTACAAGTTAGGTTAAAGCCCAAACCCATGTACCTGGTTACTGGTGCTGCTCCTGCGGCATTTGTGATACTAACTGCAGCCACAGAGTTAACTGTGTGTGTGTTTTTTAATTATTATACTTTAAGTTCTGGGGTACACGTGCAGCTTGTGCAGGACTGTTACATAGGTAAACACATGCCATGGTGGAGTGAACTGTTTTTAAAAATGAACTGCCTGCTGTAGATCTTGTCTATTTTTAAAAAATAAATAAGTAAAATGAACCTCCAATCATGGTCAGCTGCAGCATATTAACCACCACCCAAACAACAACATACATACACACACATGCCCCCAAAAGATAAAAGGAATCTCCAGCTGTTTGACAGCCAGCCACAAGGCAGCTTTCTCAGGACAGCAAGCCCCCACTTCTGTGCTGTTCAGGGTGCCTGGGGCTGTGGCAGCAGCTTTGGAAACACTTTACCTTTGACACTGTGCTTGCCCTTGGGTAGCTTGCTGATGTGTGAAGCCTGCTTCAGTTCATACCTATTGAAGAGAGGACAGTCTCAGAAGAGGCCTTCACACTGGGCTCTCAAAACCAACAGTTTTGATTAGAAGAACAAAGTGAGATATAGAGACGAGTCAACCTACAAAACCCAGACCATCTTAACTGCTCAGGCTCCCCCTCGAGTTTCTGGAACTCCTCCAGAACCCGAAGCCGCAGTTGTGACTGAACAGTTTGTGCCCAGCGATCACAGCTACGGGGCCGTTTTCAAGGTAAGGCCCTATTTGGAGTGGTGGTTGGTGGCTCTGGGTTTCTGTTCACACTCCATAGTCCCCAAACCTCTGGCCTTTAACATGACCCTGTGCTTTTGGTTGTAGTTCTCACAGGATGTCCAAATGAAGCTGGACTAAATAGATCTTTCTCTGTGGAGAATCTGGAAGTGGGATTAAGACTCCAGTTCCATTTGCGTTGGTCTAAGAAAACTGAAACATTGGTGAGTGGAGGAGGAAGCCATGGGGGATCATCCTTTGTGCAACTCAATCTCTCTGCTTCCCAGTCCACGGACAGAAGACACTGCCGGCTCCGGAGGCCTGGCTGCATTCTGTTCTTGCATTTTGTGAGGAATCCTTCTATCTTCCTGTTCCCTTAACTTGAATTGGATTCTGCTACTTACAAGCAAAGAATCCTGATTGGTGGGCCCAGTAACTGTAGTGGAGAATTTCTACTCTCCCAGCCAAGGGAAGTTCTGCCTAGCCCACTCCATCTGTCCCCATGAAATGCCATCAGTTCCAGAGCCAGGTTTACTCACATGTTTCCAAGGGCAACTTCTCCCAGCAGGATTAAGCCTATTGGGTCTCCCTGAGACGTATGGCAGTAGTTAGCACTCTTGGAGACCATGTCAGCGAAATAGATCCCTTTACCAAACATGTAGCCTGTCTGGAAGGTTGGAAAAGGGACAGTTGAGAATCTTCTGATGCAAAATTAGGAGCAGCTGTTCACTGAGTGCCAGCTAGAGCCAGGAGCCCAGCTAAGTGCTGCAATCCATCACAATGCCCGTGGTGAGGAAATACATCACAATTCTCACAATGCCCGTGGTGAGGAAATACCAAAGGTTTAGCCCACAAGCCAGGCTGCTCAGATCCTAGCTCTGCCAGGTGCCAAGGAGCAAGAAGCTACATCACTTCTCTGGACTCTACTTGCCTCTTTTCTCAAATGGGGAACATAATCTCATGGAGCTGCTGTGAGGATGGAATGAGCTCATCAATGTTACTTAAACCAGCACCTGTCAACACCCACGGAATGCAGGATGGTATCTTTATTCCCTTTTGCAAGTGAAACATGAGGTTCAGAAAAGGTAGGCCATTTGTCCATCATACACTACTGCACAGCACCAGAGAGAACCATTTAAACCTCTCTGCTCCTCACTCTACAACTGTGAAACGAGGGGCTTGAAGGCCCTGTCCAGTTGGACCCGTCTAGAATCCAGCAGGTGGCATCATAGTCCCTCATGTCTGGGTAAAGCCTTACTCACTCATTGCTGTTTTGCTGCTGAAGACACTGACACTCAGAGGTGGCCTGGCTGGGAAGTGGTAGAGGTAGGCCTGGACTCAGCTTGGCCTGTGGCCATGTGTCTGCTCTTTGCTTGTTAACATACCCGATTAGTATTTGCAGCACGGCCCTGGCCTGGATGCTCTACCTCCTCTGTTCAGAAACTGTTTGAAACCCCTGACAGGGTTAGGGTCAGGAGGATAAAGGTGAAGATTTAAAGGATGTCTCATAAAATCCCCTATTGGCCACAGCTAAGCCAATAAGACCCCTTACTCAAAGTTCTTTATGGAGACACCTGCAGAGACAGGCATTGCCCACCCCTCACCAGGCCAGGCACATACCACGGGCGCTTCAGGCGGGGCTATCCGAAGACCCTGGGACAGGATCCCAGCGAAGTTGGTGGTCCTGGACCCGTGCCACAGCAACCTTCGGTTATGAAGCTGCTTAAAGGGCTTGTAGCGCTGGCATTCCCCTTCACGCTCTATCTTAAAGATCTGGTCGGAGTAGTAAACAAAGGGAGGGACAAAAGAAGCCATTCATTACTCTGGTTGACTGAAAGATAGGATGGATACAGGAGAAATGACCAGCTGTCCCTAAGGCTAGAAAACGTCAGGTCAGCTGCAGTGTAGAAAATGTTTTCCACAGGGCTGGGATGGAGGGTCAAGGTCCCGCCCAGCAGAGACCAGCCATTGCTAGTTAGTATTACTGTGCAGCAGATGTGCACTTGAGGAGCTTTATCTTGGACCTCTCATAATTCTATGTTCTGAGATCAAGTTTGGGAACAGGAAATGTCCTTTAAAACAGAATAAAAAGCCGTCCCCAAACTACTGTATAAGACTACTAATTTTGTAATCTCAGCACTTTGGGACCCGAGGTTGGGTGCCTGTAATCCCAGCTACTCTGGTGGCCAAGACAGGAGAATCACTTGAACCTGGGAGGCGGAGGTTGCAGTGAGCTGCGACTGCACCACTGCACTCCAGCCTGGGCGACACAGTGAGACTCCATGTCAAGAAACAAAACAAAACAAAAAAAAAGTACTGATTTTTCTGCTGAACAAATGAGTCACTTCTTTGGGTTATCTAAAGTTAGTAAACTGCTCTTTTCTATCCAGGCTTAGGTTGGACGAGTGGGCAGGGAAAAGCTGGCAGGACACAGAAGGAAGTGGGGGAGAAGGGATTCTTACATCGACGACTTCCAAGTCATATGCATTGTGTGTGGTTGCGTGAGTGTTCTTAACATACTTCCTGATGATCTCGGCTTCTTCAGAATCTCTGTCAACCACCTGGGTAAATGAAATCTTGGGATCAGCACAAACGAGACCCCAGGAGAGCTACAGAGGAGTAATGCTCAGGCTCAGCCGATGCACAGCTCAACACCACACTCCTCAAAGGAAGCCAGACACAACTGAGAGCCTGTGTCCCAGGCCTGTAGGCTGGGCAGATCCTGGGTCAGTGGCTCCACTTCCCTTAGCCTCCAGCTTTAGCAACTACTTGGGCTGCTAGAGAATCTCTGAGTTCCTTTTTGTCTTAAAATTCTATGTTTTGGGGGTGGGGTGTGGTGGCTCATACCTGTAATCCCAACACTTTGGGAGGCCAAGGCAGGCTGACTTTTTTGAGGTCAGGAGATCAAGACCATCCTGGCCAACATGGTGAAACCCCATCTGTACTAAAAATACAAAAATTAGCTGGGTGTGGTGGCGCATGCCTGTAATCCCAGCTACTCAGGAGGCTGAAGGGAGAAACACCTAAACCTGGGAAGCAGCGGTTGCAGTGAGCCGAGATTGCGCCATTGTACTCCAGCCTGGTGACAGGGCAAGACTCCGTCTCAAATAAAATCTATGTTTTGGGATATTAGAGAAGTTAGAACATTGGACTCACTGTCAGTGAACAGGGCATCTCCAGAACAAGCAACTGGCTCCTGGAAGAGTCCAGCTCCGCATGAGTTAAAACACAATGGGCCAGAGGAAGTCACAGCTATGATGTGCAATTAAAATTACACCTAGCTCAGAGGACAAGCCTAACAACTGTCAAATAGCTGATGTAACCTATGCTAAGTTAACCTGAGAGAATTATAAAGGAGGCTAGTATGTTCTATTTGCATATTTATATTCAAAGTTCAGAACACTTAGGAATGCTGGTCTATCTCACTGTGTTTTAATTAAAAGTCTTCAGGATTGTAAAATTGTAAACAGAGAGAATGAGAATCCCTTCACAAAGAACTACCCCCCCACACCTTCCGTGAGGAAGGTGCGGGCGGGGGCACGCAAAACAAGTGATATGTGGTGTCTTACCCTGCTTGGACCCACAGATCTATCCTTTGTCCTAGGAAAGGAGCTAAGGCTCTTTCTTTAGCAATGTAAACACCTGGTACCAGACTCATCAGACTCTAGCCCACCTGAACCCCCGCAACACTGCAGGAAATGGGCTGAGGACAGTGGGGCAAATGAGCGTGGAGACAGGGTCGAGAATTGAGCCACCCTCCTCTGGTTGGTCTGGGCAGGGTGTTCGGAGACTGTGTGTCAACACAGGCCACTTCGGCTCCAGAGAAAAATGAACCAAAGCATTGTTTTTTATCATGCCTGCCATCAAGCATTTCCACTTCTGAAATGGGCACTGGTAATAAGCCTTCTAAAAGTTCATGCTCACACCTGTAATCTCAGCACTTTGGGAGGCTGAGGCGGGCAGATTATCTGAAGCCAGGAGTTCAAGACCAGCCTGGCCAACATGGTGAAACCCCGTCTCTACTGAAAATACAAAAATTAGCCGGGTGTGGTGGCTCACGCTTGTAATCCCAACTACCTGAGAGGCTGAGGTAGGAGAATCGCTTGAAACCAAGAGGCGGAGGTTGCAGTGAGCTGAGATTGCACCACTGCACTCCAGCCTGGGCGACAGAGTGAGACTCTTTCTCAAAAAAAAAGAGTTCACGCTACAAGAGTCTAGAAAAACACAGAGCTCCTCTCTAGATTAAGGAGAAAAAAAAAGACAATTTTTGGTAAGACCCTCAAATATCAGTTTGTATGCCAAGCTGAGGCACTGGCTTGGAAGGCTGCCTTGTAAGCAAGGTGTATTATCTACATGTGAAATGCCCAAATGTTCAGAAAGGACCACCGGCAACAATGTCCAGGAACTTGTTAGAAAAGTAAATTCTTGGCACCAGCCATCTGTGTTTGAACAGGCTTTCCAGGAGATCCTAACACACATACAAGTTCAGCACCGCCGCTCTCAAGAGGAGAAGTTAGGATGCTTGAGGAAGGCCTGACCCTGTTACCTTCATGTCAGTTTTGAGCTTCTCATAGTTGACATCGATAGGATCCTTGCTGCTATCATCAGACCCTCCCCTAAGCAGACTGTAGGCCACCTCGATGTCCAGCAGGTTGTCCAGCATTTCCACCTTGGCCTGGAGGAGCAAAAGAAAGCCCCCAACTTAGGTATCATGGTGAGTGAGACAGACTCACCGAGGTGGCAGAGAAAAACCTACATGCAGAGAACATCCAAACCTTCCTGCTAGTCAGAGCCAGCCTGCTATCTGCTGCACACAGTGAGTGCTCAGAAGGACTTCCTGGAATTTAACAAGGCCTTGCAGGCTGGGGGAGTTGAGAGGTGGAAGAACTGTCTTTCCTCTCGCATATGCTGACATTTGAGACCTATAATGATGGCACTTCAGACAAATGGTTCCTGAGCCAGGAGCTCTCTTAAAAGGCAGGGAGGGAAAATGGGGAGGAAGATGCTGTTAGGAGGGAGAGCTCTCCCTCTCCTACGGCTCTTTCCCCAGTGGATTTGGTAGAAAGGGGCAGGAAAAATGGCTCTGCCTCCACCAATGTGAATAGAAACTCAACTTCAAAACAAGGGCAAGGAGGTGGCCCTCCCAGCATTGGCGCTGCCCTCAGGGATCATGACGGGAGGGCTGGTCACAAGGGAGTGGCACCCAAGCCCAGCTGACCTGCAGTCCCTTCTGAACCCCTGCGCTACCTGCACACTGTCTGCATTGTTCAGGAGCGGAGGCTTCTTCATCCCAAAGTCGTGGGGGATCAGGGTGTAAAAGCGATTTGAGAGATCCAGAATCTGAGAGTCGCTGCTGCCCTGGGACACCGCCTGGAGAGGAGGGGACAGAAGGAACGCAAAACTGAGGGAGCAGCTCCGAGCCCCCGGCCAGGCTTTCTCTTCTAGCAGGTGGAAGCTGCAGTAGGTCTAGAAGTAACGTGCTGTGTGCACACGCCAGGACACAAGGGAAACGATCAGAGACTGCCTTCCTGTTACAGCTATACCACCCCATTCTCTAAAAGCACTGCTCAACACATAATGGGCTTCTCCCATGAAATTTCATTTGTACAAGGAACTGTGCAATTACAGACATTTAATCCCTGCCCCCACAACTATGCAGTGTTAACTGTAAAATCTAGGTAGTGGGCTCATGACTATTGCTGTGAAATTCTTTCAACTTTCTGTATGCCTGAAACATTTTCATGATAAAATGTTGACAGGAGGTTGCCCATTGCTGTAGAATTCAGTCAGGCCCCCTGCCTCCATGGTCTTCATTGAAATTAGTTTCTACTGTACCTGGAGGTTGAAGTGGCCAGGCACAGAAAGGCTAGGCAATGCTTACCGGCAGTGTCACTTGCTACTCTATAGGCAGAGGGTGCACAATAAATGCATAGAGGTGGAAGAGTGAGACCACTGGGATTCCAGGAATTTGGCAGACAGCCTAGGTGACCACAGGAAGGTCAAGTGGATATGAAGTGGCACCCAGGAAGCCTGAAGCCCCATGCCTGCTTCTCGCTGTGACATGGACTTCACCAAGTCGTACAACTTCCAACTCTGCTGCCCAGGTAGCTCTGGCAATGGGTAAGGATGCTATTCCAGCTCTTCTACCTGAAGACTCTGGAATGGGGAGAAGCTGGGGCTGAGGAAAGCCTAGCAAGTCCTCAGTGAATGGGCAACAACAAGGTGAGAGGCTCACTACTCAGAACCAGCTATAACTGGAGTTGACAGATCTGGTTCAGGGCCTTTTCTCCAGCACCAGCCAGAGAGCCCACTGCCTGGGTCCATTTCTGCTTCCCGTGTGCTTTTCTTCTATCATAGGCCGAGACTGCCTCACCCATAGATATAAGTGGAATCCTTCAGCCCTACTCCAGGATACAGCTGGAAGGCTCCGGAACTGGGAGACCTTGAAAGATGCTCAAAGAATGTTGAAATAACATGAATGAAAGAGTTTTCCATTTGATGACTACGTGGTAACTGCAAAATAAACTCTGCCTAATTGTTAAGGACACACAAAATAAAACCACAGCACAGCTGACCCTTGAACAATCTGGATTTGAAATGTACGGGTCCATTTATACACAGATGTTTTCAATAAATACAGTTAGCTCTCTACACCTGTGGGTTCTGCATTTGAGAATTGAACCAAACTTAGATAAAAAATACAGTATTCTCAGCCTGGGTGTGGTGGCTCATGCCTGTAATCCCAGAACTTTGGGAGGCTGAGGTGGGTGGATCACTTGAACTCGGGAGTTCAAGACCAGTCTGGCCAATATAGCAAAACCCCACCTCTACTAAAAATACAAAAACTTAGGCGGGCATGGTGGTGCGTGCCTGTAACCCCGGCTACTTGGGAGGCTGAGGCAAAAGAATCACTTGAACCCAGGAGGCAGAGGCTGCAGTGTGCCAAGATTGTGCCACTGCACTCCAGCCTGGACAACAGACCAAGATTCTGCCTCAAAAAAGAAAAAGAAAAGGAAAAATCCCATCTAAAAAAAATTCTGAGGATGTTAGACCCAAGGGAATCCTGGAACAAACCCCTGAGGATACAGAGGGATGACTTTACTTTTAAGAGATAGGGTAACCAACATCTTTAAGTTTATATGCAGTTTACTACATACCTGATAACTGAAAATGTTGCTGTTCATTAGTTTTGTGATAAACTTTTTAAGTAGCAAGCACTTGTCATTTATTGAACTGAAAAAAAATCTAAACCCTTTTGAAGTGCAGTTCAGTACTTCCAGTTCCTTAACCTTAGAGTACACACTGCCCCTGCTGTCCCCAGGTGGTGTTGGCCAGGGGAGGGTTCAGAGAGGCCCCTTGCAGCCCCGTGCTTACCTGCTGGACCTCACTGAGGATGGAGTACGCAGCCTGGATCTGCCTTTTGCTCAGCTTTCCCAAGGGCATCTTCTGCAGGTCAATCTGAGGAGACAGGGGATTTTGCTCTGAAAGCTGGATACTGCACAGTGTGATAGCAAGAGAGCTGGATCGAGCACCCCACCCTCAGCCTCTAGGAGCAATCAGGAGCTTCCTGGGATTTCCTGAGGACACCAGTGACCCAAATCCAGAGTCTGTAGCCCCACCCCACTATGAGGGACGGGAGTCTGTCTGAAGATTCTTGCTCACTTCCTTTGTGACTGAGCTTAGCCAACCGTATCTCCTCTGCCCCTATGCTCAGTTTCAAACAGCCCAGCACGTCTGGAAAAAAATACAGCATAATTCCCAACCAGTTTCGATGTGCAGATGAGGGCTCATCAGTCATGCTATCCCGCCCCCTGCCCAGCAGTCTTCCCTGGGGTCCCAGAGTTAAGGCAGTAAGTGTACCCCTCCCTGGGTTCCCAGCTGGAAAAGGACCAAGAGTTTTCAAGTGTTGAACAATATTTTTAAAAGGACACACTCCTGAACTTATGGACTTACATTCAAATCAATGCTGTCCCTTTCAGATCAGTCACCTCAAGCATATACTTATTCCTACAAATACTGCTACTGCTCACTTCCTGGGAACTGACTGACATCAAGAGAAGCTGCAAGCTGCAGTGGAAGAAGCATGAGGTCTGCAGCCTTGGTTTTCTATCAGTTAAGCGGGGCCACCTTCCTTAAAAGGCACCTACTCCATTTTGCGAGCAGCCCTGCCTGTTCAGGTTGGCCCCCGAGTGGAGACGCCTGTGTACCAATGGGCCCCACACTCTATATCCTGAGACATCATATCTAGGGCTTTTCCAATAGATTCTTCAGAGTTCCCTGGGGGCTGCAACTGCACCTTTCCATTTTTGCAAGTCCAGCACTTCCTGCAATCCTTGGAACAAAGAACTGAACAAGAATCTTAGAAATGGAACTGCTATGGTGATAACATTAAATAAAAGGATGTGTAAGTGCTCGTGGCTCATCAGGCACCAACCAGGAGCCAGCAGCGACAGCTTCTAACCATATTCGCAAGCCCTGGCACGTATGCTTTCCTGTACCCTCAACACTGGAAACTCCACCCTAAGGGAAGATCTGATTTCTGGCAGGAATTAAGTAGCCGGAGCCACATCTGCGGAAGAAGGTGGATGATTTATTTCAAGCCAAGAACAAGGTACAATAAAAGAACAGAGTGATTTTCGTATGCACCCTCAATTAACTCTGAAAAAAATTCTCAAGAAGGAATCCCAAAAGAAGTTCTGACAACACAGCATAGCCAGAGTGAGGGCAGAGCTCTGAAGGGCATGACATTCCCCAAGCTGTAAAATTCTGGTGTTTATGTAAAAAAAGAAAAGACCTAGTTTCCCTAATTGTATACCCCTCAAAACATAGACACAGACTATAAAAATAAGAGGTGAGCTCCATCCACATAGGCCACCCTCACTCCTGGAAAAGAAACTCAGGCATAGCGCTGGACAGTAAGCTGGGAGCAGTGGCTCCACAGCTACCCAGTTTAGGGAGAAAGACAGAAGTAGGAGAAACACCTTGTACTGGGGACCCTTGAGCCCCAGCTGCGAGGAGGCGGCCCCTAGGGCTACAGCCTGGACCCCTGCCCCCTGCCATGTGTCCTGACCACCCAGACCCCATTCCCTTCTGGACTCAGGATGTGCCCTCCTCACAGGAAGAGCCAGGTGCCCCTGGCGCTGGGGATGATCACCCTAGTCCCATGTGGACTCCTGCTTAGGCCAGGAGTGGGCACCCCGCTTTCTACACACTTCCAGCTACCTGCCTTCTAGTTTGTTTCAGCAAGCAGGGCCCCTGCCCCTTTTCTTCCTGCTAAACTAGTTACTTGTTGAGTGAAAAACATTAAAATTTCATTTCAGGCTGGGTGCTAAGGCTCATGCCTGTAATCCCAGCACTTTAGAAGGCCAAGGCAGGTGGATCACCTGAGGTCAGGAGTTCAAGACCAGCCTGGCCAAAATGGTGAAACCCTGTCACTACTAAAAATACAAAAAAATTGGCTGGGCATGGTGGCACATGCCTGTAATCCCAGCTACTTGGGAGGCTGAGGCAGGAGAATCACTTGAACCCAGGAGGCGGAGGTTACAGTGAGCTGAGATGGTGCCATTGCACTCCAGCCTGGGGGACAAGAGCAAAACTCTATCTCAAAAAAAACCAAACAACAGCAATAACAAAAACATTTCATAGGAAAGCACTTGGGCCTGAGAATAGTCGAGACTTCTATGATCACAGATAGACCAGGGTGTGGGAGACTAGAAATGATGTGCAGGACTTCAAAACATAATGAAACGAGCCCTCACCCTAGCACCTGTCAACCTTTTCCTCCACCTCTGTCCCTCATTCTTAGTGAGCCCACCCATAAGTTGTTCACACTAGATCTCCTAAACAAAAGTCAGATTACACAGCTATTTGAACAAGCACAGTGAACAAGCCCTGGCCATTTAAAAACCCATTGGAGGATGTAACCCAACACTCCAGTCTACAACAGCACAGGCGCGAACAGTCCTGCCAGGCTGAGCCCTTGGCAGGGAGATACTGGGTTGGCCTGATGCCCCTGGGGCTTAGGCTGCCAGTGGTTTATCCTGCCCAGTTTTGACCCCGTCCTCCCTGCTCTAAGGCAGCCCAGGAGGCTCTAGAAGGAAGGACTTGGGAAGACAGCAGGACATGAGTGTGAAGGGAGCAACCGCACAGAGAAGGGTGGAATGCTTAAGGCTGATCTGAGACTCTCAACCTCCACTGGTTCCTAGAGCCCAGGATGAAGGGAATAACCAAATGTGCCGCAGCTGCTTGTTTTTCACAGCAGCCTGAAGCTTCTGTGTTTGCTGGCCAGGTGGGACCATCTCTGCTCTGAAGGCCCTGTCAATACTCAAGAGCTCTGATGCTAGGAGCAGCAAGAACAAAGGGCCCTTTCGTACTAATCTTTTGCGGCAAGAGCGGAGATGAGATGGCGGACAGATACGAAACGCGGAGCCTCTGCCTGCAGTCTCTGCCGTTCTGCCCTGGGCAGAAGCATGACTAATCCAACAACCATCACCCTTACTCCACTACCAACCTTTTCTTAAAAACTGGTATGAATTTTATGAATCAAGTGTCATAGCAATTTTTTTTTACTCTAAGTGGGCTGTCTTGCACTTCCAATTTGACAACTCCAGTTGGTTGGTTTAGTTGGGCCACACAAGAAGCATGGTTATACACCCTACCACAGCATGAGGAAGGGGGAAAATACAAAGGGCGGGCCAGGCACGGTGGCTCACACCTGTATTCCTAGCATCTGGGGAGACCGAGGTGGGTGGACTGCTTGTGCTCAGCTTGGGAAACAACATGGTGAGACTCTGTCTCAAAAAAAAAAAAAACCAAACCAAACAAAAAAACTACAAAGGGGACTGGGGATCGGGGAACAGCCTCTCCAACACACCACCTGCTTCACAGCAAATCAAATTACCCTCTGCAAAAGGGCAAGCACGCCAGGCCCCAGCACTCATACAATTTAAGATTAAAGGACAGGTATGAGAAGCTGATAGCCAAAGTATTCTGTTTTTGAAACAGAAACAAGAACAGGCAGAGAACTCTTCGCCAGCTCAACAAATATTCATCCATAGCGAATGCTCACAGATAAAACGATAAAGTGCAATAACCTCATACTCCACCATGGCTTTCTTCATGCTTTCCACATCAAAGATCATCTTGATGAGGTCCTGGACTGGCTTGGGGAGTTTGGACTTGGTGCCAGGATTTACTGTTAGCTTCTTCACTGCCTCTTCATCCTTCAGAAAAAAAGAACATCAATAAGAGACCCAAATCAAGAAAAGGAGAGGTCCAGAGAGTTCCAGCGACAACATGGAGAGACAGCGCACAGCCCAACTGAGACCAACTTTTCAGTTACCCCCACCAATGCGCCACACATATGAAGGAAGTCATCTTGGCCCCTCCAGAACAACCAAGCCAACCAGCTGGATACCACTGAGTGACCTCAGTAGAAGCCACATGGGACAGAATTATCTAATGAGTTTTGCCCACATTCCTCACCCACACAGTCATGAGTATAATAAAATGACTCAAGCAAGGTAGTATCTGTGTCTGTGGGGCTGGGCTGCAGACGAAGGACACAGGTTAGAGTGCCACCAGCAAAAAAAGCTGAGTGCTAATCAAAAGGTGTAGAAAACAGTGGCCGGATGACTGTGCCTCACACTGCACGTGGGTCAGACTCCTCCTGTGAGGCCCCATCTTGGCTGCTCCATATTCTTATTCTAGCTGCCACTGCACCATCTGCATGGGCTGACCCACCCTGGGGCTGCTGGTCCCTTTCCTGGGAACCTGCCTAGTGCCCACTCATGCCCAACGTAGAAGTGCTGGCAGCTGTGAAGGCAAGCCTTAGAGCAATGGGACATGGCACTGATGGACAAATTCTTCCTCCTTTCTCTTACACTTCCTCACACAAGGGTCAGTTGCAAGACTAAGTTTATATGGCCTTCTCTAAATTCCCAAAGGACCAAGCAACTAGTCCCACGTGCTGCCAGCCAGCTTGACAGTGTAAAAGTGCGTTGTAGCTTAACTGTCCATCCTCTTCCTGCCACACTCTCCTCTCCTCCCTGGGATTGCACTGCCTAATAAACTATTGAGACTCCATCCCCACTGACTGAAGAACCCAGGTTACATTGTGATCACACTGTACTGAAACTGCATTAACTCTTTAGACTTGAACTATGTGAGGGTATAGACTATGCTCTATCGGGCACAGTGTTCCTAGCAACTAAAATGGAGTTTGGTATTTGGAGTGAAAGGAACTAGTGTTGGGCTTTGAATCTGGAATCAGACTGGCTTATCCAAGCCGCAGAACTAACTTGTGCTGTTATTGTTCATGGCTGCTGCTGTCACCTTCACAAACCTACTCTCAGATTGAATTACTGAGTTGTTTTTTTTTTTTTTTTTTCTGAGACGGAGTTTCGCTCTTGTTACCCAGGCTGGAGTGGAATGGAGCGATCTCAGCTCACCACAACCTCCACCCCCTGGGTTCAGGCAATTCTCCTGCCTCAGCCACCTGAGTAGCTGGGATTACAGGCACGTGCCACCATGCCCAACTAACTTTTTGCATTTTATTAGAGACAAGGTTTCACCATGTTGACCAGGATGGTCTTGATCTCTTGACCTCGTGATCCACCTTGCCCAGCCCGAAACACTGAGTTTTAAATGTACTTTGTTATCTTCTGGGTGTAACTTCATTGGAAGGCAAAGTATCTATTTGTCCAAAACCCTTATTTAAGTGCATATAACTTATGACCCAGTAACTACTCTACTTGTAGAGTAGATAATTATTACAGAGGCATACAAATATTTTTATGTATGTCAGCATCATTACAGCAAATGCCCAGAATTAATCTAAATGACTAACAGGAGGCAGGAAGCTGTTCTAGTCAACTCTGAATTCTAGCCCATACACAGGATGGGATTCAATGCAGCTGTGCATTGAATTAAGTAATGCTGGGGACTGGTGCAGCCAGTGGCCAATACAGTAGCCACTGGCCAAACTGAGGTGTGCTATAGGTCCAAAATATACACCAGATTTCAAAGACTTAGTATAGAAACAATCAAAAGGGAAATTTTCTCATTAATAATTTTGTTGGTATTGACCAAGTGTTGAAACGAGAAAATTTTGGATATACGGGTTTAAATAATATCAAGATTAATTTCATTGGCTTCTTGCTTTTTAAAACATGGCTATGAAAAACTTTAAATGTACTGACATGGCTTGAATTCTAATTCTGTTGGATAGCACTGCTCTAGAAGACAGGAAGCAATGCTCCTGGTACATTAAAGCAAAAAGAAGACAGTTGCAACATGGTACATATGGTGGTGGAAAAGGTACATATGCAGTGAAAGCAGAGTGAAAAAGATATCTACTATTACTTTAACTGGTTAATTCTGGGCAATCTTAGTTTTTTGTGCCTTAGTATTATTATTTCTCAAACTTTTAAAAACAAGTATTTAACTCCATAGAGGGCGCTACCGATCTGACCAAATCTATTCTGAATGAGTCTACTGCCTCAGCCTCATTATTATATATGCAAGAAGTGAATCCTATTTTTAATATGGAGAGTTCACGAAACCCTCTGTAAACTAAATAATTCCCTCTCTGCGACATGCTAGGCCTCAAAGATTTAGAATTAAAATACCTACCTACAAATCTCTCTTTTTGTAAAATAAATGTGTTTTCTTTTCCCTGATTAAAAAAGCGATAAATTCTAATTTTTAAAAAGGCAAGCATTTTGCAAAGAAAAAAGACAAAAAAGAAAAGTTAAAAATGTCAACCAATAGACAAAGGAATGCTGTGTGCTAACAGATGTGAGGAGACTCCCAAAACTACAGATAGAGATTTCACTAGGAAATAATTTGTGACTAATAAAGTGTGACCTAGCAGAGCAGGTCAAGTTACTGTAATTCCGTCATGACAGACCAGGTCACATGATCAATGGTGACCATGGGTTCCACAAAAAGACTTATCTGGAGTCTGTCAATTATACCCTATTGTTTCAGGAGTAACTGGAAAGACTTCCTACTTGACATCACAAAGATGCTACCACCAATCTCATTGAAGCTCTATCTCATACTTCAAGGTGCTGACCATATTAAATGCTTTTTTGCCATCTATTGAGATGATCGTGTGGTTTTTGTCCTTCCTTCTATTCATATATTACATTGATTTTTAACCTTTTACATTTTTGAGTTTTCACTCATGTTGTCCAGGCTGGAGTGCAATGGCATGCTCTCAGCTCACCGCAACCTCCACCTCCCGAGTTCAAGTGATTCTCCTGTCTCAGCCTCCCCAGTAGCTGGGATTACAGGCGTGTGCCACCATGCCCAGCTCATTTTGTATTTTTAGTAGAGATGGTTTCGCCATGTTGGCCAGGTTGGTCCCAAAGTCCTAACCTCAGGTGATCCACCTGCCGTGGCCTCCCAAAGTACTGGGATTATAGGCGTGAACCACATTAATTTTTAAATGTTGAACCAACCTTACATTCCTGGGATAAATCCCACTTGGGAGTGGTATATAGATCCTTCTATGCTGCTGGATTCGGTGTGTTAGGATTTTGTCAGGGGGCTCTGCATCTCTGTTCACAGGAAACTGCTCTGTAGTTCTCCTGTGCTGCTTTGACTCTAGTATCAGGGTGGTACTGGCCCTCATGCAATGAGCTGGGAAGCATTTTGGTCCATTTTTGGGGGAGGATTTGGGAAGGACTGGTATTCTCCTTTCAACATTTGGTAGTATATTCACTATGATGTCATCTAATCCATGATGTGGATTTTCAAGAATAAGGTGTCCCTTCGTTTTCCTAGAAGCAGACAGTGTAAGGGCATTACATAGTTACCTGGCCATAGTCAATCTCCAGGGGGTAGAACTTTTTGGGATACTTTGTGAAATTTTTGGAGTGCCAAGCATTCCCAGTTTTTTCTTCATATAATTTCATGAAGTGCTCGATGGCATCCTCCTTGGATGGCATCTCTTCCAGTTTGTTGCTACCGATCACCGTGCCCACACGGCCCCAGGACCTAAATATCCAATACCTGTGGTGGGAAAGAGGGTGTCAATCAGATACACGTGTGGGTCAGCTGTCCCATTTCAGGAGGAGTTTCCCTTTCCTGTCATTCCATTCAAGTGGGGAAGAATTTTACGCACCCCAAAAGGATGATGACTAACACAGAACAAAAGGAATAGCTATAACAATAAAGGGTCTTTATTTTACCTCTCATTAAACTTTCAAATCATATTGGCAAATGGACTATAAAAAATGCCAAAGAATAGGTTAAACTTGGTTCTGGGAGCCAAGCCCGAGGAGTGAATCCTGGAGTCTGTAGCCTTTTCCGTAAAAACGATTCCACTCCTCTCCCTAAAGAAATACAGAAAGTACTATTTGGAAGTCATGTATTCAAGGAGACAACCCATAATGCTGTACCCTAAAAATAATAAACTTTCGACTCAGATCAGAGGCCAAGACGCGATGAAATGAGGGAGGCAGTAGCAATGGCTTCTCAGGCCCGGTCACCTAGAGATGCAGGCTGTCATGTTCAAATTCCATCTCAACTGAGGGCACACATCACATACAGCCAGCTGCTGTGCTGCTCAGCTTCAGATGAGCTAATTTTTCGTTAACTCAATAATGCAAAAATTAATTTTCATTTCACAATAAATACAGATATATCATAAACCCACATACAAGATTTGTGTACATTTTAAAGACAGAACTAGAGACTTCAAAGAAAATTTGGGACTCCCTGGCCACTTTCTGGGCTACTGGACAGGGGTATAAAAATTCATTCTCTGGGCTTGGTTTTTCCTGTGAAAATATTTGGGAAGCACTACCTTGATCTATGTTGAAAATTTTTTCTGACCCTAACAGCCCACACTACCCTTTCACTTAACACCAGCAAATCTACGCCACCAGAAAAATGTCCGCATCCACAATCAACATTAGAATTTAGTGAGAGTTCCTTCCATATGCCTTTCCACTGACATATAAATCTTGTTCTGTGTTGGCTGTACTGAGGGGCGATGAACTCACTAGATAAGGACCACTCTGCCTAGAAACGCAAGGAAAAACGCCAGCACCCCCATCACCACTTCCCAGCTGCTCTAACCCCACAATCTAGAATCCATCCTTGCCTGTTTCACCATGTTAAAAAAAAAAAAAAGGCAAACCAAAACCTCTTTAGTTACTAGGGAGTTTGAACATTAAAGACTAAGTCCAGCGTTTGCCAAGCTTTATTTGTTTCAAAGTTTTAAAACATATGTCAAATCAGAAAATCTTGATTCAAGCAGCTGAAAGAAAAGCCCGTTGGGGCTGGGTGCAGTGGCTCATGCCTATATTCCAGCACTTTGGGAGACTGAGGCAGGAGGATCACTGGAGTCTAAGAGTTTGAGACCAGCCTGGCAACACAGCGAGACCCCTGTCTCCACAAAAAATAAGGCATGGTGGTATGCACCTCTAAGTCCCAGCTGCTCCCGATGCTGAGGTGGGAGGCCTGCTTGAGCCCAAGAGGTCAAGGCTGCAGTGAGCTGTGACTCCAGCCTGAGAAACAGAGTGAAACTGTTTCAAAAGACAAAAGAAATAGTGAAAAACAACAAAAGAAAGCCCAGCTGGGAGAATACATGAAACCGTACCTCGGGACAACTGTACAAGAACAGCAACACCACTGGTGAGTAAGTGGCTTCTTTCTCCCCTTTAACCAAAGGACTTATGATTTGTTTTTGTTTTCTGTGATTAGATTTCATTCCCCAGGCATTGAGCCTGGGTTTCACAAGGCTGATGGCACAGCTATCTCTCTAAAACTAGACTTCATCTACAGAACTCACCTGCTTTCCTTGTCATCCTCTAGAAGCTGCAGCTTGTAATAGGAGTTGGTTCCTTTAACGATGTCCACCAGGCCGAGGGTGGCACTGAAGACCTTCCCACCTTTCTCCAGGACATGTGCAGAGTGTTCCAGACCTGTCCCAGAGGCAAAGCATCTACAGTTTTCTCTCCCCTTGAGGGGCCAGTGCTCTCGGGGAGAAGGGGTCTATAGGCCTGAGGTTCACAACTCTTGGATACACTAACACCACCTTTGAGAGGTTGCCCACCAGCGTGTGTTCTCAAGACTAGGGACGCTGGTGAAGGAGGCCTGAAGGCAAAGGCATGACCACACTGCCCCAGGTGTGCTGCAGGCATTTGGACGTGTACTTCTAGTCAGCTGGCGATTCTCCTTGCTTACCAGAATCAGGATCCACAGCTGCTCCTCCTTTAAGAGTTAATTTCATTCTCTTTTCAGACTTGTTAATACCTTGGAAGGGAAGAGAGAAATGTAAACATGAAGTTAAACATATCTACAAAGGGGAAGGTGGAAGGCAAATGAATTGTTATTATTCACATCATCTGTCAACTTGGCACCTGCACACTCCTCCCACCACTCGAAGGCGCCTGCCACCCGAAGGCGCCTGCCATTCTGTGTCCTACTCTGCAGCACTCAACAGGCCATGTCAGGGACACAAAGGGAAGGGTTCCTTGCAAGTTGACCTGGCCACCAACGTCCCTGGAGGGGGCAGCTCGGGGCTCTCACCTTCCTCCTTGACCTGGCCCTTGCTTTTTTTGGAGAGTGGAGCTCCTGACTTCCCTTTTGGGGCCACAACTTCAACAGGCTCTGCCTTCACCTCTGCCCCCCAGGGGGACAAGATGTGGACTGAGAACAACTCCTGAAGGCTCTTGGTAGAAGCGGAGACGTCCTGGAGGAAGTCCTCAGACACAACTCGGACGTTGGCTTCCTTCACTTCCTCCATCTTCTTATTCATCTTTTCCACCTCCTCTGTTCAAATTGCAAGGAAAAAAACCAAACTAAACATAAGTTTAAAACAAAGCTGAACTCTCAAATTACCAGTTATATTTACTGTTTACTTCCAAACCCTGCTCTCCCTTGCTACCAAGTCTAATGCTCCCAAGAGTGTTTTTCATTCTAATGATCATCTTGATCAGCAACATTCCCCTTTTTCTAAGATATGATGAGCCAGGACAGCCTTCTCCAAACCACTGTACAGCACAATGTTAATAAGACACTCCACAGAAAAAACACACGGATGTCAAATACGTATGGGAAATCCTGTATTCTACTTCTCTGGTTCCTGAAGATCTGCCACGGTAACCAGCATGATAAACCTGTTTACCTTTGTTTCACCCTACCTTTTCCAAACACTCTTGAGCTGTGAACTCTTATTTTGGTAGTGATCTACACACATCTTGCAGAGCAGTGCAAAGTGATGAGAACACAGGTTGGGCAGTTTCCCTTATCCAAGATGCTTGAGACAGGAAACTTTTCAGACTTTAAAATACTTGTTTTGTATTTACTGACTGAGCATCCCTAATCCAAAACTGTGAAACCTAAAATGCTCCGATGAGCATTTCCTTTGAGCAACATGTTGGCACTCAAAAAGTTTTCAATTTTGAGGCAATTTGTTTGGATTTTGGAATTAGGGAGACTCACCCTGGAGTAGCTTAAAGTCTTTACTTGAGAACATGCAACACATGTGAATCTATAGTACACAGCAGCAACACCCAGAGCAAATACTGGTTTCCCTTCATAAAGAACCAGAGTGATGATAGTAAGATCCAGTTTTTGAGCGCGGTGTTTGACTCTTCCTCACTGAACCGACATCACAATCATAAGACACAGAAGCATTATCCCTGTGGCACAAATTAAGATTTAACTCACTTTTGGTGCTGATGCACAGGGAAGCCTTGTTGGCCGTCCCCGTCAGCTTCCCCCCGAGCTTCTCGATCATGGCCTTCACGTCATCCTTGTTCCGAGACAGCTTCCCGAGAGTCAGGATCTTCATGTTGGATAATGGCTTACCTGGGGATGAAAGGACAGAATCATTCAGCAAGGCCAACTCTGATGCTGCTCCCCAGGAAGGGGAGGTGGAGAAGCAGGTGAGCCAAGCAGCGAGCTCCTGAGGAAGCCTATGAAAATCTGCTTGGAAGAAAACAGGATGGGACAGCAAGCTGCCATCTGAGCACCTACAGATGTCCCTTGACACAGAAAGGACTGGGCAGGGTGCAAGCCACAAAATGCCACTCCATGGCCAGGCCAGCCTTGCTGGCATGAACCACACAGCTGGGGGTTACCCAAGGTCAGCTTCATGGGCAGGCCAGGAAGGCTGCATCTGTGGACGAGGGACCAGGAGGCTTGAGTGGGATGGGAAGAGGGTAACAGAAGGAATTGGGGGTTCTTCCACATGAACCCAAACAAATTGTTAACCTCCCAAACAAATTGCAATTCTTATTAATTAACCCCGTTTTAAAAATGAGACATGTCCATGATAGCCCCTCAAAGCAGTGGCCAGCACAATCACACTAAGCTGAGCTAACCAATTCTAGGTGAAAAGCAGCAGCAAGGTGTGCACTGACCCAGGCCAGAAAGGCCTAGACAGAGGTGTGCCTTCTGTTCACAGCAAATAACACAGTGCTGGTGACACATTTCCAGAACTGGACATGCTGCAAGGAAAAATCCTTCCTGCCTTCCCTGTAAAGGCAAACAACTAGGAAACACCGACAGTTTAGTTTAAACTGGTGTGGTCTCCAGAGAACAAAATTGTTGATCTGTGCTGAACTGCAAGTCAGGGGAAAGTGGAGGAGGAAGCCCTCCAAGGAGGGGTCAGAACGCCAGCCCCCACCTAGCCCTTCACATGGCCACCTGGACCCAAGGCTGCCAGCAGCACAGCGGACTTGGGATGACCACCCACACATACACTGCAGTGACCACTGGTCCCTCTCAGAATATGAAACAGAGGTCAACAACAGGTTTAGGCTCAAGGACGGAACCCTCATCCTCCACCCACCAAACTGTGACCTTCATCATTAGACCATGCAATGTGTCGCTAAGTAAATAGGCAGCAGGTCACTTCTCCTGCCAAAAAAAAACATATTGCTCTCACTGTCTTGGTTGGCTTGGGGCGTAACTGCCTCTGCATACAACAGAGACTCGAGCATCACACCAGGGCCGGGATGACTGGCAGGCACACGGGGTGGCCTAAAGAGTGGGGCCTGGCACGCTGCTCTGCAGTTTAGTCAGGAAGGAGACCCTGCGTGCTACTCCAGGTAAGGCTGTCGACCTAGCCTTTCTTAGGAGTGCCTCTCCTAGCACCCAGAATAAGAGTCGTTTGCTCTTACCATGCTTATTTTATTTTCAGAGATGTTCATTTTATTTTTAGAGATCCAGTGTCCAGGCTGGAGTGCAATGGTGCAATCACAGCTCACTGCAGCCTTGACCTCCCAGGCTCAAGGAATTCTCTGCCTCAGCCTCCTTGAATAGTTAGAGCTAAAGGCACAAGCTGCTACACCTGGATAATTTTTAAATTTTTTGTAGAGATGGGGTCTCGCTACATTGCCCAGGCTAGTCTCGAACTCCCGGCGTCAAGCAATTCTTTTGCCTTGGCCTCCCAAAATGCTGGGATTACAGGTGTGAGTCACTGTTCCCAGCCGATGTTATATTCTTAATAGCCTCCTGCCTTGCTGTGGTTGGGCATGTAACAAGTCAAAGGAAGAGGCCTATCCCCTGCAGGGCAAGGCTTCCCCACGGTGGGGTCAGCAAAGAGAGATCCCTGAAGGATACTTTCTTACCAGCTCCATACCACCACCAAGTAGTGGACAAAAGATTCCTGCAAAGCAGCTCTAAGACTGGGGCCCCATGTGCTGTACCTGCTGGAGCAGAGTTCACGGCAGCAGGCTTCAAGGCTGTAGAGGGCAGAGGTGCAGCAGCCACTGGGGTGCTGGTTTCTGGAGGGAATATACGGTTCTGCTTTTTAACCTTCAATTTCTTGAGGTAAGAGATTTCTCGGAATTCCTAAAAAATATTAAGTTTTAGTTAAGAAGCCAGCTCTCCTTTGAAGCAACCATCCCATAGGCCAAAAAGGATTTGGCTTGTCCAAATTAAATCATCTCTTTTTTACTTCTTACAATAAAGAGTTTTCTTTTTAGTTTTTTTTTCTTACAACAAACAATAGAAAAATGTGGGGCCTCTAGGATGAAAAACTGTACTACTGGGGCTATAGTACTTATTTCTGGTATTTTTACATTTATAGTAGGGCTGGTATTATGGCTGCTTTAAGAGAAAAATCTTTCCCTTAAAAACAAATCAGTGGACAATTTGGCCATGGAACCACCCCTGGAACTGCTGTGTGAATACAGCCTACCTGGCCTCCTTCTTGAGTTGTTCCCTTCAAGAGTTAATAGGGCTTTGTGGAGTCACACACCTACTCCAGAACTCCAAAACCCCCAACACTATATGCACTGGGAGATTATTACCCAAAAGGAAATCACAGTATTCCCTTCACTTTTTAGAAGAAGGGAAAATGAATGCAGAGAGCCCTACAGTATTCACTACATATTCTTCCATCAGAACAGTTCAATCTTCACTCCAAGCGATTTACAAGGGGCCTTGCTCTAAATGGTCACTCAAATATCAAATACATGAGGCTCAGGGAAAGATCCAGGTCTTCATCTAATCAGGAAACTGCCCTTCCCAGCTGTGCCCACATTCAGGGTGCCAGCTGGATATGAGAGGTCACAGATTCCTTCCAACACATACTGACCACGCTAATATGTGCTACTAATTACGGTTTGGTTAAAAAGACAGTTTATGCCCTTGAGAAAGTATCTCATTCATGACTGAGAGTCAGCTGTATGAACCAGAACCTTTTTTTTTTTTAAGAGATAGGGTTTCACCATGTTGGCCAGGCGGCTGGTCTCAAACTCCTGATCTCAGGTGATCCACCCACTTCAGCCTCCAAAAGTGCTGGGATTACAGGCATAAGCCACTGCGCCCAGTCTATAAAGGTGAACTTTAACACAGGAGCTAAGCTATGCCAGAGGCGTGCTAAGGTGATGTAAAACAGGGAATGGTAGCATGTACTTGGAGACAGTGGCCTGCTAAGCCTGACGGGAACTGAAGACACAGAAGACTGCCTAAGCACAGCCATCCGAGTACCACCTGGTGGGATGTGGGGCACCCTGGCTAACTGTCCTATTGCTAGGTACTCCTAAAAAGAATGAGTTCTGCTTTAATGCCTCAACTAAAAAAAAAGAATGAGCAACACTGGCAGTGGGTGAGGAGAGTGGTATGTGAGGAGGTGGAGGAGGGTGGCAAAAAGAGGCTGCAGGGCTGAGGACAAGCTAGGGAGCTGGCCTTGATTCTGTGGGCCAAGTGCCGGGGGACAACAGCCTCGCTGCATGAGCAGCAAGTACTGCCAGGCTGAAAACTTGCCTCGCGCATGCACATACCCTTTACAAATGTACAGATGTTCTGTAATCGATACATAAAACACAAGGGCTCGCATATTGCTTATTGCCATCTTACGATTTCCCCATCAAAGACAGTAAAAGAAATGCAAGTATCACGTAAGGGTCTGTAAGATTTGCATATTCAGAAAAATTGGGGAATCAGTATAAGATTTTAAGGGTGGGGGAAGTGATAAGATCAGATTTATTTTAGAGGAATCACTCAAGTAAAGGCATAGAGAGAACACTAGAAGGGATGCAGTCATGGCAGTAAACAAGTGAGCCAGGGGTCGGTGGAAATGGAGTTCAGATCTAGGTGTAGAGTGGGTGGTGCCAATTGTTATTCGGGTAACAATTCCTGAGCATGTACTGTACGCTGCTGTTCCAAGTACTGCACCCAGGAGCAGGCACAGAGATGGAATCAGCTTCGTGAGTGGCAGAGCTCTGCACCTACCCAGGCTGCTGGGCCTTCATCCTGCTGAATCTGAGGGGGCACAGGCGAGGTCTTCAGAGCAGCCAGACTCACAAAGATACTGCCAGAACCCCACCAGCATGGCTCCAAAGGAGGCTCCCCATGGAGGTATTTTGCACTGAGAATTCCATAAGCAGTTCCATTAAAAAAAGAGAGAATGTGCAATACTGGGAGATATGTCAACTCTGGATGATTCTCCTCCTACCATTAAGGCAATGAAATGTCCTTGAAAAGGCCGGGCACGGTGGCTCAAGCCTGTAATCCCAGCATTTTGGGAGGCCGAGGCGGGTGGATCACGAGGTCAAGAGATCGAGACCATCCTGGTCAACATGGTGAAACCCCGTTTCTACTAAAAATACAAAAAATTAGCTGGGCATGGTGGCATGTGCCTGTAATCCCAGCTACTCAGGAGGCTGAGGCAGGAAAACTGCCTGAACCCAGGAGACGGAGGTTGCGGTGAG
>NW_016107357.1:8926300-8940009 GCF_001604975.1 Cebus imitator
AAATGTCCTTGAAAAAAATTTGCATCAGAAGGCAGGAATAACTATTTCTTCACCATATGTCCCTCAAGCCTAGAACAGTGCCTGGCACATAGGAGGCATTTAATAAATCACAATTATTCATGGTCTTTGCAAGCAAGATTTTACACCAAATTTACAAACCTCTACTCCATACTTAGAGAAGCTTCCATTCTACATTTGTGTCATTTGCAAGCATATAATTATATTCTGGTTAAGAGGATGACCTGGCTGTAAAGAAGTGTGAGGAGCATGGCCCTGCAATCTCAAGGACCTGAAGTGTGCACAAACTCAGGAAGTGGGGCAGGTTTTTCTGCCCACAGATCCCAGGATCTTCTCCTGCCCCTTACCTTTGGGGTCACCCATTCCTTCCGGTTGGGTGTCTGTGTCTTAACCATACACTTGGTCCAGGCAGTGACGTCCCCAGTGCAGTAATAAGCGTCGCTCTTGAAGACCAGCTGACCCGAGCATTCCTCGCAGGGAAGGAGGGCACCGAATGCCATGCCATCGGCTACTCGGTCCAAGATCTGCAGCCAGTGGAGACACATGTCAGAAGGCAAATGAAGGACTACAGAAAAGGACACTCACTAATGTGGGATGGAGGAAACTGCAGAGTTCACTCACTACAAAGAGAGGCTTCTTGCTGTGGCCTTGGTGTGGGGCTCTTAACACTCCCCCCCCCCACCGTCCTTGGTTTAAATTGGAGCTTGCATTCTTGTAATGTAGGAGACCTTATTTCCAAGTGTTCCTACAGCCACCCCCCGGCCCAACCCTCAGTAATTTAGAAATGAAGGAAGAGCCCAGAGCATCCAGTGGTATTAAACAAGGTACAGTGCCAAGCCAACTCCCAAGAATGACAACAGAGAAGGGCCAGCTGAGACACTGATGGGACGCTGGCATGCCATCCCTCATGAGGGGTCTCTCCTCTCTCCACAGGCCTAGCACTCTAGAGCAAGCACTAACATGTGGAAGATGTCTAGTGGGGCGTGTGAATGCCGGCCCCATCCACCCCGGAAAAATGGTGACCACGATGGTGGTGATGACCGTGCAACACAACCACAAATTTTTATATCCTCGCAACTGATACCAGCAGGTGTTCACACGGAGGGCCTCCCACACTCCATTGGGACAGTCACTCCACAACGACGGGGTCAGCCTCACATGTGTGTCCCACTTAACACAAAGGCAGCTCACCGCCGACTCCCCAGAAGGCACTTGCTGCTTGTTGAAGATGAGCAGCTCCTTTAGATCATTAGTTGAACACACTTTCTTTAGCTCATCCTTGATGTTCCAGATTAGGTCGTTCTGGGCCTATGGACAAAACCCAGAGGCTGAGAGGCCAGCTCTTTTCAAAGCAAGAATCCCACTGGAGGAGGAGCACTGGACATGCTGAGCCTCCAGTTACACAGCTGCGCAGCAGCGAGCTACCCCTCCAAACGTGGGTGATCAGCACAGGAGCTGACTCCCAGTCATGCTCCTGTGGACACCAAATTAAACCTGGAGAGTGGCCTCTCAGAGAATACTGTGCAAAGTGGGGAGGAAGCCCTAAGAGTGTGGGGAAAAGTGCACTAGGCTCCTGGAAACAGCCCTCAGAACCCAGTCCTAGGAGATAAAGGTAAGAGCCTGGAAGTGCTAGGCTGAGCCTAGGGCCCACGTTTATCAGCAACTAGAGGCAGGGTATGGCTGTTCCTCACCAATCTTAGAGTAGGACTGATTCCCAAACACCAATTTTCTTGATGGTCTATTATATTCAGTATCATGTATTTAAGCTCTTCTGAAAATGAAAGTTTTAATCTTTAAGTGCCTACTCTTGGTTAGATGCTTTTATGTGTCATCTCATTCTCTTTTTATTTTTTTTGAGATGGAGTCTCGCTCTGTTGCCCAGGCTGGAGTGCAGTGGTATGATCTCGGCTCACTGCAATCTCTGCCTTCTGGGTTCAAGCAATTCTCCTGACTCAGCTTCCTGAGGAGCTGGATCGCAGGTATGCACCACCACACCTGGCTTTTTTTTTTTTTCAATAGAAGCGGAGTTTCACCATGTTGGCCAGGCTGGTCTCAAACTCCTGGCCTCATGTGATCCACCACCTGCCTCAGCCTCCCAAAGTGCTGGGATTACAGGCATGAGCCATGGCGTCCAGCCTCAACTAATTTATTCTCACAACAATCAAGCTTGCTGAGGAAGCTATCAGCCTCCCCATTTTAAAGGCTAAGGTGAGTCTCCTCTTTCCCCAGGAAAATGGGCAAGTTATTCACCACCTCAGCTAAGATTCCACTTCTGTAAAAAGGAGACAAAAATGCCAGCCTTATCATACCCCATAGGGTTCCTATTAGGACCAAGGGAGGATTTTAACTCCACTAGTGAAGCTGCAGGCACACATCTGCACCTGTTTCCCAGCTTCATTTTTAAGGGCTCTCTCACTTCCCCTCTCCATCATACACAGCACAGACTGGGACACCAGGAATAGAGACATGGGAGCATGAGGAAAAGGTATAGAGCTACAAGGTTAAATGGAAGGGGTACAATCTCACCTAGGTGACCACGAATGGGGAGCCAGCAGACACAGATGTGCCAGAGTGGGAATGCTGTGGGGTATTTTAATTTTCTAACTCTAAACATCTCTGCCATTATTGGGGAAGGGCACTAAATTCACTGAATGGCAAATGTGAAGTGGCACCACGGTTCTCTGCAGCCAGTTTTGGGGCATGACAGACACTTTTTTACTGTAAGACAATTGAACAAAATGTGTGACTCTTCTTTAGCGACTAGAGCCATATCAGAAATTGCTTCTGATTTTACTACCTCCAGTAAAAGCTGAATACTCATACAAGAGACACAAACAGATGGCTCATGGAAATCATGTTCTCAAGAAGAGACCAACTGTTCTCCCTCAATTTCCCAAACACCCAGCATTGTCTGATTAATAATTTTTGCTTTAACACATACATAATCACCACAGGGATGAATCTTTCTGGTTACGGACCACTGATTTAATGGACAGTTTTCTCCTGTCGTTATCATGCATCTATTCCTTTTTTAAAAATAAGAAATACTCATTTAAAAAATGTGAAGACACTTGATCTCTTCAAGCCATTTGTCTATGTTAAGAATCTTCGGCATCCTCTAATTTAGTATTTACTTTCTGATGTTTACAAGTGACCACAAAGGTGCAGGGTGTACAGTGTGGTGCATAATTTGGCAGAAGCATGACTCTCTGTCATCTGGTATGAGGCTGGTGAGTGGCAACAGAACACTCAGGCCTTGCTCAAGCCTGGCTGCACGTCAGACATCTACAGCCTAATGTGGATTTTCTTCCAAATAAAAATGGTTTCTTTGGGATGAGGGAAAACAATCTGGGGAAAAAGCCATGCTATTTAATGATGGCTATCAATTTGCTAAAGGCCTTAATAAGTGGGACATAACTCCTTGAATTGTCTTCCCACAATGGGAGAGAATCCAGACAGCAGAATGCCAAAAGGAGAAACAGAGCTGACAACTCACCTTTAGGGCCTTTTCAAGCTTACTATCTTTGTCTTTTTCTTTTTTAGATTTCTTCTTAGCTACTTCATCCACTCCATCCACCTCATCGCCTTTTCTCTTTCTGAAGGACACAGGATATGAGAAAGAGCCAGAGCCATTAAAAATCTGATACCCAATGACATGTGGTGATGCAGTATCTTAATGTCATTTTATCGACTCCCTGTAGGGTCTGCTCACGCTTGTCACTCCCCAACCCCTGCCCCACTCAGTGGTCTCAGGCAATCACTGTCTACTCAGGCAGTATTTGCAACCAGGGCAGCAGGAGACACCATCCATTTCTGAACATACTCTCCCAGCCAAAGAGAGGGGCTAGGGTTGTTCCAGGGACTTAGAACAACCCATTAAAAGAATCCAGGGCTCTGGCCCTGTCTGAAGTAAAAACAAACAAACAAACAAAACCATGTATCTCCTGGCCTGGGAGGTTCCAGCAGGGACTAAGCTAGATGTAAGCCCATGGCTAAGGGACAGGGACTGCAGAAAGACAAAGCACAAGTGCGGGAAGGCTAAGCCTTTCCCGCTAGAACACACAGCTGCTTGCAAGACCAAGAAGCTGCTCGCAGAGGTAGGGCTGTACTGCCATGCAAAACCCAGACAAGAAGTGATAGTCAAAACAGTGCTAACCAGCCTACCCCAGCTGGCACAGGGGCAGGACAGCCACAGTGGTCTGGAGTCAGTCTTAGCTATCACATAGACTTGGGCACAAACCCTGCATTTTCCTTGTCCATACAATAGGGAAAAGAATACCATCTGCCCCACAGAACTCTGGTGATGGGCAAATGAAACAGCCCAAATACAGGGCTCGATACAGTGCCTGGTATATAAAACGTGCTCCACATATTCTGCTGGTTATCATGGCCTAAGTGGGAGCTGATGAACTCTTGACACCTGTATCACGTGCTGCAATGCCCCGTGAGCTTTTTGACCCATGGCCTGATCTTTCAGTTTTACTGCACATTCTGGAGCCACAAGTGCTGCTGCAATGAACAGGCCTTATGAACTGAGATAACATGATTGCTGCTTGATGGTTGCCCAGTCGCTGTCCAAGGAGCAGGGTGATACCAGGCCCTGCCACACCACCCCTGGTGTGCTTGTTAACAACCAATTCTCCAAACTGAGGCTGAGGGACCAGCAGAGGGTTAACTGGAGAGAGCAGAGGCATCCATGGATTCAAGATAGTCACTGATGGGCCCTCCCATTCTAAATTTTATCACCATGCCAAATCCTTATCATTCTGAACCAGGAAAATTATTCACTGCCTACCCCCTAACTAAAAATGGTCAGAATTCTCCCAGCATCGTTCCTAGAGACCTAGGCAAAATGAATACTCGCCCAGGGAAGGAGGGTGCTCTTTTAAGTATCTAAAGGGCTGTCGTGGAAAAGTATAGTTAGCCTGTCCACGGAGATCAGATGTTGTAAGGGGAATAGACCACCAGGAAGCAGGTCTCACAGGGCAGAGGGCTCTCGGCCCATGGAAACCCCCTGCTATCCTTCCCTACCCTGTCCTCTGCACCAACATCTCTGCTGTCACCGTTCCTCAGTTTGCATCTCCCTGGCTTATTGACAGTAGCGAAGGAAAACACAGGAGTGGTGTGGAACCTGTAGAGCCTTCAGACCTCCCTCAAGCCCCTCACTGAACCCCCAGGGCAACCCCGAGGCACTCCACCCACCCTTCACTTTTGACTCCTGGAAGCTGCTTCTTCAGGGCTTCTTTATCCTCTGTAGCAAGGAGGCTGAAGCCCTTGAGCTGACTCGCACTGTACTCAGGCCGGAAACCCAGCTCCTCCCTGTTCTTGACAAAGCAGTCTGGGTGGTACCAGCGGTCAATCATGCCTAGCTGTGGTTTCTCTGGGTCCAGCATCTTCTTGGACAGGCGCATCTGGCCCTGCAGGAAAAACCGTTATGTGGTACCAAGGGAGTGACAAGGAATGATGGTGAACATGGTAGGGGCAGCCTGTGCTCCAGCCAGTGAGGGGCTGCAGGTCCAAGCCAAGGCCTGCATGACAACTTGAGGACTCATGGGCTTTCGAGAGGTTTTGGCTCGCTCAGGTCTTCAAGGATTGTGTGTTACCCTCAAGACTCAGGGTTCCTTAAATCCAAATGGCTGGCTACCTACCTACCTACCTGTCTGGACACGTGAAGAATTGCTAACATTCCCCTTAAGATGTTTCTGCTGACCTGGGGCAGGCATAAAAGCACACGTGCATGGGATTCCAATGCACCCTTTCTTTTTCTTTTTTTTTTTGAGACAGGGTCTCACTCTGTTGCCCAGGCTAGAGTGTAGTGACTTGAACTCAGCTCACTGTAACCTCCACCTCCCAGGCTTAAACAACCCTCCCACCTCAGCCTTGCCCAGCTAATTTTCTGTAGAGATGAGGTTTCACTATGTTGCCCAGGCTGATCCAAAACTCCTGAACTCAAGCAATCCTCCTGCCTCAGTCTACCAAACTGCTAGGATTACAGGCATGAGCCACCGCACCCAGACCCCAATGCAGCACTTTTGTACTAGCAGGGATTTTCTGTCCACCCCCCACCCTCCAATGGCCTCAGCCTCTTTAGAGACTACACTCCCTAAGAAGGAGTAATAAACCCACAGGCAAGAATCCAGTCCTGCCAGCCTGCCCAGGTCCCCAATCCCCAGGCCCGATATTCCCTGGAGAGTTCCATGCCTTCGAGGCTCAACCCAGAGAATGCAGCACAGCGGGCTCCTGCCAGCAACCAAGCAGCACATACCACCCGGCATTCCCCTTGAGGTGAAAAGGACCTTAATGTTTGCCTTAAATTTTTGGTGGCTGAAGGTAGCTGGAAAAGATAAAGCAATTCCATGTTTTTCTTTTCTAAATACCCACTGCTTACCTCAATTTTCGGTACAATACCTCCAGGAGGCAGAAACTTTCAATTAATGCCTTATATGAATCAATTAATATGTGCATGTCACATTAGAGAAGGGTGAGAAGGCTGCAGGGCACAAGCTTTCCCTTCTACCAGTGTCTCTGTCCATTTTGTCTAACTGGCTGTCGGCCTTCAGGAACTAGAACTGGTGGGAAAGCCTGGTTAACAAATTTCCTTTGATTAAACAGAAGAGGGCTGGAGGCTCATATCAGGGCAAACACATGCCCAACACCTAATTCTACCATAAAACATAGAGAGTCTGTTCCCCAGCTACTGCTGGGTCTAAAAGAGATCCCTTTTGTTAATGCTTTCCATGAGCAGATGCATGGACCATGATAAGCAGGGCCAGACCTGTCTGGAAGTCACTGTCATATCTGGTCAGTACTAACATCTTCACTTTATTTTTAATCACTTACGTTGAGCTAACATCCTAAAGCACTCATTTCTTCTTTTCTCTTGAGATAGTCAATGACATCAATGCAAGCAATCCAACAAGTTGAGGGATCTGAGCCCCCAAGATCTTACCTTTTCAATCTTCTCCATACACCCCTTACACGTGCTTCTGTTGGACTTGGCGTACTCTGCTGCAAAGTCACCCAGTGTCTTCTCTGCCTTGCTACCAATTCCATCCTGGCCTTTGCCTGAAGAATCAGACAGACAGCAATGCTCATCTCAACAGCCCCACAGTGCAGCTCAGAGGCGCCCCCGTCCTCCTCCACCTCCCCAGGATCCTTCCACTAGAACATTCTGTGCTTGGGAGACCATGATTGGTTCATCTCATCCCCGTGTTTGTAACAACAATGGTCAGCTAACAGAGCTTCTTTTCTGGACACTTCTCAGATGAGCTCCTTAGAGCAGCACATTAGGGGGTAGTCAGCTGTCTGACATTCTACCTCCTCCCCTACTTCTGGAGCTCCCCCCAACCCTTTGGAAAGAATTTATTAGGGGCTTACCTTAAATGCCTGGAACCATACTAGAGTCTAACTAAGCTTTCTAATTTCCATTATGCTTTTATTTACCAAAGTTAAGTGTTGAATTAAAGGAAATATTTTGCTATAGGTCAGACACAAGTATATGTAAGAATTAAATATGTGGTAAAGGTACCATTTCAAATTAGTGGGGAAAGGTTGAATTATTCAATAAAGAGTTTTGGGGATCCCTGGCTAGCCATTTGGGACAAAAGCTAGATTCTTATTATAAAAATATATTCCCAGGCTGCATGTTTCTTGCCTCAGATCAGGAATAAGACAAAGCTATTTTCCCATCACTTCTATTCCACATTGTACTGGAGGTTCTAGTAAGGGCATTAAGGAAAGAAAAAGAAAAAGAAAGCTATAAATTTGGAAAAGAGTAAATAAAGCCATCTCTATTTGTAGATGACTCTATTTGATACTCCTAAGAGCTTTCTTGAGAAATCTATTTTAAAAGCTACTAAATTAAGTGAATTTAGCAAATACGCAGGGCATGCTGTCAATATACAAGCATACAAAAATGTCTATATACTAGCAATAAACATACTGGAAAAAGCAAATGTACTGTTATTTAAAGTGTTAAAATACATAAAATACTTAGATAAATCTAACAAAAGACATGTAAGATCTCTACACTAAAAGCTTTAAGACTTTGCTGAAATCAAAGACCTAAATAAATGAAGTAATGCATCATGTTCATGGATTGTTATATCAATTATCTTCAATTTGATCCACAGATCCAGTGGGATGACAAGCAAATTCCTAGCAGCTGTATTTGTAATAGCCCCAAACTGGCAACAAGCCCAAAGTCACCAACAGAAAAATGGAAAAACAGATGGATATATCCAAACAAAGGATACTCCCCAGAAATAAAAGGAACTAACTAATGACACACAAGATGACCTGGATGAGTCTCACAGGCATTGCGCCAAGTGAAGGAAGCATGTAAGAGGGTATACACAATTCCTTTTTTCCCTGAAATTCTAAATCAGGGACCATTAATCTATGGGGATAGAAACCAGAACAGTGGTTACCTGAGTCAGGGAAAAATGACTAGAAAAGGGAGCATAAGGGGACTTCTCAGGATGACAGAAATGTCTATAACTTGATGGGGTATATGCTAGATGTGTATACACATTTGTCAAAACTCACTGAACTGTATACATAAGACCTGTGCAAGTAACTATGTAAATTATTTTTAAAATTCCAAATATAATACCAAAGACATACCACAAATGACCACAGACATGACTACACAAATGTTAGTGAAAGATAAACTTTAGGCCGGGCGCGGTGGCTCACGCCTGTAGCACTTTGGGAGGAAGGGGCGGGTGGATCATGAGGTCAAGAGATCGAGACCATCCTGGTCAACACAGTGAAACCCCATCTCTACTAAAACTACAAAAAATTAGCTGGGCATGGTGGCACGTGCCTGTAATCCCAGCTACTCAGGAGGCTGAGGCAGGAGAATTGCCTGAACCTAGGAGGCGGAGGTTACAGTGAGCCGAGATCGCGCCATTGCACTCCAGCCTGGGTAACAAGAGTGAAACTCTGTCTCAAAAAAAAAAGAAAGATAAACTTTAATGTGGCAAAACAAATACAATAGACAAAACTAAAAGAAAATGTCAAACTTGGAAGAATATTTGTAAATATTATAACAAAGAATCAGGAAGTTACATTTCCTTAAGAAAAATGTACGAATGTACATTTCCTTAAGAAAAAGAAAAGGCCAGGCATGGTGCCTCATGCCTGGCCTTTGCAAAGATGAGGTGGGAGTAACACTTGAGCCCAGGAGTTTGAGGCCAGCCTGGGAAACACAGAGATCTCCATTTAAGGAAGAAACAAACAAAACAACCCAGCATGGTGGCACATGCCTGTATTCCTAGCTGCTTAGGAAGCTAAGGTGAAAAGACTGCTTGAGCCTAGGAGTTCATGGCTACGGTGAGCTAGGATCGGAACTCTATTCTAGCTTAGATGACAGAGTGAGACCCTGTCTCCAAAAAAAGAAAACACTTAGGAATGGTACAGAAGTAGAGAAATGGGTATGTTATATATTGTTGTATAGTACCTGCAATTGAAGCAATCTTTCTGGAAGGCAATTTGGCATATATATAGAAAGCCTTAAAACTGTTCATCCCTTTGAACAGTAACCATACATCTCAGAATTAAAGAAATAACTGTACAGGTGCCTGGGATGTACAAGAAGTTTGCAGCAGCTCTATGTGTAATATAACTGAAAGGTTAAAGTTCTAGTCTCAGAAACAAGACAGGGCTAGATGCGGTAGCTTACAGTTGGAGTCTCAGCTGCTCAGCAGCCTGGAGGATTGCTTAAGCCCAGGAGGCCAAGGCTGCAGGAAGTTGTCATTGTTCCACTGCACTCCAGCCTGAGTGACAGAGCAAGACCTTGTCTTGAAAAAAAAAGAAAAAAAGCAAGACAGACTGGATTTGAATCCTGGCTCAGGAATTTACTACCAGTATAACCTTGCATCAGTTATCTAAGTTCTCTGTGCCTGAACTTCCTGATCTGTAAAAACTGATAAAGGCTTATTGTAAGGACACGATCAGATTAACATGTCAAGTGCTTGGAATACTGCACGAAATTTATCAAGACCTCACTAAATACTACTATGTACACTTTAATCTGTAACTTTTAATATGAAAAGACTAAATACCAAGTTGCCAAAGTACTAACAGGTCAACATTACTAGCTGTTAGGAAAATGCAAATCAAAAACCACAGTGAGCTTCTACTTCACACACATTAGGATGGCTACTATCTACTATCCAAAAAAAAAAAAAAGTGTTCATAATAATGAGGACAAACTGGAAACCCCTTGTCTTGCTGGTGGAAATGGAAGAGCTGCTGTGGAAAACAGTATGGAGGCCCCTGAAAAAACTAAACATAGCGTTACAATGATTCAGCGATTTCGCTTCTGGGTATATACAGCAGAGAAGTGAAAGCAGTCTGTAACATATAGTTGTATACTGATGTTCATTACAGCATTATTCATAATATTCATTATCAATACCCAGCCAGGCATGGTGGCACACACCTGTGATCCCAGCAACCCAGAAGGCAGAGGCTACAGTGAGCCTAGATGGCACCACTGCACTCCAGCCTGGGTGACAGAGATTATCTATCTATCTATGTACTTAGGCATATTTAAATTACAACTAGACATAACACATCTATGCCCCTAAACCTGTAACTTCTAGTATCCTGAATACAAGAGAGAAAACAGCCACAGAACAAGAAAAATGTCAGTCAGGTGTGGTTGCTCATGCCTGTAATTCCTGCTCTTTAGGAGGCAGAGGTGAAATCATTTGAAGCCAGGAGTTTGAGACCAGCCTCGGCAACATGGCAAGATCCTGTGGGCAACACGGTAAGACTTTGTCTCTACCACAAAAAAAAAAAAAAAAAGGTTAAAAATTAGTTGGGCATCTGTAGTCCTAGCTTCTCCAGAGGCTAAGGTGAGAGGATTGCTTGAGCCCAGGAGCTAGAGACTGCAGTGAGCTATGATCATACCAGTACATTCCAGCCTAGACAAGTGTGAGACTTGTCCTCTGCTGAAACTGACATATAATCACCCTCTGAACTCTTTCTTGGCAAACTTATTTATTTATTTATTTTTATTTTTATTGAGACGGAGTTTCACTCGTTACCCAGGCTGGAGTGCAATGGCGCGATCTCGGCTCACCGCAACCTCCGCCTCCTGGGTTCAGGCAATTCTCCTGCCTCAGCCTCCTTAGTAGCTGGGATTACAGGCACGTGCCACCATGCCCAGCTAATTTTTTGTATTTTTAGTAGAGACGGGGTTTCACCATGTTGACCAGCATGGTCTCGATCTCTTGACCTCGTGATCCACCCACCTCGGCCTCCCAAAGTGCTGGGATTACAGGCTTGAGCCACCGCGCCCGGCACTTATTTATTTTTAAATTCCCAATTCTGAGTGGTTACTAATCTGCTTCCAGCAAGCAGCTGGTCAAACATGCCAACAGGTGCCAGAAGGACCATTTGCAAGGACAGACAGTGAAATAGTTTGGATCTGTGTTCCCTCTCAAATCTCATATCGAATTATAATCCCGAACGTTGGAAGTGGGGCCTGGTGGGAGATGACTAGATCACAGGGACAGATTTCTCCCTTAGTATCGTACTATGTCATGATACTAAGTGAGTTCTCCCAGGATCTGGTTGTTTAAAAATGTGTAGCACCATTAGCTGGGCATGGCGGCGCGCCTGTAATCCCAGCTATTTGGGAGGCTGAGGCAGGAGAATCACTTGAACCTGGGAGGCGGAGTTGCAGTGAGCTGAGATTGCACCACTGCACTATAGCCTGGAGACACAGTGAGACTCTATCTCAAAAAAAAAAAAAAAAAAAAAAAAAGGGTAGCACCTCCTCACTCTCTTCCTCCTGCAGCGGCCATGCGAACTGCCGGCTTCCCCTCTGCCTTCTGTCATGACTGTTAAGTTTTCTGAAGCCTCCCCAGAAGCTTGGCAGATGCCAGCATCATGCTTCCAGTACAGCCTGCAGAACCATGAGCCAATTAAACCTCTTTTCTTTATAAATTACCTAGTCTCAGTGCAAGAACAGACTAATACAGGTAGACGGAGACGACATACTTTAGCGCAGGCACAAACAGCCTCCCTGTGGAAGATGGCTGAGCTCCCATCGATATCTAGAGTCATGAAAACAGGTTAAACTAGTTCAATTTAGGAAGGCAGAGAAATGAGAATGCAGTCTCAGACTGCCTTCAAAAACTGATTAAAAACTGACTTTTAAAAATTTAAAGACATCCAACAGGTTAGTTTGTGGACACTGACAAACTGATCCTAAAGTTTACATGGAGAGGCGAAAGACTCAGAATAGCCAATGCCGTACTAGGTTGTGCTGGAGACACAGGAACAAGGTTAGAGGACTGACACTACCCAATCTAAATACTATGAAGTCACACCAGTCAACACAGTGTGGTACTGGCAAAAAGTAAGTAGGCCAGTGGAATAGAACAGGGAGCCCTGAAACAGAGCCACACAAGCACAGTCCACTGATCTTTGACACAGAAATAAAAGCAAAAATGGGGAAAAGATAGTCTTTTCAACAAACAGCGCTGGAACAACTGGACATCCACATGCAAAAAAAAAAAAAAAAAACAGACCTTACATCTTTTACAAAAATTAACTTAAAATGAATCATAGGCCTAAATAAAAAAAAAAAAAAAAAAAAATGGAATCTAGATACGGCCCTTAAACCCTTCACAAAAAGTAACTCAAAATGGATCACAGACCTAAAAGTGAGACACAAAACTGTTAAACTTCTAGAAGAAAATCTAGGTGACCTTGGGTCTGAAGACGACTTTTTATAAACACCAAAAGCCCAATCCACTAAAGAAGTGGCTGATAAACTAGACTTCATAAAATTAAAAACTGAAGAGCCATACGCTGAGAAAAAATATTTTCAAAAGACATATGATATAAAGAACTGTCATCCAAAATATACCAAGGGCTCTTAGGGCTCAATAATAAGAAAACAATCTGATTTTAAAAAGGGCAAAACCAAGAGTTCGAGACCAGACTGGGTAACAGATGAGACCCTATCTGTACAAAAAATTTAAGAAAATTAGCCAGGCATGGTAGTGTGCACCTTAAGTCCCAGCTACTTGGGAAGTTGAGGTGGGAGCAGAAGTCAAGGCTGCAGAGAACTGTGATCACACCACTGCATTCCAGCCTGGGCAATAGAGCAAGACAATCTTAAACAAAAAAGCGGAGATGGGGCAGGCAAAAGACATTTCACCAAAGATATACAGATGGTAAACAGAGATGTTCAAGATAGTTACAGTATTAGGGAAATGCAAATTAAAACAATACTAAAATACTACACACCTATTAGAATGGCCGAAATCCAAAACAGTGACATGCTGGCAAAGATGGATGATGCTACCAACTCTCACCTATTGCTGGTGGTAATGCAAAAATGATTCAGCTTTTTGAAAGACAGCTTGGGAGTTTCCTACAAAATACACTCTCACCACATGATCTAGCAATTGTACGCCTTCATTACCCAAAGGACGTGAAAACTTATATCCCCATAAAAATCTGCACATGGATGTTTATAGCAGCTTTGTTCATAATTGCCAAAACTTGGAAGCAACCAAGATGTCCTTCAGCAGGTCAATGAATAAAAAAAATGTGGTAATCAAGACAATGGAATATTATTCAGTAACAAAAAGAAATAAGCTCTCAATACGACAAGACATGGAGGAATCTGTTTTTTGTTTTTCTTTCTTTTTTTTTTTTTTTTT
>NW_016107357.1:8941476-8965721 GCF_001604975.1 Cebus imitator
AAAAAAAAAAAAAAGTCTATTTAAAAAAAAAGGTTAAACAGACAATGGAACAGAAAATTTTAAAAGGACCCCAAAATACAATGGAATCAATGGGGGAGATGAATAAGCCAATAAACAAAGTAGGGAAACTAGATCATCATCAACTGGGGGAAAAAAAGAAACTGGAGTCATGCCTCATACAACACATCAACACACACCAGGATAACTTCCAATAGAGTAAACATTTAGATGTTAAAAGAAACAAGGAACTGGTGGGTTAGTGGCTCACGCCTATAATTCCAGCACTTTGGGAGGCAGAGGTAGGCGGATCACGAGATCAGGAGTTTGAGACCAGCCTGGCCAACGTGGTGAAATCCTGTCTCTACTAAAAATACAAAAATTAGCCAGGCCCGGTGGCACACACCTGTAATCCCAGCTACTCAGGAGGCTGAGGCAGGAGAATTGCTTCAACCTGGGAGGTAGACGTTGCAGTGACCCGAGATGGCACCACTGCACTCCAGCCTTGGCGACAGAGTGGAGACTCCATCTCCAAAAACAAGAAACATACTAGACAGAGTTTAGTATAAACTAAAAATACATACACTAGACATAGTTCACTCGCACCCCCAGGCTGGGCTACTTGACAGTGGCCACTGGTGCCATAGCCTTGTTCCCTAGCACTGTTGCTACCTCAGGGTAAGGACTACATCCTGGCATACCTACCTACCCTGTAGTGACCACCACAGTAGCAAACAGCACTGTCACCAACAGGTAAACTTTGTTAAAACCAGGGACTATGAGTCCTCCCGCCACTTCCAGATCTAGAGGCAGCTCTGGCTGCAGGGTGTAACTGTACAGAGGCCAGCAACACAATCTGGAAGTGCAGGGAACCATAGCACCTCAGGCGAGCCTGAACCAATGAGAAACAAAGGAGAATGGATAACGCTGCTCCCTTCCTCCTGCTCCAAGGGGTCTTCTGAAGCTTGGTGGCAAAGGACTTGTGCGAGGGCATCCTGCATGACCAAGCCATTGGCAGTCTCTCATGAAGCCATGGCCAGCTTGGTAACATATGGCATTGTGCTTGCCCTCCTTCCTCCCTTCCCCTCTCTTGCTGCCCTAGGATTACATCTCCTAATAAAGCTTTTAATAGCTTTCCTTTCTGCTCTGCTCTCCACGTCACCTGACATGACCTGCCCTAAGACATGGAGAAGATGTAAAAGGAGAAAACTGTGGAGACATTACAAAGAGCAGTAGTTGCATGGAATTAGGAGAAGGGATGAACAAGTAGAGCACAGGGGATTTTATGAGCAGTGAAACTGATGAAGGGCAGGCCAGCCCTAAATTGGGGCTTAGACTGGGAAGGTCCTTGGCTTTGCTCTGGAAAGAGTTTAAGAGTGAGCCGGTGGTAGAAGAAAGCAGCTTTATTGAGGTGGCAGTGTTACAGCTCCATGACTGCTCCTGCAGAGCAGAGCTACCCCATGGGCAGTGTGCTGAGGGCAGGAGCTCAAAGGCAGTTCTGAGGTCATATTTATACTCACTTTTAATTATATGCAAATTAAGGGGCAGATTATGCAGACATGTTAAGAAATGAGGTGGTTAACTTTTAGGTCATCAGATTGTTGTCATAGAAAGGGGTGGTAACTTCCAGGTACTGCCATGGCAAAAGTTAACAGATATGGCACACTGGTGGGTGTTTTTACGGAAAGCTGCTTCCTCCCTGTCCCTGCTTTAGTTAGTCTTTAGGTTGGTTTGTGTCTGAGCCCTGCCTCCGACCTCATTCCCCTCTCAGAGATGAGCCATTCTTCCTTTATCTTAAGGGGGCTGCAGAAGGGTGCAGGTCTGAAGCTACTCTATACAATAACAGCAGATGCATGTCATTATACATTTGTCCAAACCCATAGAACCTACGTGTCAGGAGTTTCTGGACTCTGAGCAATAATGATGTGTCAATGTAGGTGCTTCAATTGTAACAAATGTATTACTCTGGTGGGAGATGTTGACAAGGAAGAGGCTGTGTGGTGAGAGGGGGAGGGGTATTAGGAACTCTGTTCTTTGCTTACTTTTGCCATGAACAAAAATAAAGTCTATTAAAAACAAAACAAGCCGGGTACAGTGGCTCATGCCAGTAATCCCAGCTCTTTGGGAGGTCAAGGCAGGCAGATTATGTGGTCAGGATGCCAAGACTATCCTGGTCAACATGGTGATACCCCGTCTCTACTAAAAATACAGAAATTAGCTGGGAGTGGTGGTATGCATCTATAGTCCCAGCTACTCGGGAGACTGAGGCAGGAGAATTGCTTGAAACCGGGAGGCGGAGGTTAACAGTGAGCCAAGATGGCACCACTGCACTCCAAACTGGTGACAGAGCAAGACTCTGTCTCAAACAAAACAAAACAAAAAACAAATTTAAAGGCTACCTTCCAAGCATCTGGAAAATAATATACCAAATATTGTGCAACAGATGATGCAGAGTCCAGGGGGTGTTGCTGAAATAACATGGGTACCATACAGTTGATCTGCACACGTGGGATAGGGAAAGCTGGGAAAGCTTCCTTTGCTCTGTGAGAAGAGGCCCCCCTGATAGCTTCAGGGTGGGGGCTGAATGCCTGTGTGCACCAGTTTGTACACACCCGTCATTCCTCCAGCTTCCGCCGTCTTCTTGACTTTCTGCTGGTCATCCCACCGAAGCTCAGAGAACCCATCCACCTCAATGTCAGGGTGCCGGATGGAGTGGCCCACCTTCCAGAAACAAGAGAAGTGGTACCAGTGTGGGACTTTTCCATCAAACATGGGCGACTAGAAGGAAGAGAAACAGAGGGAGGTAAGTGAGCAGTTAACTTATGGCTTAGACCCACTAGACCTCGACCCCAGGCCCAGCGCCAGCCCTGGAACAGCACATGAAACCTTTGTTTTCCTATCTGTGAAAGGAGGACAGTCTCCCCTCTCACATGAAGAGCTGCAGCATCTTTCTCACGATCTTCTCCACAGCTTACAAGACTATGGCCCACTGTTCCCGAGCTCATTCTCAGGAAACCAAACACAGCCATGAGAAAGGCGGCCTTTTACCACGGAGCTCTGCCCCCACATCCCTCTACATTCAGTGGTGAGCTGCCTCATGGCCTTGTGAAACACACAAAGACACCCATGCAGAGTCACAACCCTGTGGCATCTGCTGGGAACGGCCAGACAACTGCTCCAGGCATGCCTGGACTCAAAGGGCCTGTGTGCCCCAGAAAGGGCTCTTTAAGCTCTTCTGCAGTTAAGAATAACGAGGAACAAGACCCAGATAAGGAGCAAAGCAGAGAAAGTGTGTCAGAAAAAAGTGTCAAGCTCACAGCACCACACAGATGGGAGTGGAATGAATGAAGGTCTGTGAAGGGACCTGACTTTGGATGGTTCGGGGCAGTATGCCTGGAATTGGAGTCAGCTGCTCACTGGCCTTTGGGGGTACAGTTTCCTGGGTGCAGGACCTCAGAAGTCTGGCCGCAGAGAAAGCAGTTCCCCTCTCCAGGTGGTTTGCTTCCCACTAGGCCTTTCATTGCGACAGGGTCAGGTTCTGCTCCCAGGCCTCAAGCACTGTCTGGCCTTTTTTTTTTTTTTGAGACAGAGTCTCACTCTGTTGCCCAGCCCTGGCTTTATAGAGTGGGTGGTGACAGCAATTGGGAAGAAGGGGAAGACAGGGCTTAGAGTAGGTCCCTGTGCCTTTCCTAAACCATCCAGTTTAGGAATCACAACCTGCCTCTGGGTGGGAACCAGCACTTCCATTCACAGAGGAGACAGTGGGGCTGGAAATCCCTGCCTGGGGGGTTGGGAGTCACAGAGACAGCAAATGAATAATCTGACACCATGGTTCCTCCCACTACACTCCACTGCCCAGCCGGAAGAGCTACTTAAAAATATACCAACTGAGATCTAACTAAAGTAAAGGAAGTCCCAAACATATTCTTTTATAGAACAGGAAACTAAATGTCACCCAGATGCAATAAGAATATTAAAACAGCATTAAAAGTAAATATTGCACTGAATTTTTAGGACGGAGTTGTGGTGACAGGGAAAATACTCTGGAAAAGCAACAATAAGGTGTTCCACTAGCTCTCTCCAATGTGAGTAGCCTCTTTCTGGATGTGATGGATTAAAATGCACAGCTAAGGCTATGGCAGCTCAACATCAGCTTTCCCCTGGGTCTGGAATGCTACCAGCCCTGTTCAGAGCCCTGGGGGCGGTGGCTCATGCCTATAATCCCAGCAGTTTGGGAGGCCCAGGTGGGTGGATCACCTGAGGTCAGGGGTTTGAGACCAGCCTAATCAACCTGGTCTCTACTAAAATATAAAAATTAGCTAGGCATGGTGGCAGGCGTCTGCAGTCCCAGCTACTCAGGAGGCTGAGGCAGAATTGCTTGAACCTGGGAAGGTGCAGGTTGCAATGAGTGGAGATTGCGCCACTGCACTCCAGCCTGGGCAATGGGACTATGCACTTGGTGATTATTTGATCAATGCCTGTGTCCCGCACCCAGTTAGAAGCTCGTGAAGGAGCAAGATGCCTATCTTGCTATTCTCTACCAACACCTGTCACAGGGGCACACAGTGTTCGCTAAGGTCTCCAAGTCAGACAGAAGAAAAAAAGAAGGAAGGACGCTGTAGAAAAGACAACAAATGACATTTCTGAAAGCAGTCATGTTCCAGCTCTCAAACATTCCACCAGATCTCCCCCAGGCTGCTGATACAGATCCTTAAGCATCTGGCTATCACGGAACATTTGCAGTGGCCTCGACCTGGCTCTGCCAGGGGCCCCAGACCTGCTGCCCTTTGCTCTGGGTGCTGTGCTGCCCAATGGTGCAATCACAGCATAAGCTTATAGGACAAGGGCCCCAGTAGAAGAACTCTTGACCAAAGCAATGCTTTACCCCAAAACTTAGGACTGAGAATGATGTGGCAGAAAGGCACCAGAACAAGGTCACAAGACTATCAACTCCATTTGTTAGCTGCATGGCTCAGGCAAGGCGCAGAATCTTTGGCTGTGTACCTGAGCAAAAACTGAGCACCTGACACATACCAGGGTCCTCAGCCAAACAGCAGCTGGTGAACTAAGTTCGCTTTGGAGCAAAACAGGCCATGCTACTGGTCCACCTAAGTCAAAGGGAATTAACTGACCTCACCCGTATGCCTCCCGGTTCTCAAACCCTCCCAGGACAGAGCAACTCGCAGGTCCACCTACCATCCTCCTCCCATCAAAATGCTGGAGGGCCCAGCTCATCCCTCCCAGGATGCCCCAGGCAAGAGGGCTAAAGTACCAGGTATCTGATACTCAGAGAACAATACTCCCATATAAATGTAAAAGAAGGTATTTAAATTCAAGCACGATGAAAAAAGGCTTCTTTCTTTCTGGCCTTCACCAGCTCAGCCTACCAGACCAATTTCAAATTCCGAATTAAAACTCCGAATCCACCCTTAATCACAATTACAGAAAAACCAGTTACTTTTAATAAAGAGTTTCTTTCATTACCAAGTATACCAAAGGAAAGCCCAGAATGTTGTTATTGCTATTTTCTTTTTTGAGACAGGGTCTGGGTCTGGCTGTGTCGCCCAGGCTGGAGTGCAGTGTCACTATCTCGGCTCACAGCAATGAACCTCCACCTCCCAGGCTTAAGCAATCTTCCAGCTTCAGCCTCCCAAGTAGCTGGGACTACAGGCATGCACCACCACGCCCTGCTAATCATTGCATTTTTTTGTAGAGACGAGGTTTCACCATGTTGGCCAGGCTGGTCTGGAACTCCTGAGCTAAAGGGATCTGCCTGCCCCAAAAGTGCTGGGATTACAAGCGTGTACCACCGTGCCCTGCCCCAGAATGTTAAACTTGATCAGGTTCAGGCTCCTCCATCCTGCCTCTCCCACAGCTAAGCCTCCTCCAACTTCTTCAACAGCGGTGTTGTTCTAGCCTCAACACATGGGCTGGATTTGGGTTTTCTGTCTTTCCATCAGAACATGGTACTCTTTGCCCACCTGGTAAGGCCCATGGATGTTCCTTTCTCAGAAAGTCTCGCAAATGGCCAGGTGTGGTGGCTCATGCCTGTAACCCCAGCACTTTAGGGAGGCTGAGGTGGGTGGATCACTTGAGCGCAGGAGTTTCAGACCAGCCTGGGCAACACAGTGAAACTCCACCTCAAAAAAACAGAAGAAAAACAAAAACAAAACAAACAAAAGGGCTGAAAAGAAAACATACTGAAATAATTATCAAAACATTTGAAAGGTAATTTGGAGTATAGTAACCCATGAGCTTTAAAGTATTAAATAACAAGATCTAGTACCACCTCTAATAACTACTGTGATTTTTATATCGATTAAATGGTATTTTGAGAAACTCGCAACTGTAAAGTGACATGAAAATATCTGCAATTACTACCGGTGACAAAAATCATAGAGACTACTAATATGCCTTTGCTTTGCTGCTTACATTTATGATTAGAGGAAATGATGAGTAATTTTACTACAAGTTAGTGGAGATGGAGATAACTTTTTCTTATGTAAACTCACGGACCTCTTGAGTTCTATCCACCATCCGACAGACGGTGGATTAAGAACTTCTGTACTAGGAGTGAGAACAGGCTGCCTTATATATTGAAAATAACTTCTAGGTTCCTTAGTGGGAAACATGGCTCTTCAAATTGTAGGCCCTGTCTACTCCCTTATCCTCGGAGGATCTTTCTGCTCCACTTCTGCGAATTGACAACTCCTAATCAAGCTTCCACACTTAGCTGGGACATCTGGCACACAACGCCTGGAGTACAGCACCATCAGGTGGCATTCACCCCCACTTACGACAATGTTTGTTTACCAGTCACTTTCCCCTTAACCAAACTGGAAATTCCCAAGGGTGGATTCTGTGTCTTTAGAACCTAACAGAGTGCTTAGAACTTAACAAATGCTTACCAGGTAAGTACTGTGTGCCATGTACGGACTTAGGTATGCCCTGAGGACACCAAGATGACAGACATATTGTGAAATAAGATATCGGAAGTACACCTGGAGCTTAGGTACCCACTCGGTAAACCTCGCCCACCCTCCCCTGTACTCTATAAGTACTGAAAATCCACTGAGGGCTTTCCGGTCATTCCTAAAATACATTACAGCTCCTGGCAGGGAGGAAAATCAAGCTACCTTGACCATGACACTAAGCTTGGGTAATATGTTGGAAATGAGGAGGAACAGGGAAGGGGAGAACCAGAATTACTAACACAAAGGCAGACATGAGCAAACTGGAAGTTGCAGGCAGGAGCCCCTGGGAACTGGCAACGGCCTTCAAGCCCAGCACCTCACAGAAGCCTCAGGAAACCTCAGAAGGGGATATTCAATCGATCAAAAAGCCCACATGCAAAACTCAAACCAGACAGCTGCAAATGCACCAAGAGAACGCGACTGTGAATCTGGAAAATCTGGGGAAAATGTTAAAGGACAAATTAGGTTCAAAGTGAATGCACTGTACAGAAATGACAACTCTGCATAGTTTCGCCTAATTAAAATACAAAATGAGGGTAAGCGTTGAAATGACGTGTTGAAATAACGGCCAAAAATAGGTTTAAAAAAAAAAAAAATCCCCCGGCGCCGTGGCTCACGCCTGTAATCCCAACACTTTGGGAGGCCGAGGAGGGTGGATCACCTGAGATCAGGAGTTCGAGACCAGCCTGACCAACATGGTGAAACCCTGTCTCAAAACAAACAAAAATCCCCGCATGCCAGTCGCCACCATCCACGTAGGATAAAAATATTAGAGAATAAGATAGGTCAAAATCAGATTAGCCTAAGAAGACCATGCACAATTTCCCACCCCCCACCCCTGAGGCGAACGGCAATAATAAAACAACTCCACCACCCAGCAAGGAGGAGAGAAGCGGCTCCTCGGTTTCACAAAGCGAAAGGTAGCACCAGCTGCAGGCTGTATTTCCCGGGCTTTTCCTGCAACATCAGCAAAACCTTCCAGAAGGCTCTGCCGGGCCGCTCGGGGGAGGAGGGGCGGCCGCGGCCCACAGGCCCCAAGCGCCTCTCCGAGGGCCCGGGCCCGCTTGCTCCCCTGGCACGCCCTCCCCCAGCCTTCCCCGCCAGAGTTAACCCCGGATGCCGCGGCTCCGCCCCGCCACCGCACAGCGGCCCGCACCTGCACCATGATGGCCATCCGGAGCGAGTCCTTGGGGATGCTCTCGCTGCATTTCTTGCAGGAGGCGCGCCCGCTCTTGGCGTACTCGACTCGGTAGAGTTTATCCGAGGACTCCGCCATTCTACCCTTGCTGCCGCCGAAGCTCAGCAGCCCAACACCAAGACCTGGAGACACGCCGCTGCCTCTCTGCCCTGCACGCGCTCACCCGGCCGCAGGCGCCTGAGCGCCCAGAACCGCCGTCCAGGAAGCCTTGCCGACCCTCGCCGCTCCCAGATAGATTGCTGATGCCTGGCCGCGGGAACGCCCCCAGAGCCCACGTCCACGGGGCGGGGCTGGCGGCGCGCGCGCGCGCCCTGCGGGCCGAGGGGCGGAGTTTCCTGGGCCCCTGCGGCTGGAGTTCCGCGGGTCGCTGCCTGGGGCGCTGAGGCGGGGCTTGGGCTGCGCTAGTAACTCTTTGGTGGACCGGGCGCCACCCCTTTAATTGTTCTAGCCCAGGAAGTCTTGTTTTCACAACTAACTTTACCCCCAGCCCCCCCCCCCGCCTTTTTATTTTGAGACTGGGTCTCGCTCTGAGTCTCACCGCACTGGAGTGAAGTCGTGTGATCGTGGCTCACTGCACTCTGGAACTCCTGGGCCCAGTGATCCTCCCACCTCAGCCTCCCGCGTAGCTGTGACTACAGGCGCACACCACCACAATTAACTAATTAAATTTTTTGTCTGTTTCAGAGACGGGGTCTCACCAACTTGGCCAGGCTGGTCTCAAACTCCTGGCTACAAGTGATCTTCGTGCCTCAGCCTCTCAAAGTGCTGGGATCACGGGTGTGAGCCACTAGGCCGGCCCCAAACTCGTTTTATAAGTGTGTCCACTCTCCCCTGAGGGCGGCTGGGTCCAGGAGGCGCAGGGTCCCTTCGGGAATATGGTTGATCAGCCCAAGGTGGACCCTGCAGTTCCAGGCCAACCCGCCTGGCTTGGGCGGGCGTTCTAAACTTGCCGTCCATAGACCGTTGGGACAAAATACCAACTAAAACCTAGCATTTTCTTCATTTTGAATTTGACTACAAATCCCAGGAGTATTAGCAGTACCTGTGACTTTGGGCAATAGTCATCACAGATGTGTTTATGTTACTTTACAGTTGTTGGTGATAACTCAGAATATTCTTAAGCTTATCACTACTTGAAATCATAGTAATGACTAGACAGACCTGTTGCTACTAAATCTTGTTTCTCTCTCTCTCCCTCCCTCTCTCTCTCTCTTTCTCTCTCGCTCGCTCGCTCTCTCGCTCTCTGTGTGTGTTTGTGTGTGTAAAGAAAGAGATGGGCAATCTCTCCATGTTTCCCAGGCTGGTCTGGAACCCCTGACTTCAAGCAATCCTCCCACCTCAGCCTCCCAAAGTGCTGGGATTAGATTACAGGCATGTACAAAGAACCAGCTATGGTAGTAGAAACTCCCATCCAGGCCGGCTGAAGGTATTGAGAGAGGCAGACACCCACATAGCCAACAAAGTGGATCTATCCTAGGGACCAACAGCCTGAGAGCCTGTGGGGCTGGCAGCTCTCCAGGACTGAAGGCCCCGCAGAGATTCATCCACACAAATAAATGTGAGATTCATCAACACAGTTATTTGCTCTTTGACAGGTGATTCTTATTAATACACAAATGTTCTACATATACACATAATTCAGGAATATACCAGGTAGGCAGGTGTTACCTGGCTACCACTAATGACAAACCAAAAGCAACTTCCACCAGGGAGCCATGGGGGCAGGGTAAACTTAATGTTTCTCAACAGGCATGAGCCACTGCAGCTGGCCTAGATCTTGCTGTTTAATATAGAACTATACTTTAAAATATAGTTTATTAAAATTGGTTTCTTTTCTAATCCTATGCATTTTTTTTTTCATTTCAAAAATGTAACATGAGTGTGCTGTGTTTGAAAATATTCAGCTCTGCTGTAGGGGACAAGAAAAATAAGCAGATGAATACAACTCATGAAAAGTGTTAATCACAGAGAAGTCAGTAGCTTAAGAGAGAAGGATGGTGGGTAAGCAAGAATGTTGTGAGACATAGGCCGAATCCTAAAAGTTAGTAACCAGTTAGATACGTTGAAGTAGGCTGGGAGCGGTGGCTCATGCCTGTAATCCTAGCACTCTGGGAGACTGAGGCAGGCGTATCCCTTGAGCCCAGGAGTTCAACACCAGCCTGAGCAACATGGCAAAACCTCGTCTCTACAAAAGGTAGCTGGGCATGGTGGCAGGTGCCCATAGTACCAGCTACTCAGGAGGCTGAGGTGGGAGGATCACCTGAGCCCTGAAGGTTGAGGCTGTGTGAGCCATGATAGTGTCACTGCACTCCAGTCTGGGTGACAGTATGACCCTGTCTCAAAAAACAATTTTTTTTGAAGGTAAACAGAGTAAGTGGAAAATGTGATGGAACAAAGAAGAGTTTTACTTGGAGAATGATTAAGTCAAAAGGCGTGATTGTGCCATCCTCTGGGTTGATAACTATATCATCCCCAAATGGCCACTCATTGGTGATAAGTTTATGGTCTCATCCTGGCAGCCATATGCTGTGCCCCCAAAAATGCAGATAAAATTCAGATCTGTTCAGCAGGTCGATTGGTGAGCTGCAGCTGTGGCTGAGTGTGCTTGCCCCTGTGTCTCTCTGTAGAGCAGTGTGAGTTGCTCCAGGTACCCTCTGTTGAGCCGCCGTGAGCATCCTCAACTCTGGTTCTCAAAACCCCACCATCAGTGGGACAGGCTGATGCAGCAGAGAGAGGGAAACATATCAATGTTGGCCAGGCGAGGTGGCTTATGCCTATAATCCCAGCACTTTGGGAGACTGAGGAGGGTGGATCACCTGAGGTCAGGAGTTCAAGACCAGCCAGGCCAACATGGTGAAAACCCATCTCTACTAAAAATACAAAGATTAGCTGGGCATGGTGGTACGCACCTGTAATCTGAGCTACTGGGGAGGCTAAGGCACAAGAATTGCTTGAACCCGGGAGGCAGAGGTTGCAGTGAGCCAAGATTGCACTGTTGCACTCCAGCCTGGGCAACAGAGCAAGATTCTGTCTCAAAAGAAAAAGACAAAGAAAAGAAAAGATGCAAATATTGCCTAACTCTGGATTCTGGTGGTGTGGTCCATCCACCTTGTGTGTACCCTATCCTGTGTATGTTATCCAACCCATTGAGTTCCGGCTGTAAGTGGTTTTAAATGGATTCAATATGCCCTGCAATTCAGGCATCATAATTTGGTCTGTGGGGCTTTCTGTTTTGTAACTTCTGGGATAGTTTGCCTGATAATGTACCTAGAAGCTACTTTTGCATTAAGGTAGTTTCCTTCACAATATTTTTCCTAGAAAGGAGTCCACAGGCTTCATGGACCACCAAAGGGGTCCTAGGCACACACACACAAGGTTAAGAATTCCTGCCCTAGAACCTAGGAACAGCCGGCCATCATCTACTGTCTTCTCAATATTTCGGTTTGAATGGCTTACGTGCATCTCCATTTATATTCAAAGCTGCCCTAGAGCTTCCCATCTCAGGAAATGGTCCACTATTCTCTGCATTACTTAGGCCAAGTGCTTTGTAGTCAACTTGGCTCTTTTCTCTTTGGCCCCACATTCAATCCATCCCTGAATTCTAACTTTTTGACCTTGATCCTTTCTCATGGCCCAGCCGCCATCCTTTTTGGTGGCTCTGAGACAGTCTCAAACCAGTTCTCTTCCATGCCTGCCCTCCTGCAGTCTTTTATTCCCCATGAAAACATGTGAGGTCCCTTTAGAACTCAACTAGTGTCAATTCCACGTTCAAAACCCTCCACAGATTTCTTATCACACTTAGACTGCAATGCAAATTTCTCCCCAAGGCTGGACTTGGTCCCTGGCTACTTCTCAGATATTGATGCTGCCCACTCTCCAGGGCTCCCAGTGCCCCAGCCACACAGAAGGTCTCATTATGTTTCACAGGCTGGTCTTGAACACAAGCAAATCTTCCTGCCAAAGTGCTGGGGTTATAGGTGTGAGCCACTGCTTCCTGCCTTACATTCAGTTGTTTTTTGCACTTATTATCCTTCACAGCATATTTGATGTGTATATATATATGTTTACTGTCTGTCTTCCTCACCAGAATGTAAGCTCCATGAGGGCAGGAGCTTGTGTCTGTTTTGCTGCAATATTCTCAGTGCCTGGAATAGTGCCAAATACTCAATAATATTTGTTGAATGAATGACTGAATCCTACAGTTGGCCCTCCATTTGCACAGCCCAACTGTTTAATTAATAATGTCACTTCAGGCCGGGCGCGGTGGCTCAAGCCTGTAATCCCAGCACTTTGGGAGGCCGAGGCGGGTGGATCACGAGGTCAAGAGATCGAGACCATCCTGGTCAACATGGTGAAACCCCGTCTCTACTAAAAATACAAAAAATTAGCTGGGCATTGTGGCACGTGCCTGTAATCGCAGCTACTCAGGAGGCTGAGGCAGGAGAATTGCCTGAACCCAGGAGGCGGAGGTTGCGGTGAGCCGAGATCGCGCCATTGCACTCCAGCCTGGGTAACATAAGTGAAACTCCGTCTAAAAAAAAAAAAAAAAAAAGTAATGTCATTTCACACTTGTGTATGACTAACTTATACTGTACACCAACAAGAACCTTAAATTCGAAATTCCCATGCTGATTTATAACCCCTATAGAATACCAGGCAAGGCTGGTGGCTATTGAAAATACCACCAGGACAGGATTGTCTAAATAATTATTTGATAATTCTTGTTAATAATACAAAAATGAAAAAAGAATGCCATCAGTCAGTTTACAAATAAATCCTATGTGGCTTTACATTCCAATTTTTTTCTTTAAAACGAGTGAGCTGTGTCGAAGCAGGTTAAATGCTTTATAGACAAGAGGAAAAAAAAGCTGCCATAGAACCACCGTATTTGTCATCATCATCAACTTTATTTTTATCTTTACCTTTTTTGTCTTTCTCCTCTTCGTATTTTAGCCTGCTTTTGTGGGCCTTGACAGCATCGTTTTTGCCACATCAGCTTTCCTTTTGCTGGATGTGCAGCATTCTGCTCTTGGTACTTTTCCTTCAGTCGAGGAGCCTGCAGCATGGTCACTCATGTCCCTCCCAGGCTCTTGGCATCACTGCCAAGGACAGATCGGGATCACCTTTGATTTGGGGGCAGAATTCAGAACACAAAGTGAAGGGCCAAAGGAGGCCTTTCAAACTTAACTTGAAAGAAGGTAAACCAAAAGGGGAATGCATCGGGGCAGTAGAATCCTTGAGTTTCTGTTTTCTTTCTTTCTTTCTTTTTTATTTCTCTATATCTCTTTTGATGTAAGTTTTCATTTCTTTTTCATAAAGGGCTTGAACACACTTGGCCATCCCTCCAATTTCCTTCTCTTTAGCAAGTAAGGTTTTCCACCTTTCTCTGCCTGTTAATGAATATTCTGAGAAGATGAACGAAGCATCTGGTTGCTTCTCCTGTATGCTGGCAAGTGTGTGCAGGATGCCTGTGATGACATTTTGCACCTGGGATCACTGGGCTCTCCTTGCCCATGTTTAGTTATTTCTGCTCAGTGATGCACAGATTCACTCAATGTCCATTCGGCTCTCACTTACCTTGGCAGTGTCTCTAGGCAGGTATTTTTTTCCATCGTCTTTTCACAGCTGTTGAGGTAGGTTTTTTTTTAACCTGGTTTTCAGATAACAACATGAACCTGGAAAAGTCTAGTGTGGCCAGGTGCAGTGGCTCACACCTGTAATCCCAGCACTTTGGGAGGTTGAGACAGGAGGATCGCTTCAAGCCAGGAGTTCAAGACCTGTCTGGGGTCTGGTTTTGAGAAGACAATATAGTGAGAGTGAAACCTACCTATTTTTTGTGAGACAGGGTCTCACATTGTTACCCAGGCTGGAGTGCAGTGGCTTGATTATGCAGCCTCTACCTCCCTGGGCTCAGGTGATCTTCCAGAGTAGCCGAGACTACAGGTGCATGCCCCCACATTAGCCTAATTTTTTTGTATTTTTTGTAGAGACAGGGTTTTTACCATGTTGCCCAGGTTGGTCTTATACTCCTGGGCTCAAGTGATCTGCCTGCCTCGGCCTCCCAAAGTTCTGGGACTACAGGTATAAGCCCCCATGCCTGGCCCCAGAGTCCATCACTATTTAAAAATAATAAATTTTTAAAAATTTAAAAAAGAAAGTTCTGGTAAATTGCTCATACTTTGGTCATTAGACCTTGTCTGTGGCCTCACCACCTGACCATTCCCCTTACTGTCATGGCCCTTACTCCCTCATCCGTCATCTAACCGTCATCCTTTCCCTCTTCCAACCCATCCGTTGTTAAATTTCTATTTCTTTTCTTTTTTTATTTTTGGATGGAGTCTCACTCTGTCGTCCAGGCTGGAATGCAGTGGTGTGATCTCGGCTCACTGTAACCTCCACTTCCTGGGTTCAAGCAATTCTCCTGCCTCAGCCTCCTGAGTAGCTGGGATTATAGGCATGTACAACCATGCCTGGCAATTTTTTTTTTTTGGTTGTTAGACAGAGTCTCGCTCTTTCTCCAGGCTGGAGTGTAGTGGGACTACAGGCGTTCGCCACCACGTCCAGTTAATTTTTGTATTTTTAGTAGAGACGGGGTTTCACCATGTTGGCCAGGATGGTCCCCACCTCTTGACCTCATGATCCGCCCGACTCAGCCTCCCAAAGTGCTGGGATTACAGGCATGAGCTACTGCGCCCAGCCTTAATTTTTGTATTTTTAGTAGAGACAGGGTTTTGCCATGTTGTCCAGACTGGTCTCCAACTCCTGACCTCAGGTGATCCACCCTCCTTGGCTTCCCAAAGTGCTAGGATTACAGGCGTGAGCCACCGCACCTAAAGTTCTATTTCTTAAAAATAAATTTGATCATGACTTCTACTTTATTTAAAACCCTCTACTGAACTCCTGTAATAAACTTAATGGTTATATATGATAGAACTTAGCTTGAAAGAAGATAAACCAAATGGGAAATGCATTGGATGGATACCAGGGTATCTCATAGAATAGAATAGAAAGAAGAGACAAAAAATTAGGGGAAGAACTAAACTAAAATTCAGATGGACTATAGACATGCCTTCCCCTGTTTGCAGAGCCTCCTTGTAAGCAGATCTCTTCCCAGGCTCCTTGCTCTCTGGGCTGATCGCCCTGCTGCCTCCTTGGCCCTTCCTTGTGCTGTAGTCAGCTGCGTCCAGAGCTGGCCCCTTTGCTAGTTTCACCTCTTCCTTGGCAGAAACTATGCTTACTCATTTTTTTTTTTCTCTTGATGCCTGACATTTCATTGACCCTCAAACAATGTGTGTTTAATTAAATCCCTGTTTTTCAAGCATTCTCAATTTTTTCTGAATTTTGTAGGTGCTGTGGCTCCTAGTGTCTATTGCCCCAAAATAAACCTCAGTTCCTGGCATGGTGGGTGGCAGAGGGGCTGAGCAGGAGCAAGGAAATGTGACCTCATAGGCTCTCTGTCTCTTGGGATCCCCCCAGAAGTCCCTCATGGAACTCCAGAGCTCTAATACTGCTGTCCTGGGGTGTGTGTGAGAGAGACAGAGAGACTGAGCTTTCCTTTTTTTTTTTTTTTGAGACGGAGTTTCGCTCTTGTTACCCAGGTTGTAGTGCAATGGCGCGATCTCGGCTCACCGCAACCTCCGCCTCCTGGGTTCAGGCAATTCTCCTGCCTCAGCCTCCTGTGTAGCTGGGATTACAGGCACGTGCCACCATGCCCAGCTAATTTTTTGTATTTTTAGTAGAGACGGGGTTTCACCATGTTGACCAGGATGGTCTCGATCTCTTGACCTCGTGATCCACCCGCCTCGGCCTCCCAAAGTGCTGGGATTACAGGCTTGAGCCACCGCTCCCGGCAAGACTGAGCTTTCTTATGGTTTCTCTTGGATAAAAGTAAACAAACAAAAATTTAAAGAACACAGGCATAAGTGAAAACCTTCCTTCCCCTCAATCCCTCTCCATCCCCATACCCTGGAGGTCACCACTTTTCCCAGTTTCTAGTTTGGCTTCTTTCCTGATGGATTCCTTCTCTCTCTACACACACACACACACATGCACACGTACAGAATTTGAGATCACATTATCTACATATTGTACCTTGAGTTTTTTTTCTTTAACATCTCAGAAATACCTATTCCTGTCAGCATATGGGACACTTCATTCCTCTTAACAGCTGTATGCCAATTCATAATATAGGTGAACCATACATGTATTAATTTGATAGTTTTTTTTTGAAGGAATGATGATGTTACTTGAATTTATTTCATCTAGTCTGAGTTTTCATATTTCTTTTTTTTTTCCCGTTGATTTTGAATCCATTTGAATTCTTAGTTCCAAAAGGCAGAGACAGGTGATTTCTTAGTTTGCCCACGCTTTGCATAGAGAGGACAGACACTGGGGGCCATACCTGTGTAGCAGATGAAACTGAGTGTCCATCATGGAGGCTGGCCTGGGCCAGGCTCCACTGCTGGCTTCCGGGGCACAGGCTTAGGTGCAGGTCTTCATCATCCCCATCCACATTTTCCAAACCTCCTTCCTCTTCCTCAGGCTCTGAGTGCACGTTGCCCAGTTCAAAACCTTGGGCCACTGCTGTGGTGGCTGAAACCCTGGCTAAAGGACCCAAGGGAGTGCTGCCAGAAGGCCTCCCAGGTGTGGCAGACGGAGAGTCAGCTGTGTGGCCAGCTTTTGGGCATACAAGAGCTGGGCTTCTCTCATCTGCTGGCCCTGCTTCTCTCTGGTATCCATCTGCAGAGGAGCCAGATGTGGCTGCTTCTGTTGCTGCTGCTGCTGCTGCAAGTGGCTCCATTACTGCCTCAAGCTTCACCCACGGGGTGGCACGACTCTGAACCTGGGCACAGCCCACCAGGCACACTGGATCTAAACCTGTGCGGGGTACTCCGGGTTTTCGGGCAGTGGAGGAGGCGGCGGCCACTCAGGCCCCAGCTCGGCAGCAGCATCTCGGACTCCTCCGCAGCCAGGGGCCACAGCCAGGACCGAGTTTTCATATTTCACATGTGATATAGAAATACATCTGTTGTAAAAGACTTAGATCTGTGTTGTCTGATACAGTAGCCACTAGCCACATGTGACTGTTGAGCACTTGAAATGTGGCTAGTTTGAATGGAGATGTGCTGTAAGTAAAATGTATATTGGAGTTTGAAATCTCATTAGTAATTTGTTTATATTGATTACATGTTGAAATGATAATATTTTGGGATGTTGGGTTAAAAATATACTATTAAAATTAATTTTACATGTGTGAGCCACTGCACCCAGCCAATTTTACCAATTTCTTTTTACTTTTTAAATGTTAATATAAAATTTTAAATTACATTATGCCTTGTATTATATTTCTTTGGGATGAGCTGATTTAGATAATACAAAAGTATACAGAACAAAAGATGAAAGTTCTACTTCATTATCCACCTATGCCTCCATTCCTGAGTTGTCACTTATTTTATTTTTTTCTAATATGCGTATTTAAGGCTATATTCTTTATCCTGAGTACCACTTTGGTCACATTCTTCAGATTTTTGTCTGCATATGGTGCTTTTGTTTGTTTTTGAAAAAGATTATTATTTACCATAAGTACTTAAATTATAAATAAAGTTACTTGTACTTAAGTAATGTATGACTAACTTTTGGTTATTAAAATAAAGACAGCGAACTCTTCCTGTTTCTCCTTAACCACAATCATTTTCCAGTGCTCATTATTTTGAATTTTGGATATTGGCATTGTTACCTACCCACTTGAGGCTAATAAAATAAATATGCTAATATCTGAATAACAGAAATAATACAAATCCTAAAAAAAAGAAAAATATTAATGGAGAGAAGGAAATATTCCAAGAAATAATTGAGAAAAATTTCTAAAAAAAAAAAAAAAAAAAAAAAAAAAAGACCTTCGGTTGGAAGGACCATAAAAATTCAGACAGGAAAGAAAAGGAAAAACCCACCCACAGACTCATTATATAGCATCATAAGAATTTCAGAGATAAAGAGAAAATTATAAAAACTTACAGAGAGAAAGTACAGATTGCAGTGAGGAATGAATCAATTTGACATCAGATTTTTCAACAGCAAAATTGTGTAGTATTGATGAGAAGAAATTCAGAGATATATTCCAAAATATATCTTTTATAGGAGAAGAAAAAGGCATCAACTGGCTAAGTACCATGGCTCACGCCTGTAATCCCAGCACTTTGGGAGGCTGAGGCGGGCAGATCACAAGGTCAGGAGTTCAAAACCAGCCTGGCAAACATTGTAAAACCCCGTTTCTACGAAAAATACAAAAATTAGCTGGGCATGATAGCACATATCTGTAATCCCAGGTACTGGGGAGGATGAGGCAGGAGAATCATTTGAACCTGGGAGGTGGAGGTTGCAGTGAGCAGAGATCATGCCACTTCACTCCAGCCTGGGTGACAGAGCAAGACTCCATCTCAAAAAAATAATAATAAAAATAAATTAAAAATAATAAAAAAGAAAATATACAAATAACCTATAAGTGCATGTAAAGAGCTTAACACCATAAATCAGCAGAGAAATGCAAATTAAAACCATGTTGAGATACTATTTCATACCCACTAGAATGGCTAAAATTAAAGACTGACAATATCAAGTGTTGATGAGGTTGTGGAGGAATTAAAGCTCTCTTCTACATTGTTGATGGGATTATGAAATGGTACAACTACTTTGGAGAAAAGTTTGGCTGCCTTTTTTTTTTTGTTTTGAAACAGAGTTGTGCTCTGTTGCCCAGGCTGAAGTGCTGTGGTGGGATCTCACCTCACTACAACCTCTATCTTCCTGGTTCAAGCCTCTCTCCCACCTCAGCCTCCAGAGTAGTTAGGACTACAGGTGTGTGCCACCATGCCTGATTAGTTTTTGTATTTTTTGTAGAGATGGGGTTTTGCCATGTTACCCAGGCTGGTCTCCAGCTCCTGGGCTCAAGCGATCTGTCCTCCACAGCCTCCCAAAGTGTTGGGTTTACAGGAGTGAACAACCATGCCTGGCCTGGCTGCTTATAAAGTTGTACGTATATCTATTCCATCATCCAGGAATTCCATTCTGAGGTACCTAAGAGTAATGAAAATATATTCCATGAAAAGACTGTAAAGAGTGACTCACGCCTGTAATCCCAGCACTTTGGGAGGCTGAGACAGGCAGATCACTTGAGGCCAGGAGTTTGAGACTAGCCTGGTTAACATGGTGAAACCTCGTCTCTACTAAAAATACAAAAATTACTTGGGTGTGGTGGTGGGTGCCTCTAATCCCAGCTACTTGGGAGGCTAAAACAGAAGAATCACTTAAATCAGGGAGGTAGAGGTTGCAGTGAGCCAAGATCACGCCACTGCACTCCAACCTGGGTGACAGAATAAGACTCTGTCTTAAAAGAAAAAAAATGCTGTAAAGAATCATAGCAACTTCATTTATGGTAGCCAAACAGTTGAAAAAACCCAAATGTTCATCAAAAGGATAGTGGATAAGCACACTGTATAGTCTCACAGTGGACTACACCTCAGCAATAAAAACGAATGAACTACTGAAATATGCCACAACATGGACAGATATTACAAACATTATATTGAGTAAAAGCAGCCAAATACAAAACATTAATACTGAATAACTCCAGTGATAGAATCCAGACAGTATTTGGGGGTGGAGGGAGATAATTTCTGTAAGAAAGGGCATGTGGTAACTTTCTGGGGCAATGGAAATATTCTATATCTTGTTTTGCATTGTAATAACTTAGGTTTCATAATTGTTAAGAGTCACCAAATGGAACACTTAAGATCTATATATTTTATTGTAGTAAATTTTACTCTGATGTCTTAAAAAATCACACTTCTCTTAAAAAAACAGAGCTAATTAAAAAAAAGTAAATGCCCAGAACTGAACAATAATGAAAGCATTTTGTTTCAAACTTGTGGGACCAAGCAAAATTGGTCCTTTAAGGGCAATTTGCAGTCTTACTTATATTAGAAAAGAAGAAAGCCTCAAAATGAGTGAGCTAATGTCCATAGCTAAGAAGTAATAAGAAACAGGATGGGTGCGGTGGCTCAGGCCTGTAATCCCAGCACTTTGGGAGGCCGAGGCAGGTGGATCACCTGAGGTCAGGAGTTCGAGACCAGCCTGGCTAACATGGTGAAAACCCATCTCTACTAAAAATTTAAAAAACTTTGCCAGGCATGGTGGTGCATGCCTGTAATCCCAGCTACTGGGGGGCTGAGGTAGGAGAATTACTTGAACCCCAGAGGTGGAGGTTGCAGTGAGTTGAGATCATGTCACTGCACTCCAGCCTGGGCTCCATCTCAAAAAAAAGAAAAAAAAGGAAGTTATAAGAAACAATGGAATTAACCTAAAGAAAGTATGAGAACAGATATAAATAAGAGCAGATATCAGTGAAATTAAGAAATGAAGATAAAATATAAAAGATTGGCTGGGTGAGGTGGCTTACACTGTAATCCCAGCACTTTGGGAGGCCGAGGTGGGCTGATCACGAGATCAGGAGCTCAAGACCAGCCTGCCCAATATGGTGAAACCCCGTCTCTTTTAAAAATAAATAAATAAATAAAAGATTAAAAGTTGCTTTTTAAAAATGTATTTTAATTTTAGTAAAATGCACATATAATTTGCCATCTCTTATGTTTAGAACTTTGATCCATTTTGAGTTATTTTTATTTTTATTTTTTTAAGAAACATGGTCTCGGCCAGGCGCAGTGGCCCACACCTGTAATCTCAGCACTTTGGGAGGCCGAGGTGGGTGGATCACTTGAGGCCAGGAGTTCGAGACCAGCTTGGCCAACATGGTGAAACCCCGTCTCTATAAAAAAATAAATTTAAATTAAATTAAAAAAAGAAACATGGTCTCTCTCTGTTTCCCAGGCTGGAGTGCAGTGGCTATTCACAGGCATGATCATAGTTCTCTGTAGGCTTAAACTCCTAGGCTCAAGCGATCCTCCCACTTCAGCCTCTTGAGTATCTAGGACTACAGACACACACCCTTGCATTTGTTGCTTTTCAGTTAATTTTTGTATTAAAAAAAAATTGGAGCCAGGTGTGGTGGCTCACACCTGTAATCCCAGAACTTTGGGAGGCTGAGGCAGGAGATTGCTTGAGGCCAGGAGTTTGAGACCAATCTGGGCAACATAGTGAGACCCCATCTCTACAAAAAATAAAAGATCAAATTTAGCCAGGTATGGTAGCTCACACCTGTAGTCCCAGCTACTTGGGAGGCTGAGGCAGGAGGATGACTTGAGGAATTTGAGGGTGCAGTGAGCTATGATGGAGCCACCGCACTCCAGCCTGGGCAACAGAACAAGTACTTGCCTCGTTCCAAAAAAACAAAGGAAACAATAAGAAGTGATATTTTTAGGTTGGGTGAGGTGTCTCGCATCTAATCCCAACACTTTGGGAGACAGAAGCAGGAGGACGACTTGAGCTCAGGAGTTCTCGATCAGGCTGGACAACATGCATGACCCCGGCTACACACACACACACACACACACACACACACACACACACAACTCACCAGAAACGCTTGGTGAAGGTAAGGGTCCAACTTCATTCTTTTGCATGTGGAGATCCAGTTTTCTCAATACCACCTGTGAAAGAGACTGTCCTTTTCCCACTGAATGAACTTGGCACCCTTGTTGAAATCATTTGACTGTATATGTGAGAATTTATTTCTGGGCTCGCTATTTTGTTCCGTTGGTCTATGTTTTTCTTTATGCCAATACCACATTATAGTAAGTTTTGAAATCAGAAAGTGTGAGATCTCCAACCTTATTCTTCCTTTACAAAGTTGATTTGTCTTGGTTTGGTTTTATATTTTGTCAAGATTGATCAGGAGTAGAAAGAAGAGAGACATGCCATTCTGACTGCTGGTGTATGTGTGTGTGTGGTGGTGGGGGGTGTCTAAAGCCGAGCACCAGGGATTTCCTATTAAGCACATGAGGCAGAAGTTGCACAGAGGAGCTGGGCTCCCATTCCACACCTAGAGACAATTCCACACCTAGGGACAGATTTCCGTGGACAACTAGCAGTGTCTACAACAGTTATATTTTGCATTATCCTTCTTCCTCAGGACTAAATGACCATTGCAATCCAAAAAATCAGATCTTTAAATGTAGGAGTGCTTTTTTTTTCTATCATTGATTTGACTATTTGCTTTGCTCCATTTTTAGAAATACCCTCCCAACTTCATAATGTTCTGTTTATCTCTTTAACTTTTTGCAAGTTAGTGAGAAGCTGTCTCAGCTCAATTTCCCAGGTCACTGATGAGAGCTTCTGCTGTGTCCATCTTTCATTAGATTAAAAACTTTTAGCCATTATGTGTTTTACTTTCTAGTATCTTGAGCTGATGTTTATGAATGCAACATAATCTAGAAGTTATTGCTGTCTTAATGATGTGTCTTTAATTTTTAGTTTTGTCTGTTCTGCTGAGTTTGGTATAGTAAGACCCTTCCATAATGTGGTATTCCAAAACACAAATGGTATGATGTGGGGTTGTGTAATTGTGAGGTTAGTGGTTAGTGAGAGGATTGCTCTGAGCCTCCAACTATAGCTGGTTCTTGGGATGTGGCTGTGGGTCCAAATTCATCCTGGTCATGGCTGTGGTTTGATACTCCCAGGTAGCAATTGTCTACCCTGGCTTACATGTTGATGGGTTCAGTTTGAGGTCCTGTGGCTGCCTGGGACTTATGGAGAGCAGCAGCATTTCCAGGAATCTCCCCTGATTGTGGCCTGATCCAGGGAGAGTAGATCTGGACAACTGTTGAGACAAGAAGGACCCTACCTCTTCCTCCCACTTCTGGGAGGGTCACACGCTATTTCCCTACCGAGATGTGCTCTCCTTTCTATCCGCTCCAAAGTTAAGTAAGATTTATCTTGCTCCTATTTGAAAATGAGGCATGGGGGAGGAAGGATGCCATCGCCAGTCACCTTAACACCGAATCCGAGCTCACTGCGTTTATTGTAGGTGTCTGTCACAGTGTTGCTGGTCTTCAGCCATTCCGTGGTTCTTGCTTATCTGCCCATTGGTGTATTTGAGATGATCTAGATACCTGCCTCCTGCTTTCTTTCTACAGCTGTGTCTGGTGACTGTGTGTGGGGAAGTGAGCATGGGTGTGTGCTCCTGCGATGGGGGTGCCAGTGGGTTGTCTCTGGCTGTGGGAGTTCCATCCTCCCCAGGGGTCAGTAGCAGCCTGGAGTCACAGAGCCTCCCCCATCCCCACAATGGCTGTGCCCACAGCACCTTGACAGATGCCAGGACTTCCTTCTCCTTATCTTAGCTGTTGCCTGGGTTTGCAGTTTCCTTACTCACTGCTGACTCTGAGCAGGCCCCCCCTGGGCTGCTATCTGGGAGTCTCCCCCATACGCCTAACCCTGTGTGCTGTCCATCCTCCAGGGCTTCCTGATATACAGGTCCATTGCGGACTGTGAGGCCTGGGATTCCATCCTTGGGCCTCATAGGGCCTAACGTGAGTTCCCCAGCACTAACTAGATATTTCCCCACCTAGCAGGAAAGGCTCCTGGCCAGCCAGTTCCCCAAACAGCTGCATCAGCTGTACCCCACCCACCTAGACCCCAACTTAATGGGTTTCACCTTCCTGCCAGCTGGGCAAAAGATTCAAATAAGCCAATCACATCCTCATGTGGGATCCAAGGGTCACCCCACCCTCTTGTTGCTACAAAGCCTGCCTCCCACAGTTCCTGCTGGCTCCCTCTGCTCCCCACTGCAGCCCCCATGTGGCCATGCAGCGTGGGTGGTGTCCTTCTCCCACAAACTGTGAGCATTAAGCTGCTGCCAGCCTCTTCTGTCCAGTGTCAGCTACTGTGTCTCCTGCCATCGCGTGCTATTGATGGTGGAGATCACTCACCACCAACGGGGTGAATAGGAGGTGATCTGAATGCACTGATGGCACACTTTCCTGTATACTTTTCCTGTACTATTACGGATATGTTAGTTTAAAATATTTCTTCTCCAACTTCATGGGATTTGGAATGAGAGAGGTGTTAAATGACATGTGCTCAGTTTATCTTCCCATAAGTTACTTGGCTTTTTTTTTTTTTTTTTTTTT
>NW_016107357.1:8966235-8981559 GCF_001604975.1 Cebus imitator
CCTGGCCAACAAACCCCGTCTCTACTAAAAATACAAAAATTAGCTGGGCTCAGTGGCACACGCCTGTAATCCTAGCTACTCTGGAGTCTGAGGCAGGAGAATTGCTTGAACCGGGGAGGTGGATGTTGCAGTGAGCTGAGATTGTGACACTGCACTCCAGCCTGGGCGGCAGAGCAAAACTCTGTCTGACAAAAAAAAAAAGTAAAAAATAATGCTGTCATTTTCACCCTTCTACATTGTCTTTGTATACCTCTGCAATGATTTCTTCGAAATGGATTCCTAGAAGTTGGGTTGCTGATGAAGTGTGTACATTTAAAATCTTTAGAGATTCTGGCAAATTGTGCTTTGGAAAGTCTGTACCTGTTTATACATCCACAGGAACACACCTGGGATTACAGGTGTAAGACTAACAATATCCACAGCTGTGAACATGTGAGGAAATGCACAATCCTTCGAATTTTGAGAAGCAAATGATTTGCTGCTTTTAGTTTATTTTTTTGAGCCAGAGTCTCACTCTGTCACCCAGGCTGGAGTGCAGTGGTACCATCTTGGCTCACTGTAACCTCCACCTCTTCATTCGAGCAATTTTCCTGCCTCTGCCTCCCAAATAGCTGGCATTACTGGTGGGTGCCACCACGCCTGGCCTATTTTGTTTTTTTGAGACAGGTTTTCACTTTGTCGCCCAGCCTGGAGTGCAGTGGCGCCAATGTGGCTCACTGCAGCCTTGACCTCCAGGACTCAAGTGATCCTCCTGCCTCAGACCCCAAGTAACTGGCTACTGCAGGTACTCGCCACCATGCCTGGCTAATTTTTGTATTTTTTGTAGAGGCAGGGTTTTGCCATGTTGCCCAGCTGGTCTTGAACTCCTGGGCTCAAGTGATCCGCCCACCTTGGTCTCCCAAAGGGCTGGGATTACAGGTGTGAGCCTGCACGTCTGGCTGATTTTCTAATTTTATTTATGATACTGTTATTGAAGAATAACGTACATACAGTGACATGTGTGTACCTGGGGTATACAATTTGATGAATTATTTACTCACAGATCCACCCGCAGGATCACCAGCCAGGTCAGGGTGTAGAACACTTCCAGCTCTTCAGGACCATCCTCTCCAGCGGTTACCTCCCACCAGTCACAGTTCTGACTTCTATTATTATAGTTTTGCTTGCTTTTGAGCTTTTTATGAGTGGAATTATAAACGAGGTGATCTTTTGTGCTTTTGCTCAACATTATGAATGTGAGGCTCACCCATATGGTTTCTTGTCTCCCAGGAAGGAGTGCAGTTTGCTTGTGCGTGCAGTTGGCTCATCATCATTGCTAAGTACTATTTCTTTGGGTGAGCAGATATGAGTTTACTTTCCATTCTTTTGTTGATGGATGTGTGGGCTATTTTTAGTTTGTTTTTGTTTTTTTGCCCATTTCAAGTTTTTTTTGCTGTCCATTTGAAGGTACATACCTTTTGGTTCTCCTGCATATCAGTTTTGGTTAGATGTTCACTTGGGATTGGGATTACCGAGTCATAGGGTTTGCATATGCTTAGCTTTGGTAGACTCTGCCAAAGAGTTTGCCAAGATGGTTTTATCAAGTCACACCTTCAAGAGCAATATATGAGAGTTCTAGTCATACCACAATTGATACTTAATATTGTTGTATTCTCAGTTATATTTTTATTTATTTCTTCTTGTTTTTTTAGAGACAAGGTCTCAGTCTGTCACGTAGGCTGAATGCAGTGGTACAGTCGTAGCTTACTGCAGCCTTGAACTCAAGTGATTCTCCTGCCCCAGGCTCCTGAGTACCACGGGACCACAGGCTCATGCCATCATGCCCAGCTAGTTTTTTTCTTTTACTCTAGAGATGAGGTCTTACTCTGCTGCCTGCATTGGTCTCAATCTCCCGGCCTCGGTGATCCTCTTGGCTTGCCCTACCGTAAGCAGTGGGATTACAGGTATGAGCCACCATGCCTGGCCTGTATTATCAGTTTGTAGTGTGTGTTTTCTTTTTTAAGATGTTTTTTAGACAAATATCCCCAGGGTGTGGGTTTTGGGTGGGGAGTATTTGCAGCATCTCCTTCCCTCAATTCTTTTTTTTTAGGGGGGTGGTGACAGTGTCTTGTTCTGCCCCCCAGGCTAGAGTGCAATGGTGTGATCTCAGCTCACTGCAACCTCAGCCTCCTGGGCTCAAGTGATCCTCCCACCTTAGCCTCCTGAGTAGCTGGAACTATAGGTAGGTGCCATCATGCTTGGCTAAATTTTTACCTTGTTGGCCAGGTAGAACTCCTGGACTCAAGCAATCCACTCGCCTTAGCCTCCCAAAGTGCTGGGATTACAGGTGTGAGCCACCGTGTTATTTTTATTTATGTAGATTTCAGTTGGCAATAAGGTTGAATATCTTTTTATGTTTCATTGGCTGTCGCAATTTCTTCTGCTGTGAATTTCCTGTACCACCTTGTGCCCATTAAAAATAATTCCCAATGTTGTTTACTTTAAGCGTCATAGTCTTTTTTTAAAAAGTGATATAAACACGTCTTACTTTATTTCCCTTGTTTGCTCTTAACTTCCAAATGCTCTTTAACACACATTATGTTGCCTGGTTTATTAAAAGAGTGAGACTAGAGAAAAAAGATGCTCTTGCATGATGAAGGAAGAAAGAAACGCTTAAGGGAGCCTGTGGTGGGTGGATTGAAGCCAGAGGCCTGTGAGGTGTGAGAGGCAGAGGGGGCTTGGTTTCCATGGCTGCCTCTACCACACACCGCCTCTCCTTTTCTTTTTTCCTTTTTTTAAAAAAACCACAATATAAACAGCCTTGTTGTCTCTTTTTCGGATTATATAAATAATGTACAAAGTCAGTGAAAACAAGACAAAACCACACTCCTCTGAAGTATAAGGAAGAATGTACACCTGCTATCCGACCCCCTTAGTGATTTGGTGACTACCCCAGAAGGCAGGCATCCTGGGGCAGGAGTCCTGGGTCTCCATTTTCATTGGTTGCTGTAACGCTCAAGCCAGGAGCAGAGCTTGGCATAAACAGGACTGCATGGATGACCCCAGGGCTCTCCCTTGCTTTGATGACTGCTTTCCAAGCCTCTGCAAGGGAGAGATGCATGGTTTGCACCAAAGGAGGATCTTGGGCACTAAGCCCTCCTGGGGCTCAGGGTGGAGGAGAGGGAATAGCCATGAGATTCCAACTGTTTAGTTCAAAACACAGATCACAAGTTGTGCTTTAAACTGTACCCACCTGATAGTCTAAGCCCTGGGGTCTCTGGAGCCCTCGGGTCCATTACTGCCCACGGAACCCAGATGGAACCATCTCAATCAGTCAGAGAAGTTTTGGTGAGAGGGGTGGGGAGGTTGGGGTCCTGCCCTTTTCTCCCAGGAGTCTCCTTGGCTCTTGGGCAGTTTTATGTTCTTCCATATGCCAGGACCAGCTCTACCTGCCAAGGAATAGCATATAGGATATCTTTGTGGAACCACACCTCAAAGGTGTAGGGGAACTAGGGGGTTTCTGTTCTTTTCTTTTTTTTTTTTTTTGAAATGGAGTTTTGCTCTTGTCACCCAGGCTGGAGTACAATGGTGCCATCTCGGCTCACTGCAACCTCTGCCTCCTGGGTTGAAGCGATTCTCCAGCCTCAGTCTCCCAAGTAGCTGGGATTATAGGCGCCCACCACCACACGGAGCAAATTTTTGTATTTTTAGGGGAGACAGGGTTTCACCATGTTGGCCAGGTTGGTCTCGAATTCTTGACCTCAGGTAATCTGTCTGCCTCGGCCTCCCAAAGTGCCGGGATTACAGGCGTGAGCCACCGTGCCCAGCTCTTTTTAAGTGATTGACAACACTTGAACACTGATCTATTCCAAAGGGACAGCTAACTTAGAAAAAACAGCCTCTCCAGAGAAGAAATAAGCAATACATTAATTAAAGGTAGCTGTCTGTAACAGTCTTTACCATGATGATTACATTTTCTTACACCACTAGATATTCTTTGAGGACTGACACTTTCTGTTCGAGAATCTTAACTCATTTTATACCCCCGCTGCCCAGTGAATGAATGTATGAATGAGAAAATGAATGAACAGCACAGTCCTCCTACTTGGCAATATAGGTTAAGTTTTAACATGTGAAGTCTTTTATCTTTTTAACACTCAGCTTGGTACCTGGCACATGGTTGGTACTTAGTAAACATTTCTGAGTGAATGAATGAATGATTGAATACATACATAAAGACATCAAATGAATTTTTTGGACTTGCCTTTAAAGAAGTCAGGGCAAGTCCAACAGGGCAAGATGAAGGGCAGAGCCGGTTGGATGGCATCTAGTTAATTCAGTTCAGCTGATGCTGGTTGTCTTTGCCACGTGCACAGTGCTCTGCCCGGCACGCTGCCACAGCTCTGCCCACGTAGACCAGTTCTACTGAGCACATTTCTCACAGAGCAAATAAGCCCAGTTATTTTAAAACATGAGGCCAGCATACAGAAACTCACAATTGCCTCCGAAAATTATGTTCCTTTCCAAACCCACGCAATTGTCCTGGATGCTGATTTTCTGTCAAGAACGGGGCTTTGTTGTGAGGGAACGAGACACCCTGGAAAGAAATGCTGGGAGAGCACAACTTGATCTGAAGGGCTGGGGCTGATGTGGGAGCGTCGGTGGTCACAGCCAGCTGACTTCTCAAATAACAGCAAAGCCATGAGACCTGTAGATTGTTTCATTTCCTTGATTATAGTTTGAGAATCTTTGTCCTTGTTCTCTTAATGACTGAGTGGATCTTATTTTACTCCTTTGTTCTTTTAAACACACCATAGAGGAAAGGAAAGAAAAGAAAGCTACAGATAGTTCACCAATCCAAGAGGGAAATAGCTTCAACAAACCACAGTTACATTATGACCCAGCTGGGCATCTTTGCTTTTATGAAACGGAGCTGCTTTGGAAATTGTTACATAATTCTAATCAGAGAGCAGATTTCCTAACCATATTTACACAGAAATTTTTTTCAATTGTTATGATTTATTTTCCAATAATTCTTCTTTAAAAAAAGAATAGCATCAAAATTCTGTGATTCTTCTTTCTCTACAATTTCAGGGGACGGAAAATTCAGCTAGAACTAAACACAATTTAATTTTTTTTTTTTTTTTGAGATAGAGTGAGTGATTCTTCTGCCTCAGCCTCCCGGGTACCTGTGATTACAGGCATGCACCACCACGCCTGGCTAATTTTGTAATTTTAGTAGAAACGGTTTCTCCATGTTGGTCAGGCTGGTCTCAAACTCCCAATCTCAGGTGATCCACCCTCCTTGGCCTCCCAAAGTGCTGGGATTATAGGCTTGTGCCACCACGCCCAGTCATAATTTAATGTTTTAAGATTTGATTTTTTGGAATTACAGTAGAACTCTATTGTGGTGGAATTTGTTATTTGACAGAAAAATAATTGAGTTGAATTTAGTTCTCTAGTATACAATTACATGTGCCAAAATCCTCAGACTTTTTTTTTGGAGACAGGGTGTTGGCTCTGTTGCCCATGCTGAAGTGTTGTGGTGTGGTTGATAGCTCACTGCAGCCTCTAACTCCTGGGCTCAAGTGATACTCCTACCTTGGCCTCCCAAAGCACTGGGATTACAGGTGTGAGCCACTTCTCCCAGGCCAAAACCTTCAGACTCTTAAAACAGAGAGGGTTTGTGGAGACACTCCTGGTCTGCTAGATTTACAGCTAAGGGCAGAGGTAATTGCTTTTCCAAAGCTCACCCAAGATCCATGCCTTCCTCATGCTGGCCCAGCAGAGACAATTAATTTGAGTTGAGGGCTAGTATTCTAGAAAGAGGCATTCCATAATCGTAAGATGGGTAAGTGGGCAGGGATCTAAGGAGGCAGCCGCGAGCAAGCCTGTGATGATTCCGGCTCAGAAAGCAGGTTGACCCAAGGCAGGCTTGGTCATCTTGATGATACGACAGACAGGCACAGATCACAAGGCCCTTGTTCAGAATCAGCAGTGGGACTGTGTCCTGCGGACATGACCCAAGGGCCCTGCTCTCAAAGCTGACCAGTCAGCTATAGTTAAGAACCCAAGACAGCAGATTGGCATTTGCGAATTTTCCCAGAGCCTAATCTAAACTCACAGATTTTCCTCTGCCATGTGCTAAATCCTATGTGTGTGTGTGTGTATATATATATATATATATATATATATATATATTTTTTTTTTTTTTACAATAATCTGCTCGCATATCTGGCTTTCCCATCTGTCTTAGTCTGTTTGGGCTGCAATAACAAAATACCGTAGACCAGGTGGCTTACAAACAACAGAAATTTATTCCTCACAATCTGGAGTCTGGGAAGTCCAAGATCAAGGTACTGGCAGATTCAGTGTCTGGGTAGGGCCGTTTCCTCATAGATGCTGCCTTCTCACTGTAATCTCACGTGATGAAAAGGAAAAAAAGTTTGCTTTTCTTTTTTTTTTTTTTTTTTTTTTTTTTTTTTTTTTTTTTTTTTTTTTTTTTTTTTTTTTTTTTTTTTTTTTTTTTTGGTTTTTTTTTTTTTTTTTTTTTTGTAGAGATGGGGTTTTGTCATGTTGCCCAGGCTGGTCTGGTCTGGAGCTCCTGGGCTGAAGCAATCTGCCCATCTCGGCCTCCCAAAATGCTGGGGTCTCTTTTATAGATGGGCATTAATCCTATTCACAAGGGCTATGTCCTCATGGCCTAATCACCTCCCAAAAGCCCCACCTCCAAGTGCTGTCACCTTGGGGGTTAGGATATCAATATATGAATTTGAGGGAACATGAACATTCAGTCCATTTTACCATCTAACCTGTGAATTCCTTTAAGACAAAGGCAGTATCTTCCTCATCTTTCAAACCCTAGTACCTAACACAGTGACTGGCACAAAAAGAACTCAATAAATGTTTGCAAAATAAATGAGCAATAGTAACTGTCCCATGTAGAGCCAACCACAGGGGAGCATGAAATAATTGCCAGCCATTGCTTAATAAATTTGAACTTGATCATCCTCTCTGACCCATAATTTCAGTTCTAGGTGTATCCTAGGAAACTTTCCCAGGGCCACCAGGAAGACAGGAAGATTGCCAAAATGTTTATAGTAGAATTGTTCATAATAGCCGCAAATGGAAACGACACAAATATCTACAAACAGTAGAATAGATAAGTATATTGTAGTACAGTCATTCAATAGAATACCGTATTGCAATGTAAATGAATGAATTACAGCTCACACATCAATACATATGAATCTGAAAACACAAGGCTAAGTGAAATGAGTAATTCAGAAAATAATTCATTTATTATGGATTCATTTATACAAAATTCAAAACCAGGAAAAATGAAACAATACTTTGTTTAAAATTGTATACAGGCATTGTAATACATTGAAGAAAAGCAAGGAAATGATTAACATACATTTTCAAATAGTGGTTATTTCTGGGGTGTTGGAGAGAAATACCACTAGGGAAGAAAACTCAGGGAGCTTCAAAGTTATTGGTATTATTCCATTTCTTAAACTTGATGATGAGTACATGATTCTATTATTACTAATCTTCAAAGGGGTTATGTATAATATTCACATTCATATATTTCATAATAAAAGGGTTTTTTGTTGTTTGTTTTTTTTGAGACAGGGCCTCACTCTGTTGCCCGGGCTGGAGTGCAGTAGTGGGATCTCAGGTCACTGCAGCCCCAAACCCCTGGCCTCAACTGATCCTCCCACAGTAGCCTCCTGAGTACCTGGGACTACAGGCACCTGCCAACGCACCCGGCTAATTTTTGTATTTTTTTTGTAGAGACAGGGTTTCACTATGTTGCCCAGGCTGGTCTTGAACTATTGAGCTGAAATGATCTGCCCATCTTGGCCTCCCAAAGTGCTGGTATTACAGGCATGAGCCACTGTGCTTGGCCCAATTTCACAATAAAAAGTTTCAAACAACAAACTGAAAGCAGACAAACCCGCTGAAAGCTCTTCCCAGTACTTCTGCCCTGGGTCTGTCTTTGGAGGTGGGAAGCAACATGTCGCAGAGTACAGGGCTCTTAGGCAGTCAGATTGTCCTTGAAGTGAGTGAGTCTGCTGTGGTTTGAAGCAGGGATCCATTGCAGTTGGAAGCATGTGCCCATCTGCTGAGTGTAGCCCCTGTAACTGAGGGGGTCTGCCTGTAGTGTAAGCAAGGGTCATGGAAGGGCAGGTGTCCTTGGTCCAGGGAACTGTGTCTCCATAGGATCACTTCTTCCTGAGCATCCTTAAAGGGGAAATAAATTAACAGCCCTACCCTGTAGCCACAAACTATGTTTACCAAGGGTCTGTGCCCAGTGGGTGCTGGTGCCCATTAACAGACAGGTTATTTGGGGTCCCTCATCAATTGGTCCTTGTTAAAAGTAAGGACTGAGCTGATGCCTCTGAGAGATTAGAGAGCTAGCTATTCAACAAGTCCAGCATATAGTTTTCTCGGAAAGTAAGGGAGGAAGAAAGATGTTGAACAGGTCCCTGACAGATGATCTTTATCCTCATTCCAGAGTCACACAAGACACGGTAGTTAAATTGCCCAGGTTGTGAAGTCCCAGGAGGATCTGCTTCTAGCCACAGACCTCCTAGCTCTGTGTCTATAAGCAAAGTCCTTCACCTCTCTAGGCCCATCTGCTCACCTGTAAAATGAGATAATAGTAGTATGTACCTACAAGGCCAATGTGAAGATTAGGAAAGGCAATGCAGGTTAAGGCCCTAGTGTGGCCACAGAGGAAGCTCCATAAATATCTGATATTAAATGAAAGCCCTCTGGTCAAGACTTGCCAGCCTGAGCAGAGGCCACGCTCTGAGCACTCACATTCTTGGGATGTAATTGTGGTGGTGACAAGATGGCCATTCCACAGGGAGGTCAGTTGTCTGGTGCCCAGGGAATGACCAGGTGGCCTGACCCTGATGGGATCACCATGTTCTAGGGTCTGATACTGAGCTTTCCTAGTCTCGTAACTCAGTTTTTGTCCACATACCCAGAAGGAATCTGTTGGGAACCAGTCGAGAGATTGATATGAAAATCAGGACACCAATTTATTAATTTACCATGGGAAATGGCAGTGCTTGGAGGCTGGGTGTGGTGGCTTACACCTGTCATGTCAATACTTTAGGAGGCCAAGGCAGGAGGATTGCTTGAGTCCAGGCATTCGAGACCAGCACGGGAAACACAGAGAAACCCTGTCTCTACAAAAACGCTTTTTATTTTGAGGCAGAGTCTTGCTCTGTCACCCAGGCTGCAGTGCAGTGGCACGATCTTGGCTAATTGCAGCCTCCTCCTCTTAGGCTCAAGTGATCTTCCCACCTCAGCCTCCCAAGTAGCTGAGGCTACAGGCATGTGTAACTATGCCAGGATAATTTTGGAATTTTTTATAGAGATGGGGTTGTGCCATGTTGCCAAGGCTGGTCTTGAACTCCTTGGGCTCAAGCAACCCCTTCGCCTTGCCCTCCCAAAGCACTGAGATTGCAGGTGTGGGCCACCACACCCAGCCATTCTATAAAAAATTTTAAAAAGTTAGCCAGGCATGTTAGTATGGGCCTATAGACCCAGAGGTTAAGGTGGGAGGATGGCTTGAGGCAAGGAACTCAACGGTGCAGTAGCTATGATCGTGCCACTGCACTCCAGCCTGGGTGACAGAGTGAGACTCCATCTCCAAAAAAAAAAAAAAAAGAAAGAAAAGAAAGAAAGAAAAAGAGAGAGAGAAATAGCAGTGCTTGGTAGACCGAAATTTGAAATCTTCTAGGCAGGGCTCTTGTCCTTTTAGGAAAAGGGATGGGAAACCAGCTGAGATTCTGAAGCTATGAGGAGAGCAAGGAAACAGCATTTGGAGCAATGGACAAAAGGATCTTAAGGGCCAAAGTGACCTGAGTTTGGCACCATCCCACTCCTCCTTTCCCTCTGGCCTATTGGCAGAGTGGAGCTCCTAACGCAGCCTGCAAGTTGCCTTTGCCTCTGATCTTGTTATGGGGTCAAAAACAATCTTTGCTTTTAAAATCTGGCTACTTATTAAATCTTTGATGTTAGAAAGATTGACTAGGGCTTGGGGAGTTCATTCCATAGCCTGGAAATAAATTGCCCTACTGTCCACTAGATGGTGTTCAAAATACACACACATACCCGGCGCATGTCTCTGGAAACACACAGATCAACCTAACGAGGTGTGATATTGATGAAAGAAATCCACAAGATCTACTCCAGCCTGGTTGGTAGTCTTGTTTAATTTGCTGGCAGCATGCTTGGAGAAGAGATTTGAGAATTGGCAGGAGTGGAGGAGGATGTGCCTTTTAGACAACCCCTCAGGTTGCGTTGTGAGGAGAGCTGCAAGGCTGCAGGCAGAGGACACTGGGGGCTGCTGGAGCCATCTGGAGAGAGGTGACGGCGTCCTGGACCAGGACTGTGGCAGTGGGAGGAGAGAAGAGGATAGACCGAGGAGGCAGAAAAGGCAGGTTTTGAGGACAGACTGGATAGAGCACTCTTTGAACTTGCTAGTTTCAATGTTTTTTCCCCCTCTGCAAGTTGTAATCTCTGAAAGAGCAGAGATGTGGGCTCATCAGTGTCAGTATTTCTGCTGTTGCACAGAGTAGATACTCATAGACTTTTTGGATAATAATGAATAACAGAGCTAACATTTTTTGCATGCTAATGTGAGCCCTTCTAAGCACCGTACATGTATTAATTTCATTTATTAACCCCCAAATACACACTTGGGACCTGCCGAGATCAAAATCTCTGAGACAGATAAGGCTGGGCCAGTGTATTTTGTAAACCCTCCACAGGAAATCCTTTTATTTTCTTTTCACATTTTTAATTATTATTATTTTTAGAGGTGGGAGTCTTACTCCAAAAATGATTATTCACAGGCATGGTCCACCACTGATCCGCACGGGAGTTTGGAACTGCTCTGTTTTTGACATGAGTCAGTTCACCCCTCCTTAAGCAATCTGGTGGTCCCGTGCTCCCAGGAGGTCACCATATTGATGCCAGACTTAGTGTGGACACCCCATTGGCATAGCACACTATAGCTCAGAACTCCTGGGCTCAACCCATCCTCTGGGCTCCAGCAATCCTCCCACCACAGCCTCCCAAGTAGCTGGGACTACAGGCACACACTTCTGTGCCTGGCTCAACAGGAAGTCCCCAAATCCTTCCGACTGCTGCCCGTGTTCTCTTGTCTCCTTTCTCCCTCTCTTCACGGACACTGCCAGGCCCCACGCAAGTCTCTCTTCTCATTCCTAACCCTCCTGGGAATTGTGCGCATTGTGGAGTCAGCCCTGGTCCCTCATGTACAGAAGCCCTGCCCACCAGGTGCCCTCCAGGGAGGCTGTCCTTGGCACCCTGGCTCCTGGCTCTCCTTGCAGGGTGGGTGCCTGGCCTCTGACCTTGCCCCTGCGCTCCATCCTCAGACCCACCGTTGCGCATTCTGGCCTTGCTCATAACTTCTTGCAGTTCAGCTTCTTCACTGGCCCTAGATTCAGTCCCTTCGGGCCTCATTTCAGCTATCACGTGCTCTTCCTGGAGGATACCAAGTCCAGACAGTAGAGAAGCGCAGGGGCCTGGGCCCTCAGGGGCCTACATTGGCAAGGCCCTTGCTCTTGCTGTTCTCTCCCCAAACAAAAGTGCAAACTGTAATCACATTTAGTTCAGTTCAGCTGCCATTCATCAAGTACCTACACTGCACCAGGCATGGTGCTAGGCCTATCACCTATTACCAAGGTGAAGAAGATACCCAGCTTGTACCTGAGCACCTCACCTCTGCAGGTGCAGTCACAGAAGCATCTCACTGTCACAGGCACCCTGGCAGAGAAAAGGTGCAGCATGTACAGGGAGGAGGAAGATATTGATTAATCTGGAGAACTCCATGGTTCCTTAAAACTCACTTCAGGCCGGGCGTGGTGGTTCACGCCTATAATCCCAACACTTTGGGAGGCCGAGGCGGACAGACTACTTGAGGTCAGGAGTTCGAGACCAGCCTGGCCAACATGGTGAAACCCCATCTTAAATTGCTAAAAATACAAAAAATTAGCCGGGCGTGGTGGCGGGCACCTGTAATCCCAGCTACTTGGGAGGCTGAGGCTGGAGAATCGCTTGAACCTGGGAGGCAGAGGTTGCAGTGAGCCAAGATTGTACCACTGCACTCCAGCCTGGGTAACAGAGTGAGACTCTGTCTCAAAAACGAATTAACAAACAAACAAAAAAACTCAGCTCAAATGTCATCTGCTCCCAGGAAACCTTACAGCCCCATAGGCAGAGCCCAGGGTTGGTGAAGAGCCGCATCACTGAGCTCCCAGGCCCTGACAGCACATACTGCTCTGCAGGAGTGCACGGTTCCTGGGGTCACCCTCCATCTGTGAGCAGCTTCAGGGAGGCCCCAGATGTCTCCATCCTTCCCTTCCCGGAAACTAGGGCCTGGTGCACAGTAGGTGCTCTGTCTTTGCTTGTGGAGTGAAAAGGAGGTGCCATTTGAGGGGCGTCTTTGTGAACAGGGAGGATTTAGAAGGTGAAGAGAGTGGTCGGGGTGCAGGGAGCGAGGTGCAATTAGGAAGGACAGAGGCGAAGGTGTGAGGCCCGGACTGTTTGGTGTCCCCTCCCCGCCTTACTCTCTGGGGCATCTGAGCAGGAGGGACCCCCTACTCTTCCTCCAAAATGCTGAGCATTTCAGGGACACCCTTCTCACTGAGAGTCAGGTGCACCTGCCCACGGTCTATGCCACCGTACCCAGACTCTGCTGCTGGATGTTTGCATGGCCTTGAAGGGAAGGTGCATGGTGAACCGAACATTCCTTTGCCTAAGGCTTTCCCATCCCTTCTCTCCCTCCTCAGCAGCTGTAGCTGAGCCTGTTGGTCTCATCCCTGGGTGAACTTTAGAATTACCAGGGGAGCTTGTATAAAATATGGATGCTTTATTTAATTGGTCTGGGGTGGGGCTCAGGCATCATTAATTTTTAAGGCTCCCCAGGTGACTCCAATATGCAGCCGGTGTGGAGAAGCACTAGGCTAGCCCCCGGCCAGGGCAGGACTACCCACACCTCTCCGCCAGCCTGCTTTGATCTCTCCGAGCCTACTTCCCAGCAGTTTCATCTCAAGCAGTGTCTCCCTGGGCTCCTTCATGTCTGCACATTTCAGAGCTCTCTCGGCACTGAATTATACACATCCCAGCAGATGACTGCCGTGTGAATTACTGAGGGCAAAGCTGTAAAGACATCTCCTGGCAAATAAATTAAAGCGTTCAATCATTCAGCCAAGAGCCAAGGCAGAGAGACGCTGAGCCCCTAGAAAGAGAAGGAAGCTGGGGAGAGAGTGTGGGGGAAGAGGAGAGGGAGAGAGAGGCTGTCTCTCAGAGAGAAGCCACGGAGGTGGAGAAGGGAGGAGCTGAGGAAGTGTGTTGGGGGCACGTGTCACAGTGAGCCTCCCTCCCTTGAGTCACCTTTTTGGAAGGCTGGGATGGATGACCCATGTCTGGGACAGAGAGGGAGGCCCAGGTAGGCAGCTGCCAATGTGCCCACTGCTTGGGGGATGGGCTGACTGGGTATAGTCACCTCTCCAGGTGGACAATGTGCTGTTAGCCAATTAACAGTGGGGTGTCTGGGCTGAGTATGGTGGCTCTCAGCACTTTGGGAGGCTGAGGCCAGGGGATTGCTTGAGCCCTGGAGTTTGAGACCAGCCCGGGTAACATATGAGACCCCGTCTCAACAAAAAATATAAAAATGGGCCAGGTGTGGTGGTGCTCACCTGTAGTCCCAGCTACATGGGAGGCTGAGGCAGGAGGATCACTCGAGTCCAGGAGTTCTAGACCAGCCTGGGCCATAGAGTGAGATTCCATCTCAACAAAAAATATAAAAATGGGCCAGGTGTGGTGGTGCTCACCTGTAGTCCCAGCTACATGGGAGGCTGAGGCAGGAGGATCACTCGAGTCCAGGAGTTAAAAACAAACATGGGCAAAAGAGGGAGATCCCATCTAAAAAAAAAAAAAAAAAAAAGTGGATGTCTGGACTGCCTCCCTCCTTGCCAGGCAGCCTGTCTATTCTCTGCAGCCATTTAGGGCCTAAGCCAGAAGTTTCTCTCCCGAGGAACAAGGATCCTGCCTCCCCACCCCTAGGACAAAGACTAATAGGACTTCCAGAGGCAGAGGCTCCTGGGAGCTCACAAGCCACTCTTGTTAATGCACTGCTGAGCCAAACCCCTAACAGCACTGGCTTTGAGCAGAGGACTGGGACTTGATCAGACAGGATTCACTCCGTAGCCTGACACCCATGCACCAGCCACTGGGGGCTCCGTGCTGTTGTCTTGACCTTGAGGAATCACGGCCTCATGACAGAGGCCTGGGGATCCCTGCAGGGCACAGGGAGAGCAGAAGGTGGTGGTGGCACATTTGCTGTCACTGGGACACGTCATTAAAGCATGCCTGTCTTTCTCTGTCAGGAAGTGTCTGGAGCTTTTGTCCAGGAATTGTCATTGGGGAGTCAATTACTGGCCATAGATCTGTTCCACATAGCTGTCCTGTCTACAACTCTGCCGGGCAGTGCAGTGAGAGAGCTGGCGAGGCATGGCAACCGTGAGTGAGACCTTGGGATGGGTGCCCCGTGGAGGGGCTGGCTCTGTTCCTTACCATAGATGCTGCCTTGGCTGGCACCATCGTCTATGTCCTTGGTTGTGGTGGGGTGCTGAGCCAAGCCTTTTCCACTTCCAGACAATCAGATGCCCAAACACACCACTGCAGGCCAGGAGCTTCATTGTAACACCTCAAGTGCAGCTTAGTTCTTGTCTGGATGGCCCTCAGCGGGCAGTGGTAACCCCAGCACGAACAGGGATTACATGCTGGTCGGGGAGAGTTCCGTGAAGTCACTGATAGACCTTGGTTAGGTGGCTGGTATGTAGCACTCTTAAAGTTTCATGGTTATAAAACTTAGACAATCATGGTGGTGGGTGCCTATAATCCCAGCTACTTGGGAGGCTGGGGCAGGGAGAATTGCTTAAACCCGGGAGGCGGAGGTTGCAGTGAGCCTAGATTGCGCCACTGCACTCCAGCCTGGGCAACAGAGTGAGACTGTCAAAAAAAAAAGTTTCATGGAGCATTTGAGAGTTAAACAATGGGCACGTGGACATACAGAATGGAATAATAAACACTGGAGACTCCAAAAGGTGGGAGTGTAGGAAGAGGTGGAAGCTGGAAAAGTCCCTGTTGGGTACAACGTTTCCCATTGTGATGGATTCACTGAAAGCCTAGACTTCACCACTATGCCACATACGTCAGCAAGAAACCTGAACTTTTACTCCCCAAATATATATGTATATATGTATCAGCATATTAACAAACACATTTTAAACATAT
>NW_016107357.1:8981626-8991157 GCF_001604975.1 Cebus imitator
TTTGAGGCAGTGTCTGGCTCTGGCTCTGTCACCCAGGCTGGAGTATGGTGGCACAATCACAGCTCACTGCAGCCTTGATCTCCCAGGCTTAAGCAATCCTCCACCTCAGCCTCCCAAGCAGCTGGGACTACAGGCATGTGCCACCAGGCCCAGCGGATTTTTTTTTTAAGTAGAAATGAGGTCTTGCTGGCTGGTCTTGAACTCCTGAGCTCAACTGATCCTCCACCTTGGCCTTGAAAAGTGCTGGGATTATAGGCATGAACCACTGCAGCCGGCCAAAAAAATATTTTTTAAAAAAACAAGCAAACAAAAAATGTCATGGCATATGTGCCTAAGTTTGGATTGGCTAATTGTTAAATTAAGTCACTACTTTGGACCGTATATAAGAGTTTAAAATATATATATGAAAGTAAAAGATTTAAATCCAACTATAAATGGGAAGTAAGTGGGCTGTCTGTATCTCCCGGTTAAGAATGTCATGCTGCCCTGCACAAGCTGGAATTGCACAGGGATCATGGTGGGGGCCGAGAGGGTATGTTTGGCAACTGGACATACAGCCGTGCTTGAGAAGCCAAGTCCCACAGGCTGCCGGCAGAGCCTGTTTATCCCTCACGCAGAGGCCGTCATCAATTTCCAATTAGCTAGAAGCGTGGCAGGCAGCTTTGGGCTCCAGACTCCACCACACTAATGAAGGCTGGGCCACTGCTGGAGACAGCACTGAACGAGGATGGAAGTCAAATTAGGTTGTTCCTATGGAGGGACATCCAGTCTTTGCTTTGGGGCTGCTGGCTTACCTTTGGAGGGAAGGGCATTTCTCTGGGCTCGTAGGGTGAACTTGGACCAACATCTGCCTCTGGGCTAGGGTGCTGGAGGGAGATGTGAGTGAGCCTCAAGGCTCTGTGTCTTTGTTCCGGAGGGGGCAGGCAGAGCTGAGGACAGAGCTGTGGCGTCGTGTGTTGTCTTGGACTTGCAGCAAGGAGAAACGCTGAGGTCCCCGAACCTGGGAGGAACCCCTACAGGGGGCTGCATCATCTGTCCACAGGCAGATGAGGTGAGGGGAACTAGGAATGGCTTCTCCTTCAGGGTGACGGGGTTAGCCCAGACTCCATTACGGGGAGCTGACCAAACCTCAGGCCCCAGCTGCACAGACAGGACAGAGCCTGATTACAGTGGCAGGAAAGGAGGGGCCAGAGACCTTCATTCTCCAGTCAGGAGGCTAAAGGGTGGCAGCAGGCTTCAGAGCTGTTGCTGGGATGTCTGTAGGAGCAGCCACACTCCCTTCTTCAGAGGCAGTGCCCCGAGAATACCAGCTTTCCTTAATGATTTGCCCTAGTCTGTCAGATGCAAACAGGCTTTCATAGAATCCAAGGAAACATCTGCTGAGAACAATTACAGCGCGCGGTAAAGCATTTCTCTGGGGAGCTTGTGTGCTTGTTCTTTCCTCCCCCTTCTCCTCCGGCTTCTGGGAGGGGTCTGAGATATGGAGAAAGACCATTCTGAGCACACTCGTGGGTGACCATGGGTGGACCCAGGGTCAGGACCAGCCCTTGGCCTTCTTGCCCTGGGTTCTCAGGAAGGCACAAACAGCCAGGTGCCTTGATGGGCTGCGACCTAGCAGAGGGGGCGGGCATGTGGCTTATCCTGACCCCATGCTCAGCATCTGGGTCTCCACCTCAGGACCCCCATCAGCCCTCGTATGTGCTGAGCATGTCCAGCATTACACAGGGGGATTGTGGGAAGAGGGAAGAAATGAAGGGCAGAGCTGAAATAACACTTCTTCAGTGAAGACTTGGGCTAAAGAGCCAAGGCCTGGGACCTGCATTCACAGCACATGTGATGGGCTGAGGGGCCATGTCCTACTGGATCTACAAGCCTAAACTTCACCACTACGCCATATATGCAAGTAAGAAACCTGCACTTTTACCCCCCAGATATATATATATATGTATAAACATATTAACATTCTACAACATATTTTAAATATATGTAGCTTGTATTTGCCAATTCTACCTCCATGGAGTGGAGCTGTGTGTGGCCACAGGCCTGGGAGCAGTGGCCTTCACGTGCATGGCTTCCTGTGCTCTTCACAGAACCGGTGCTGGCCAAGCTGGTCAGGCATCACTTCCACAAAGCTGACGGGTCTCTGCCAAGTGAAGTCATGGCAGAATGGGGACATCGAAGGGGGAGTCCATCATCAAACCCCATGCTTTCTACACATGGTGCCTGATTCCAGTGGTTCTCAATCTTATTCTTATTATTTTTTAAAGAGACAGATGTCTCTAGGAGTTCTAGGTTACAGCAGTGAACTATGATCACACCCCTATACTCCAGCCTGGGTGACAGAGTGAGATCCTGTCTCTAAATAAATTAAATAAATTAATTAATTAAAAAAAAAAAAGGGCCAGGCTCAGTGGCTCACACCTGTAATCCTAGCACTTTGGGAGGCTAAGGAGGGCAGATCACAAGGTCAGGAGTTCAAGACCAGTCTGGCCAATATTGGGGAAAACCTGTCTCTACTAAAAAAATACAAAAAAATTATCTGGGCATGGTGCCCCATCCCTGTAATTCCAGCTACTCGGGATGCTGAGGCAAGAGAATTGCTTGAACCTGGGAGGTGGAGGTTGAAATGAGCCGAGATCATGTCACTGCACTCCAGGCTGGGCGACAAAGTGAGACCCATCTCAGAGAAAAAAAAAAAAAAAAAAGAGTCCCACATCTCACTCTGTTGCCTAGGCTGGAGTACAGTGGCATGATCATGGCTCACTGTAGCCTTGACCTCCTGGGCTCAAGGAATCTTCTTACCTCAGCTTCCTGAAGACCTGGAATTACAGGTGTGAATTACCATGCTTGGCTTGCTCTCAACCTTGGGCTTCACTCCCATATATTCTGATTAAGGAAGCCTGGGGTGGGGTGCAGGGATCTGCCTTATAACAGAAGGGGGCAGATGAAACCGTACTTGGAGAAGCACTGTCTCAATCCAGTAAAACGAACAGACATCCAGACAAAGATCTCCAGTTGCTTTAAATTCACCAAGAGGCTTAAATTAATTAACAAGCATTTTCTGAGAGCCTATAATTATATCCCCAAATTAGGGCCTGCTTCATGGGTGATCACATTGCACAAGGCCCCACACTTGATGTTTAATGCTCTGGGGTGGCTGTCCTTGAAATTCTTCACGATTTAATCTTTGAATCTGTGTTTTTTCAGACAGCCTCGCTCTGTTGCCCAGGCTAGAGTGCAGTGGTGGGATCACGACTCACTGCAGCCTTGACTTCCTGGGCCCAAGCAATCTTCCCACCTTCCCTCCCGAGTAACTGGGACTATAGGCCTGCCTGGCTAATTTTTAAATTTTTTGTTGAGACAGGGTCTTGCCATGTTGGTCAGGCTGGCCTTAAATTTTTGGACTCACGTGATCCTCCTGCTTCAGCCTCCCAAAGTGCTGGGATTATAGGCATGAGCCACAGTGCCTGACTGGACCTGTGCTTTTGTAAGCGAAGTCTAATGGGACAGTGGACCACAGAAGGGGTCTTGGTGCCTGAGACTCACAGCCCTTGCCTCTGGCCTGTAGGTTCTCAGCGTCACTGTTCTCAGCCCAAGATCACAGCCACCAGCCTTCCTAGCAGGTGTCTGGGCCCAGGCAGGAAGAGCCAGGGTCTGGCATGGGTACCCCATGGTGTCTTGGATTGGGCCATGGTGGCAGCTGGCCAGCCTACCAGCCCTGGCCCCAGGTACTGATGTGTTCTGGTGTGCAGGCTACAGATCCAAGGGGTCTCCTAGGTTGGAGCAATGGGCCAGTGGGAGAGGCATATGCCTGCCTAGACTTCCCCAGGCCTGGCTTCCTGACCTCTAGGAGGTTACAACTGACATAAATGGAAAGGAAGGAAGCCAGCATTGACTGAATGCACACTCCCCTCTAAGACGCATTCGATTTTCATGGCTATATCCTGGTGCCTAGGACACGGGCATGTGGGCAGTGCTCAAAATCACTCAGAGAGGGAATGAATGCATGGAGAAACTCTTTGAGGTTGATTCATTTCTGCCATTTTACAGATTAGAAATTGAGGGTTAAGGAAACTAAACAACCTGCTGGAGGTCTCAAATCAGTAAATGACGGAAATAAGATTTAAATGAAGGTCAGAACTCCAAAGCCTTTGCCCTTTCTCTGTCACAAGTCTGACGTCATGGCTTAAGCACACTGGCTGCTGGGCAGGGTTTGGCTAATGATGCCAGTACTGACCCACCAGGTGTCCAAACGCCTGTGAGTTGGCGCTGCTCCCAGGAATGGTTTCTGAGTTGTCCCTGGATGTCCAAGGAGGAGAGGGATTCTGAGCGCAGTATGAGATTTATGATTTGGATTTTCATTGGTTCTGCTCTTCAGGGACCATGTCTCAGTCCAAGGAAAAGAGAGAACTAAAGAGCTATATTCATGAAAATCCTCTAATTCAACTAACTCAATTAGGACATTTCCAATTGCTCAAAATGAAACTTCAACCCAAAATGCCCTAAAAATATTTAATCTCATTTCATATAACAGAAAGGTCCAAGCCTGGGCAACAGAACTTGACCCCATCTCTACTACCAAAAAAAAAAAAAAGAATTATCTGGGCATGGAGGCATGTGCCTGTAGCCCCAGCTACTCAGGAGGCTGAGGCAGGAGGATTGCTTGAGCCCAGGATGTTGATATTGCAGTGAGCCATCATCGTGCCACCTCACTCCAGCCTGGGTGACAGAACAAGACCCTGTTTCAAAAAAAAAGAAAGAAAGAAAAGGGGAAATTCTAGAGCTAGTCAGACTCTAGGTGAATTGATTCCAGGGCTCACCAAAGACCCAGGCTCTTGCCATCTCTTATTGTGCCATCCTCAGTGTTGGCATCTATAAATGTGACATCTGGAGGAAGTTACAGGGACTAGGTTAGACTATTCATCTGGGGCGGGATAGATGTTAGGAGGGTTGACTATCATGTCCCCACATCATAGTGCACGTTAGGACCTCACTGGAAAACATCCCAGGAAGTAACTGTCCATCCTATGTTACCACAGACCACTGCCCAACCCAGTCAGTCAGAGGGGTCCTGCACAGCAGTCATACCAGTGGTGGCAGTACTGGCTGTACCAGCAGAGCTAACTAACTAGGTGCTGGTGGTGCATGATCCCAGAGGAAGCTGCAGCACACCTTCACAAGGCTCGGTAGTCAGCCAAGGTCTCAACAGCAGCCATCACTGAAGGAGGAGGCTGTACCTGGAGAGCAGGAGCAGGAGGAAGAGTGGCAGTTGGCAGATGACACCCAGCACTTGCTTGTTAGCACATCTGGGGAACTGCAGAAATAATGAGGTTCCTGCAGGTGGCTGGCACCCTAGGATAACAGATGGGGCTAGGTGAGCTAGTGAAGCTTGGCTCTTCTTGCTAAAGGAATTCTGTCACCCCCAGACACTGGTTATGTGTGCAATGCCTGGGAGAGTTGGGTGGACAGTCCCCAGCATAAGGATCTCCCCAGCTCTGCCTCCTCCCTGGGTGGGAGTTATCATAGCCTGGACACAAGTCAGGGGAAACCCAGACCAAAGTCCTCTCTTTGAGTATGCCAATGGTCACCTAATGTTAATGCTGGCTGTTCCTGGGTGGTGTGATGAGATTACTTTTTTCTTTTTCTTTCCCTTCCCTTTTTTCCTCATTGATTTTTCCCTTTTATCCCCACCCCTTCTTTTCTTGCTTTTTTTTTTTGTTAGTAATTTTCTGTACTATTAAGTTTAAAAAAATGTTTTATTAACCTTTTCTGAATAGATGCTACATCTCATGGTTCAAAACTAAAAAATGCATTTAGAAAGTAATCAGTGAACCAGAAGCCACATGCGGGGTTTGTAAATGAAACAAACACACAGTGAAGAATCTTTTTGTATCTCCGCCCGCCCGGTTTCCCTTCAGCCTTCCTTTTTTCCATTGTATCCTTTGCTTTATCCTATAACATGTATAAGCTTGCAGAGTTTCTTTACGCGTATACAAATAGGTGAAAAATAGACTTTTATTTTATCCCCCTTTTTTTGCACATATATACTGCTGTATACCTTACCTTTTTCACCTAACAATATATCTTGGAGATTGTTATCAGTACAAAAACAATCGTCATTTTTTTGTATAGCTGCCCTTTGAGATAGGGCATGATAATACTACAGTTTTAAAAAATTGTCTCCTATTGATGGGCCTTGAGTTTGTTTTCAAAATTTTGCTAATCCAAATGACGTTGCACCGAAAAACCTTGTGCCTATGTTATTTTGCATATATATTAGTATTCTTGTAGGATAAACTCCCAAAAGTGTAATTGCTAAATCAAAGGGCATACATGGTTGTGACACTGACTGATTTGGCAAATTGCCCTCTATAATTATTGCACTAATTTATATCACCACCAGGAATATCTAAGACTGCCTTTCCCCACAGCTTTGCCAACAGAGCATGTTAGCAAATTTTTGGAATTTTGTCAATCTATTAGGTGAAGGTTGTCTCAGTGTGGTTTTGAAATCATCCTTATAGGGCTATGATTTTAATAGAGTAGAATGGACTCATTTTAGTTGTACAGTTAAAGGAGTTTTGAAGCAATCAAGGTATAGATAATTTCCATCACCCAAGAAGATTAACTCGTGCCCCTGCCCCATCCACACCCTCCCCATCCTGTCCAAGGAGACTGCTGTGATTTCTATCACTATAGGTTAGTTTTGCTTTTGGCTCTCTGAGCCCTTTTGGCTCTCTGAGCAGCACCATGGGAGTTGGCAAGAGCAAGCGCCTTAAGAAAGGTGGCAAAAAGGGGGCCAGGAAGAAAGTGGTTGATCCATTTTCTAAGAAAGATTGATATGACTTGAAAGCTCCTGCCATCTTCAGTATAAGAAATATTGAAGAAATCCTAGTCACCAGGACTGATGGAACCAAAATGCATCAGATGGTCTCAAGGATCGTGTGTTTGAAGTGAGTCTTGCTGATTTCAGAATTATGATGTTGTATTTAGAAAATTTAAGCTGATTACTATTGAAGATATTCAGGGCAAAAACTGCCTGACTAACTTCCATAGCATAGATCTGACCTGTGACAAAATATGCTCCATGGTCAAAAAATGGCAGAAAATGACTGAAGCTCATGTCAATGTCAAGACTACCCATGGCTACTTGCTTCTACTGTTCTGTGTTGGTTTTCCTAAGAAACACAGCAATCAAGTATGGAAGATCTCTTAACGCTCAACACAACAGGTCTGCCAAATCTGGAAGAAGATGATGGAAATCATGACCCAAGAGCTGCAGACAAATGACTTGAAAGAAGTGGTCAGTAAATTGATTCCAGACAGCATTGGAAAAGACACAGGAAAGGCTTGCCAATCTATTTATCCTTTCCATGATGTCTTCATTAGCAACGTAAAAATGCTGCAGAAGCCCAAGTTTAGTTGGGAAAACTCATGGAGCTTCACGGTGAAGGTAGCAGTTCTGGAAAAGCCACTGGGGACAAGACAGGTGCTAAAGTTGAACGAGCTGATGGGTATGAACCACCAGTCCAAGAATCTGTTTAAAGTTAGGACTTACAATAGTGGCAAGTAAAAAAGTCTTATTTGTGAAAAAAATTAGTTTTACCTGTTTCAGAATGTCACAGAAATGGAATCAGATGATGGGCACTCTTTTCTGACCAGCTTCTTTTGCTCAGCGTGTTTTTGAGATTCACCCATGATGTTGCATTCCTTTTTATTGCAGAGTAGTATTCCATTGAATGTTCAAATATGCCACACTTTTTGGATTTGTTTTTCATTCATATGTTGATGTTCATTTTTTCATATACACTTTGCAATGAGCTTGTCTGGTTGGAAAAATGGTGTTTTTAATAGACTGCATCACCTTTATAAAGTAAATTATGGAGAACTGAAGTTTTTATTATGTTGAGTCTTCCTTTCCAAAAACATGGCACATTTATTCCCTTTTTCCAGCCATCCTTTGTGTTCTTCAGTGTGTTTTAAGGCTTTACCCAATTCTTGTTATAGTCTTCCTAGCTGTTAGCAGGTGGTACAATTGGCTTCTTTCTCTACTTTTCTTTGCTTGAATTTAGAAAAGAAATTGAATCTGCATAGTTTTATTTTTTATTATATTTTGTTTTTAGAGATGGAGCCTCGCTCTGCCTCTCAGGCCGGGGTGCAGCGGCGTGATCTTTTCAAGCAACCCGCCTGCCTCAGCCTCCCTAGTAGCTGGGACTACAGGAGCACACCACCATGCCCAGATAATTTTTGTATTTTTACAAAACTACAAATTTGATGGACATCTATGTTGTTTCCAGCTTGGGACTATTATGGATAAAGCGGTATGAACAATCATGTACAAATATTTTTTGTGTTTATATGCTTTCACATGTCTTCAGTAATTTCCAAAAAGTGAAATTTCCGAGTAATGTGATACAATGTATGTTTAACTTGATAAAAAACTAGCCATCTGCTTTCCAAAGTGGTTGTACCATTTTATCTTCCCATCAGCAAAGTATGAAAGTTCAATAGTCACATATCCTCATCAATACTTGATATTGTTATTCTTTTATATTTTGGTCATTGTAGAAAGATATACAGTGGTACCTAATCATAGATTTAATTTTCATTTCCCTGATGATCAATGATATTGAACACATTTTCAAGTACTTACTAGCTATTCCTAATCCTTTGTTTGTTTGTTTTCTTTACGAGACAGAGTCTTTCTTCCAGGCTGGAGTGCAGTGACTGGTACAATCATAGCTTGCTGCAGCCTCAAACTTCGTAGTTCAAGTGATCCTCCCACCTTGGCCTCCCATTAGCTAGGACTACAGGCGACTGCCACCATGCCTGGCTAATTTTTAAATTTTTTGTAGAGACAAGGTCTTGCTACATTGCCCAGGCTGGTCTCGGACTCTTAGTCTTAAGTGATTCGCCCACCTTAACCTCCCAAAATGCTGGGATTAGAGACATGAGCCACTGCACCCGGCTCTGTTCCTAACGTTTTGTGGAGTGTCTTTTCAAATCTTTTTCCCATTTTGTATTGAGTTATTTGTCTTTTTAATACTGGGTTAAGGGAGCTCCTTATATAATTCTCAGTGAAGTTTTAATTTGCCTTCTTTTGTGATGTATGAAGTTGAGCATATTTTCACACGTCTAAGATCCATTTTAATTTTCTTTTCTGTGAACTGTCTATTCTTATCCTTTGACCTTATTTCTACTGAGTTGTTAGTCTTTATCTTACTGATTTCTAGAAAGTCTTTATACATTAGAAAGATTAATCCTTTGTTTGAGATAGGAATTGCAATTATTTTCCCCAGTTACCTGTTCACTTTTGACTTAGCTTATTGATGTTCTTTGCCATGCAGAGGTTTTAATTTTTATGTATTTGAATTTATCAATCTTCTGTGGCTCCTGAATTTTTAAGTCATAGTTACAAGGGTCTTCCTCACTCCAAGATTCAAAGAGATTCTATCATGCTTTCTCCTATCATGCCTTCTCTCATGTCTTAGCCCGGACTACCTAGAGAACAGATCCCTTTTTTTTTTTTTT
>NW_016107357.1:8992817-9014370 GCF_001604975.1 Cebus imitator
AAAAAAAAAAAAAAAAAAAGAACATACTATGTACCTCATAAATAAGTACAATTATATTTCAATTAAAAATAAGATAAAATAAATTTTGAAATAAATAAATAAATATCATAAGAACAAACACCAAAACTAAAGTTTTGTGTTTTGTTTTATTTTTTAATAGAGGTGGGGTCCTACTAAGTTGCCCAGGCTGGTCTCCAACTCCTGGGCTTGGGTGATCCTTCCTGTCTCAGCCTCACAAAATGCTGAGATTATAGGCACTAACTACCATGCTCAGCCAAAAACCAACATTGTGCTTTCTCTGGTTTGGTGAGGCTGAGTTCTGGTAGCCTGAAAATGCAGATATAGCCATTGATTAGGTGTGGCCCAGGAGCTCTAAGGGGCCCTGAGAGCCCACAGTCTGGCAGGGGAGAGTGGAATGGGTGAGAGGTGGTTTCTTGTGCATAGCTAATTTGGGAGTCTACATTAGCTCGGGGCTATTTCGAGGGCCACAGAATCTACTTCATTGCCCTCATCTTCGGTAAAATGCCTCTCCCCACGTATAAAGAAGAATAAACACTTGCTTTCTCTCTCACTATTTTTAAGTTTTTCTGTAGGGGGGGGTCTCATTATGATGGCCAGGCTGGTCTCAAACTCCTGGCCTCAAGCCATCTCCTGATGTAGACTTCCCAAAGTGTTGGGATTACAGTCATGAGCCACTGCACCCGGTCACTCTCTCACTCTAAGAACTGCCTTGCTTAACTAAACTTTTTTCCTTTGATGCCAGGAAGTCGCAGGCCAGGGGCTGGCATCAAACTTGCTTTAGAATCCATTTTTATTACCTTCACATCACTGTGTGAGTCAGTAACTTTGCCTGCTGAGCATCAATCACAAAGAAACCGCTTTTCCCAGCCCGAGTGCTGGGTGGTGATCTGGGGAATGGAGGCAAGGAGAGAAAAACTTGGGAGGTTTTCTAGGTGTTAGTTCTGCCCTCTGGGGTCACACAGCAAGTTGCCTCTCTTCCCATGCGTCCTCTGTCTGTATCTTCTCTTCTCCAGCCTTTCTGCTTCTTTAGCAGAAGACATCTGGCCGAATGTCACGTAAAGTGTTTCATTCAATGCATTTAAGAAATAAAATCAGGCTGGGCTTGGTGGCTCACTCCTGTAATCTCAGCACTTTGGGAGGCCGAGGCAGGCAGATCACAAGGTCAGGAGTTCGAGACCAGCCTGACCAACATGATGAAACTTCATCTCTACTAAAAATACAAAATTAGCTGGGTGTGGTGGCACGCACCTGTAATCCCAGCTACTCAGGAGGCTGAGGCTGGTGAATTGCTTGAACCCAGGAAGCAGAGGTTGTGGTGAGCTGATATTGTACCACTGCACTCCAGCCTGAGTGATAGAGCAAGACTCCATCTCAAAAAAAAAAGAAATAAAAATCAAAGTTTTTTTCTATAATTGGCTTATGCACATTGCTGAGTCAGCTTTGTTTTGCCCTGTCGTTCCCCCTGTTTTATTTGAAATTCTTTTTTTGAAATAGGGTCTTACTCTGTTACCCAGGCTGGAGTGCAATGGCTCAATCACAGCTCATTACAGATTCGACCTCCTGGGCTCAGGTGATCCTCCCACCTCAGCCTCCTGAGTAGCTGTGACTACAGGCACATGCCACCATGTTCAGTTAATTTTTTTTGTATTTTTTTTAAGAGACAGGGGTTTCACCAAGTTGCCCAGGCTAGTCTTGAATTCCTGGGCTCAAGAGATCCTCCCACCTTGGCCTCCCAAATGTGCTGGGATTACAGGCGTTAGCCGCTGTCCAGACCTCCTCCGTTTTATTTATTCAAGTATTTTAAAGTTATTTCAGGGAATATTTGCACTGTATGACCTTGTTCTTCAGAGAAAGTTAAAGAGTCTTATCCGGGAAGGATGAGGCAGGAATCCGAGACGGAGGGGGAGATGAGGTTCCGGGTGCCTCTGGAGCTGGCTTTGGCCAGTTTTTAGAAGAATGTAATTCTTGCCTCCTCACTTCAACCCAATGCCTGTCTGCACCTGCCCAGCACATCCACTCGAGGGACAATCTAACCCAACGGCCAAGCCATCCTGTGCAAAACTCTCAAACTCTTCCCAGCACCCATCTTATTACTTTTTTCTTTCCTTTTTTAAAAACTCACACCAAAAACCACATTCAAAGCACCAGTCTTGTTATCTTACCTTTCCCTGCTTTCCCCTTTCTCTTGGGGTTGGAGAGCTTTATGGATGGGAAGGACTGACGTCTGTGAGTTGGCTAACCAGAGATTTGGTTGTGAGGGTCCTTGCTCCACCTATCTTGGTTAAGAGTCTAGTCCGATAACTTTATTAAAGAAGATAAGCTTGTTGTGTTCCGCCTTAGGATACCAAACCAACACGCCTGTCTCTTCAAATGCTCCTCAAATGAAGAAGTGTTTCAGTTAGTTGCCTGTGGCTGCAAGTAATGAAAAATACAGCTCTGCTCACTGAATCGATAACGGCAGCTGTTGTCCTGTGGAGGAGTTCAGGCCCTTGGCCCCCTAACGGTTTGCTGAAAATCAGTGACACGAGGCAGGTTGACTAACAGGAGAGAAGACATATGAATGTGTTTAACGTGTACATGCAGGAAGCTTCGGAATGAAGACCCGATCCCCCAGCGGCTGCAGAGGCTTATGTAGCACCTGGAGGTGACAGAGAGAATGTGTGCTCAGAGCATGGCCCCACACAGGTTTGGGTGGCAAGACTGGCAGTGGAGGGAGAAAGGAATCGGCTTGGCTAGCAAAGGCTGTCCTGCTGTGTAGAGGAAGCCTCACAGGGAGCAGCCCTCAGAAACAGCAGATGGCAGACGCTTCTTTTCAGACCTGCAGGTGTCAGAATCTCAGTTAATCTTTCCAGACAGAGGAAGGGCTGGCTGCAGTAATGCAGACTCTCTACGGATCCACAGATGCAAATGTCCCCCGCCAGACAGGCTTGCAGGGCCACTTCAGAATATGTCAATGAAATATGTTTCAGGGTACAGTATTAATATTTTGATTTCTTCACCTGCATACTCAAGTCCCAAGGGGGAGGTAGCTGGCGGGGTGGGCACCAGCCAGGCCTCTGGCTTTCCCTTCTCTGTCAGCCTCCTCTGGGCACACCCTTCATCTTCAGGGCTGGTGCAAGATGGCAGCCACAGCTCAGCCTCTGTGAGAAGGAGAATGCTCACAGGAAAAAGTGCAAGTGGAAAATAAAATCCTAAGGCCCTCAGCCAAATGAATGGACCTCCTTTTGGTCAAGGAGAACCCAGAGAAATCTTAAAAACAGTGCCCAGCTGTGATAGGGCAGGAGGTCAGACAAGCCTCATGACACCTCCTTTTTGAGGTTTAGATATGACAACTGACTAGCACTAATGTTCAAATAGAGATGACAAGACAGACAGAAGAGATTCTTTCTGGCAATAAGTTACCAAAGTACACTAAGGCCATGCCAGGTAAGGGTTAAACATGCAGACTTTATTAAAGAATAAACTATGTGGCTGGGCATGGTGGCTCATGCCTGTAATCCTAGCACTTTGGGAGGCCGAGGAGGGTGGATTACCTGATGTCAGGAGTTCGAGACCAGCTTGTCCAACATGGTAAAACCCTATCTTTACTAAAAATACAAATAATTAGCTGAGCCTGGTGGCGGGTGCCTGTAATTCCAGCTACTTGGGAGGCTGAGGCAGAAGAATTGCTTGAACCCACTAGGTGGAGGTTGCAGTGAGTTGAGATTATACCATTACACTCCTGCCTGGGAGACAGAGCAAGACTCTGTCAAAAAAAAAAGAATAAACTATGTTCTCAGATGTGAGGGTGATCTGGCTGTGAGACCTGTTACCCCATGGATCACCAGGGTTGACTCGGCTGATCCGGCTGGCTGGGTGGGAGTCCCCTTCCTCCCTCTCTCTCCACCTGCATCCCTCCCAAAGCTGTGCACTCGCTCGAAGAGGAGGAGGACCCGTCTTTGGTCCAGGGTATATGTGTAGCCGTGCTCCCCTGCTAGACCTCCAAACACGCTCTCAAGAATAAGCTGTATTCTATCGCAAGGCTTATCTTTTTTTTCTAGCAGCTGAACAAGCACTGGCCTCAAGATAAGCAAGATGGGGGCCGGGCGCGGTGGCTCAAGCCTGTAATCCCAGCACTTTGGGAGGCTGAGGCGGGTGGATCACAAGGTCAAGAGATCGAGACCATCCTGGTCAACATGGCGAAACCCCGTCTCTACTAAAAATACAAAACATTAGCTGGGCATGGTGGCGCGTGCCTGTAATCCCAGCTACTCAGGAGGCTGAGGCAGGAGAATTGCCTGANTGAAAAGAAGCAAGTGGAGCTGGACATGGTGGCTCACATCTGTGATCCCAGCACTTTAGGAGGCTAAGACAGGTAGATCACTTGAGATCAGGAGCTTGAGACCAGCCTGGCCAACATAGTAAAACCCCATCTCTACTAAAATTACAAAAATTAGCTGGGTGCCGTGGTGGGCTCCTGTAATCCCAGCTACTCAGGAGGCTGAGGCAGGAGAATCGCTTGAACCCAGGAGGTGGGGGTTGCGGTGAGCCGAGATCGCGCCATTGCACTCCAGCCTGGGTAACAAGAGCGACACTCCGTCTCAAAAAAAAAAAAAGATAAGCAAGATGGAAACAATCGTAGCTCCCTGTCAGATCCTGACTGACCCGTTCCTCCAGCCATAACTGCAGCTTTGGCTGGACAAGAGACTGATGCCTGTGACTTTCTCTTGATAAGAGACCGCTGACCATGAGCTGGTTCTGGCTGGTGTACAGAGCTGTGCACTTGAGTGCCCCCCATATCTCTGCCTCAACTTTTGATATATAGAGCGCAACTGTAATCCATTTAAGTGTTAAGACTCCGCCTCTAAATGAACATGGGTTGTCTGTAACATGCATGTTTATTCAGTGTGCACGGGTTAGGACCACCTTCATGAATATTCATAGCTCTTCTTATAATCTATTGAATATGTATACTTGGCCAACCTGTTCAACATAAATCCCTTTTTTCCCTATTTCACCTTCCCTTCTTGAAGTGCCTACTTTCAGGGTCTGCTGGAGGCTATACTTCCCAGTCTGTGGGATGGCCAGCCTGCAGGTTGTAAGACTTCATAAGAAATAAAGTCTCCTTTTCTAAATTTATAAATCTCAGGATTTTTTTTCAGTTGACAAAATTGAGGCTGACTTCCTAGGAGCCATGCACCTCATTGGCTTGGATAAGCATGACAGCTGAACTAAATTGGAGTTCCATCAGGAGTGGGGAAGGGGAAGTGGGTGTTGGGTAGGCGACCAGCAATGTCCGCCAGAGGTGGGCTCCAGATCCTTCTCATTCTTGGTTGCCCTTGTGAAAATAAGTCGTTCAAAATCTAAGCTGTAGGAACTCTATTTGGAGCTTTAAAGAAATCTGGCTGGGTGCGGTGGCTGTGAGCCCAGCATTTTGGGAGACTGAGGCAGGGAGATCACTTGAGGACAGGAGTTCGAGACCAGCCCAGCCAACACAGTGAAACCCCATCTCCACTAAAAATACAAAAAAGTAGCCGGTCATGTTGGCGCATACCTGTAATCCTAGCTACTCGGGAGGCTGAGGAACGAATCGCTTGAACCTGGGAGGCAGAAGTTACAGTGAGCAAAGCTGAGCCACTGCACCCCAGTCGGGGTGACAGATGGAGACTCAGACTCAAAAAAAAAAAAAAAAAAGAAACGTAACTATGGAACCTAAGTCATGTGACAAGCAGCTGTAACCTTTGTTTATTTGTTTATAGATGAGCCTGCTTCCTTAGCTGCATTGTTTTGTAAAATGTAGTGAATGACTAAAGAGCACCAGGGAAGATTCCCTTTCCTCTTCACTGTTTATCTTCATTATAGATTCACTTTTCCTCTTACTTTTTTTTTTTTTTTTTTTCATAATTTTTTTTTTTGTAAGTTTATGATCCATTTTGAGTTAATTTTTGTATACAATGTGGTATATAGGACAAGATGCTTTAGTTTTATTTTTGGAAATAGAGTCTGGTTCTGTCACCGAGGCTGGAATGCAGTGGTGTGATATGGGCTCACTGAAACCTCCGAATCCCAGGTTCAATCAATTCTCCTGCCTGAGCCTCCTGAGTAGTTGGGACTACAGGTGCCTGCCACCACGCCTGGCTAATTTTTTGTATTTTGGGTAGAGATGGGGGTTTCAACATGTTGGCTAGGCTGGTCTCGAACTCCTGACTTCAAGTGATCTGCCTGTCTCGCCCTCCCAAAGTGCTGGGATTACAGGTATAAACCACCGAGAGCCCGATTTCCTCTTAACTTTCTTACATAATCTTCATGGCTATCACATTGTCTTAAAATGGCATGTTAAACATACTCTTTTAAATTGGAAAGGAAATGAAAACAAGCTGCAGGGAAAAGAAAACAGACTGTAACTAACTAAATTGTTGTAATTCATAAACCAGCTTTGAATAGAAAATGTAATCCTGTTAAATTTCTTTGTTTTCTGTCTATATAAGCAACCATGTAACTTTTAAATTTGGAACACTGACTGTTTCTCTGAAAGAGCCTCCTGAAGAGCCATTTCCAGCTTTTCCCTTGAATAAACTCTTAATTTAAAATTGGATTCTGGCTTGGTGTGGGGGCTCACACCTGTAATCCCAGCACTTTGGGAGGCCAAGGCTGACAGATCACGACGTCAGGAGATCAAGACCATCCTGGCCAACATGGTGAAACCCCATCTCTACTAGAAATACAAAAAAATTAGCTGGGCATGGTGGCGTGCACCTGTAGTCCCAGCTACTCAGGAGACCGAGGCAGGAGAATCGCTTAAACCCGGGAGGCAAAGGTTGCAGTGAGCTGAAATCGTGCCATTGCACTCCACACTCCAGCTTGGTGACAGAATGAGACTCCATCTCAAAAAAAAAAGGGTTCTAAGGCCAGGTGGGGTGGCTCATGCCTGTATTCCCAACATTTTCAAAGGCTGAGGTGGGAGGATCATTTGAGGCCCGGAGTTCATGACCAGCCCAGGCAACATAGTGAGATCCTCTCCCTACAAAAACCAAAAAATTAGTCAGATGTGGTGGTGCATGCCTATAGTCCTAGCTACTGGGAGGCTGAACCCAGAAGGTCAAGGCTGCAGGCAGCTGTGATTTCACCACTGCACTCCAGCACAGGTAACAGAATGAAAAAAAAGAAAAAAAAATGAATTCTGATCCTTTTGATTATTTCAGGTAGACACCCTTTTCTGAATCTTGTGTTAAAATCAGGCTGAATGATGGCCGCGGCTTGAATACACAGAGAAGGAGGTAGAGAGGGACCTGTGGTGTGAATATATAGGAGTTTCTTAAGAAGTCTGTAGCCCTGTTGGAGAGGGTGCTCTGACCTGCAGAAATGACTATCTGACCACTAGACAAGCATGATTCATCTGATTATTCCAGCTTGATGAAAATAGGCAACATGACCATTCAAGATCATTCATCTTGTTTCATATTTACCCAATGGTCTTCTTAATTAAATTTCTACAGTCGATTTTCTTACTATGAAGACAATATTCAGAGTGGCCAAAGTAAATTCTCTAACCCTCTTGTCAATTAGATATTAAATGTCATATTTCTTATTCTAAATTAATAACTAGTCCTTTTGGGTCCTTAAGCAATTTCTTTGGAATTTTGGATAAATCAATTTGCAGTCTGATCACCGCTGGTGAATTGAGGACATTTGAATCTCTTGAATTAAAAAAGTAGACCAAGGAAGTAACATGCCTTAGCATATCTGGAGAAGTATAAATGCATGCTCTTATCATGATTGTGATCGTGACTATTGGCATTAGGTTCTTGGTGACTGTAACAGAGTGACAACAAGCTGGGAGGACTCATTGTAAAAACGGTTTCCTCTTTTTCTTTTCTATTTTTTTTTTTTCTTTTGAGACAGGGTCTTGCTTTGTTGCCCAGACTGGAGTGCAGTAATCTCCACTCACTGGAAGCTTAACCTCCTGAGCTCAAGCTGTCCTCCCACCTCAGCCTCCCAAGTAGCTGGGAATATAGGTGTGCGCCACCACACCCGGCTAATTTTTGTATTTTTTGTAGAGACAAGGTTTTACCATGTTGCCCACGCTGTTTTCAAACTCCTGGGCTCAAGCAATCCCCCTGCCTTGGTTTCCCAAAGTGTTGGCATGAGCCACTGTGCTGGGCCTGTTTCCTCTTTTTTAATCTATACAAACCTGGTTGGCCAAGGTGGCAATTAATAAATTAATAGGTAAGAAGACTGTGCATTTTGGACATTTTCTAGGGACACACTTCAAAGTGGGGAGATGGTCTGGAACCTGCAGTCCCTGGAACTCTGTCCTATGGCCTGGACCCATTCAAATTAGCTTAGCTGCCTTGAGAGACCAACTGTGGGTACAGAAAAATGTGAGCTACTGTATGTCGCCTTTGTTTAGTAAGTAAATGAGCATTTATTAATCATTGCCTGGGTGAACATGAGAAAATATGGAAATAGCATAAATATACAACCATCATATTATCAGAGCTTCTGGGTTTGACAGAAAAACCACACTAACTCCTTTAGAAATAGAATTTCTATTTGCTTATTTAACAGGGCTGTTGTTACTTTAGGCAGACTAGATTCAGTTGCTCAGACACCGTTCTCAATGTGTCCTTCTCTTTCTTTCCACCTGGCTTATCCCACCCCTGCTTGTATGCAGGCAGTATGGCTGCCACCTGGCTTGGCAACTCCAGTTGAAAAAGAACAAACCTTAGTCTTACTCAGTGTTTGTAAATTAATTCCAGAGAAGCCTATGATTGGCTCTAATTAGGCCACATGTCTTTTTCTAAACCAATCACTATAGCAGGAGTGTGAGGTACAATGATTGGCCCATTTTGGGCCAGCCTTACCCAGACCATATAGGATTCTGCTAGAGGACATGTTCTGCCATTATCATCCAGATCATTTGGGTCCCTTGGCAGTTGCTTGGCAGAAGATCTCCTGCTAGTGCTGTAGGGAGCCAGGCATGGTTCCTGCACTCCATATGTTTACAAGCTCTGTAACTCTGTCTTTGGCTGGGGGACTCTCTGATTAGGGTCTGGTTTATTCCCCACTCATGAAGGGTCTTGTTGAGAAGGGGGAGTGTGCGAAGCACTGAGAGACATGGCACTGCTCTCAGAGGTTTGGTTCTGTTCTAAGGGAGACTAAAGTATATTTTTGTAGAGGAAAATATGAACTATGACACAATGCTGAGAAATAAAATCCTAAGCTCCTCAACCAACTGAAGGGACCTCCTCTTGGCCAAGTAGCCTTGCAAACTGAGTTCTCAGCCATGACAGAATGGGAGACTCAACACCTCCTCCTGTATGCCCCCTCCCTCGTTAATCACCGCTGGGCTTACTTTTCTGAGAGCTGAATGTAAATCAGCCCTTCAAAAGATTCCACGCTGATATCAACCAACCACCTGGTACTGCCCCTCCTTTTTTGCCTGATAAGAGACCACCAACCACAGAGTGGTCCAGGCCAGTCTATGGAGAATGCTCGGTGAGGGTCTTCATGTCCTCTACCTCACTTTTGATGTCAAAGGGTAGAAAACTTCACCCTCAGATCATGCTAACACAGCCATTTTTTTTGCACATGGGTCCCAGGAAGGGCATGAAGCTCAATTGTGCATGAGCAGGTTTTTCTTTTCATAAATATTCATGACTCCTCCTCCAGCATACCGAATGTGTATAATCAGCCACCCTCAGCCTAAATTCCTAAGCCCTGGGCCCCTCCCTTGGAGTATCTGTTTCTGGCTTCTGTCTGGAAGCTATGCTTCTCAGCCTGTCAGAATGTCCGCCCTGCAGGCTACCACCCTTTATGAGAAATAAGGCTCTCCTTGCCAACTGTATGAACCTCAACATTCTTCAGTTGACAATACCAACCCATGAGAGCTGCCTGCATCCTAAGGAAGGGCATCTCATCTTATCTACATCAATATATTAGGGTGGCCTAATTTGCATGTCTGCAAAACCCACCACCAGATGTGTGGGGGTGACAGAGTCAGCATGCACAACGATCGAACTGAGGATCATTGTAATTAAGTTTGCTACTTCAAATACAACTCATCATAGCAAGGGTTTGAACAGCAGTGCCCCTAGAAACACCAGTCTCAGAGAGGGAGGTCCCACCACAGTGTGTAAGAACGGGAACTCTCATAGCTTGGTGACACTTGCTCTCATGGCAAGAGGCATGTCATCCTTCTGCTAAATTAGCTAAATTAACACCTGAAGGCTCTGGACTCTCTCTGAAGAGACTCTTTATACCGGATCCAATCCACAGGTTGGCCTGCACAGCTGCGGGGTAGGGAGAACAGCTGTTTTACAAGTTGACCAAAAGGAACCCTTGCAGACACCCACCTGGAAGTGAAGGTTCTGAGTGACCTTTTACTTTTATTCCTCAAAGGAAAGTGTGTGCATGTTACATAAAAAGAGTCCATTTAGATAATTATACACTGGAAATCTTTGTTATGTTGAACAATCCTATAACAAACATAAGTACAGTCATTTGAAAAGCCTGCCTCTTGCTGGGCTCCGCTAATTACTATGTCAAAGCCAGTGATTGTAGCCAGGGCTCCTGAAGGTTCACTTATATCAGGATCTTCTGCTTTGACAACTCCTGGTTGGGGCCCATTGCTACATCCACTTGGCCCAGTGAGGGAGTGAAAAGGAGCATCTTTGAACTTGATCAGCACTCTCTGGGGAGAACAAAGGCTGCTAGGTAGAAGCTGGCTAGTTCACCCTCAGCACTACCCTCGAGCCCACACACTCCCTGCCCAGGAGGCTCAGCAATGCCAAGCTCAAGGTCATTTATTTCCCCCAGTGTTCCTGGGGGCTGAGGACAAAGCTTGACTTTCCCACCTGCTTCCACATACCTGGATAATGAAAGTCTGTACCTCCTACAGTTTTTTGTTTGGTTGTTTTTTATTGTAGAGACAGGGTCTTGCTGTGTCACCCAGGCTGGATTGTAGTAGCATGATCATAACTCACTGCAGCCTCCAACTCCCAGGCTCAAGCAGTCCTCCTGCCTCAGCCTCTCGAGTAACTGGGACTATAGGAATGCTACAGTGCCTGGCTAATTTGGAAAAAAACATTTTGTAGAGATGAGGCCTTGTTATGTTGGCCAGGCTGATCTTGAATTCTTGGCTTCGATCCTCCCGCCTTGGCCTCCCAAAGTGCTAGGATTACCAGCGTGAATCACCCCCCCCCAGCCTCAGTTTTTATTACCCTTTGCAGATTTTTTTCAGAAGACATGGAGACTTTTAGGATATCTGTCCCATTCGTCTTTCATTCCAGGCCTTGGAGCAGGGTAAAGGGGCCATGATTTCAGATCTGAGGCACTGAGGGGGAGGAGCTGGGCGTGGTCATGGTCAGGTGGTGGTGATGGCTGAACTGAATCACTGAGCCATCTAAACCTCATCACCCACCACCCAACAAAGAGGGAGGGAGAAATCCCATTTCCAGTGGGCAGTCTTTTACAGAAAGCTCTTTGTTGCTGAAGAAAGTTTCTAAATAGCAGAAAATAGGCTTCTGGACTTGATCAAGCCTTATTCTCAGACACGGGCCCAGGGTGGGCTGGCTTGGGGAGGTCTCCCTGGGCGCCTTAACGGCACTTCCCTGCACTGTACCCCATTAGCTCACACTCTTTGGCTGAGAGCAATTTACAGACAGCACACTGTGGAAGGATAGAGGTTTATAGATTCTAGCACCGTAGAACCCCTTTTCTGTTTTTGATAGTATTAGGACTTAGAAAAGAGGGTAGTGCACCTCAGGACGTGTTGGAATTTGGCTATTTTTCTTCTCCCTTGTTAGCTTTTAATCTTGCAGAACATTTTACCTTCACAACAGCCGTAATAATCCCAATGCCAGCAGTTTGCCTGTGCGGGGTGCCTTTTCTTTTAGAGCAGCCTCACATCCATCGTGTCATTTGAATAATCCTGGTAATCCTCTCTGAAGCCTCTCTAGGGGATCTAGGGCCAGCACTTCTGTGCTCTTGGAGGCCCAAGAAGTGAGGCCTGGGTGGAGGCGGGGGATATGTAATTTGTAATTTGACAAGGGCAGATTCTTCCCTGGAGCTCTCTGCTCTAGCCCAGCACAGGGCCTCTGGCTGAGTGTTGGCAGCTTAACAAGCCAAGACATAGCTTTCTTCTTTTGCCCTTAAATCCTTCAGGGTAAGGGTTGGGAGGCTCCTGCCTCATGTTTTGGATGATGTGTCTATTCTGGGGGCTGAGTGCCGCCTATTAAAATGTGAGACTAGCTGTGCAGGGCCCACCAGGACAGTGTCAGCGAAGACCTTGGGCTGCAAGGAAAGAGAGGGCGGGGGGCCAGGCCAGGGCTGCCCGCCTGCCCACCGCTGCATACTCACTGCTGATGGTGGGCACAGGAGCACCTGATTGGAATACTGATGAGACAGGCCTGGGCCGGGCCCAGACTCTGGGCCCTATCAGGCTCCTAAGGGAAAGCCAAATGAGCAAGCTCAAGTAGACAGTGTTGAAGAAATCAATGGAGAAAACAAAGGATTCTTTAAGGGCATTTTTGAAAGCAGGTAAGTGTAGGTGGCTAGGGAGGCGAGTGTGCTGGGAGACAGTGACAGGTTCAGATGAGGCTGCAATTGCCGGGTGATGGCTGGGACTCGGGCACAGGGATCACACAAGAGGCTATCAGGTGCACGGGGACAAAAGCAGCCTTTTCCTGGCCTGGGAGGAAGGGCAGTATTCGAGGGTGGGTTGGGAAGAGAGAGAAGTGACTGTCTCAAAGCCTGTGCAGAAATATGCTAGTCATATGCAAATCAGGTACAAGTGAACTCGAGACCTCATTTCACACACGTCTTTGACCCTGGGGAAAAGTCTTAAATGAGATCAAGAGTTTCTCTGGAGCAGAGGCTAGCAGGGAAGGGAAAGGGTGATTAAGGGGGGTGGGTACCTCTGCGGTCTGCCCAAGGGGCTGTAGTGGCTCCTGTCCCAGGTCGGCTACAAGTGGGCCACTGGCTGGGCTGGGATGTTTTCTCAGAAAATTTAATTGTTGGGTCAAGAAGGGCCCAGCTGGGTTCTGTTCTGGTTCCCCATTTTGCAGAGCAGCCCTGGCAGATGGAAAGGCATGCCCTGGGCCAAATGCACAATCAAGCCCCGTTTTTTTTGTGTGTGTGGCTATTTACGGTTATAGCCCGGTTTGTACCACTCTGGTGACCTGCTTGTTAGGCTGTGCTGAATGGTACAAAAAGCACCTACTTAGTCCAAGTATGTGGGCTGAAGCCCCAGTCCCATCCCTTCCCAGCGAGGGAATGGGGCTGGCCTACTGTGAACCTGAGTGTTTCAGGTAGAAGTAGACACAATGAGTCATTCCTTCCTTTGACAGCATCTTTAAGAGATGAAGACTAAAACTGCCTCCCTTCTCTCTCCAACCCCTTTCCTCAGATGTTAGAGAGCTTTGGGTAATACATAAGAATACTTGAAGTTCTTGGACAAGCTATTATTACATTTCCTTTGTCAGCTTCTTGTCTGCAAAGCACTTTAAGATAAGAATAAAGACACCGGTAACATTTCGTACTTACAGAGGGCTTCTGCTTTCAGGGAACCTCTACCCTGTTAACTCATTTTGAACAGTCACAGGATTCCACTAGATGACAAGTTTTGGGATTTTTTTTAAACCCACAGTTTATTCATTCAGCAATTGAAGGACATTTGGGTTGTTTCCAATTTTTTCTTTCTTTTATTATTATTTTAATTGATACATAATAATTGCACATATTGATGAGGTACAATGTGATATTTTGATATATGTATGCAATGTGTAAGGATCAAATCAGGGTAATTAGCGTATATATCACCTCAAGCCTTTATGGTTTCTTCACACTGGGAACAATGACACGTTACTTTGGGCGGCTCTGGAGGTTTACTGGGTCCCAGGCGCTGTGCTGGCGCTTCGCACGTGTTCTTATTTAATTTCCACAGCCTCACACCTGGTTACCAGGACACCTGGACGCCTCTCACCTGGTGTCAGGAGCCCAATTTGTCAGAGGAAGAAAATGAGATTCAGAGAACTTAAATGTTCTTGCCTCACCTCAAGTCACTTTTTTGCAAAGTGGCAGATATAAATTAATCAATACAAATAAAAGCCACTCGCCCAAGGCAACCCTGTAGAATCCTGATCCCCACAGTTCTGACTTGGAGCTGGGTCACATCTGAGGAAGCACTTACAGAAACAGAGTAAGTAATTGAAGAGTAATTCTCACCCTTCAATCTTCTGAAGAACGTGTAGGAGGATCCAATTCCTAATTCCCAGCTGCATCTCTAGTCACTCCCTTTCCACCTTCTAATTCCAGTCCCCTGACACTCTCTGGAACTCCATGTTCACCCCTAAAATTGCTACTCTATTCTTTCCCAGCCACCTTTTATTCACCGTTTTTTCTTTTCTCTTTTGTATTCTTTTAAAAATTATTTATTTATTTAATTTTTTAGACAGAGTCTCGCTCTGTCACCCAGGCTGGAGTTTAGTGGTGCAATCTTGGCTCACTGCAACCCCTGCCTCCTGGGTTCAAGCTATTCTCCCGCCTCAGCCTCCCAAGCAGCTGGGACTACAGGCAGGAGCCACCATGCCTGGCTAATTTTTGTGGATTTAGTAGACAGAACGTTCATCATGTTAACCAGGCTGGCCTTGAACTCCTGACCTCAGGTGATCCACCTGCCTTGTCCTCCCAAAGTGCTGGGATTACATGCGTGAGCCACCACACCTGGCTGGCTGCAGTTTCTTCTTGGAGGTATTAAACATACTCACTGTGCGCCTGCTATGGATAGAGTAAGAGGAGGACCACATGTATCCTCTACTTACCCCCAACAGCTGCCCCTCCAGGCAGGGCAGTGGATCTCCCCCTACCATACACATGTGTGCGCACATGTGCGTGCACACGCACACACACACACACACACACACACTCACTCACACACGCAGCCTCCACCCTAAGAACCAAGCCGACCTTTGCAGGGACCTTTTCCTTCTCTTTCTGCAAACTGACTTAGCCTCTCTCTCGCCCTCTGTCCCCGCCTCCCAGGCCTTGTCTGGTCTTTCTGGGTCCCTCCTCACATTCCTTCTGCAGCACAGAAAACCTCATTGTTGGTCTCAGGGCCTGTCACAGAGAATGGCAGATTTTGCTGGCAATTACAGGCCCTCTGGGGCTTAGAGGAGGAGGGGTCTGTGAGGATTTCCCTCATCAATTTCAGTTGAGAGATTCATTCAAATCCAGATATCTTTGACTTAACACTTAAGGTCTCCTCATCATCCGCAGGACCCCTGTGTTTATGGAGCAGCTGTGGTATGCTCAGTGAAGGGCTGAGATGGAAGGGAAGGAAGAAAGCAAGCCCAAAAAAGGACATTGTTTTTTTTCTTTCCTTTTTTTTTTTCTTTTTTTTGAGACAGTGTCTTGCTCTGTCATCCAGGCTGGAGTGCAGTGGCATGATCACAGCTTCACGGCTCAGTGCAGCCTTGATCTCTCCTGGGCTCATGGGACCACAGGTGCACACCATCACAAATAGCTAATTATTATAATTTTTTTTAGAGATCGGGTCTTACTGTGTTGTCCAGACTAGTCTCAAACTCCTGGGCTCAAGTAAACCTCCTGCCTTGGCCTCCCAAAATGCTGGGATTATAGGCATGAGCCACGATGCCTGGCTAAGACATTGTTTCTGTTCTCAAGAATTTTCCATCTAGTTGGAAACCCACAGTTAACACAATAATGCAAATGTAAATAAAAATAATCTCCTCTATTTGTTTAGCACTCCTTGGTCTACAAAGTATTTTAACACAATTCTGTTTTTCTCAGCCATTTCCCAGGAGCAGTCCCTAGTGGCCCAGGCACAGGATGGCGATTTTGGTCTCAGGGGTTTGCGGTGTCGCCCAGTGTGGCTTGTACACAGGTTTCAAATCTCTCTAAAGTCTGCTGTTGTCTTAAATACTCACAGGAATTTCTTATTCTACTCCATACTGAACCTGTGTTGGCGTAACTATAATAACAATGTGTTAAATTGTTCTCCTTGGAGTAAAACCGAGGTTCCTGCTGACCCTGCAGTTTGAGACAGGAAGACACCCCAGCTAACCTCAGCCCAGGGCGGATGCTTATGACTGTTTGAGATGCATGCCATCACCCAAAGACTCCCTGGTTGAAGGATGACTCCTCCCATATAAACAGGTCAACTAGTTAGCAGAGAGCAGGGAACAGCCCAGTTCCCCTGGCTCAGAGGGAATAGGGCTGGCAGCTCAGTCCAGGTCTTCTGGTAGAAGGCTCTTTGTATGTGCAACCCAGCCAGATGGGCAGGGAGCCTCAGCTCTGGGCTCAGAGGGTGTAGCTAAGAACAGCTTTAATGTAAGGTCTGTAGGGGGCACTGCCAGGGCTGCCGTGGAAGCGGGCTCTTTTGTCATCTGTCTAGCACAATGAGTTGAGCAGGGGAGATTCTTTTGCCCAGTGACAGGGAGTCAATGACTTTTTCTTCCATGGTAAGGTACGTTTGCAAAGATAAAACCCTCAGCCATTTGGTTTTGATCATCTCAGGGGCTACCTGAGATGATCAAATGCTTCCAGACATTTGAGTGGCAGCTGTAGAATGGAGCCCTGCCTTCCTTTCCCCCAGAGGCTCTGGCCACCTGACCTCATCCTCTGCAGTCAACAACCCCCAGTCACAGAAGCAGTCCCAGGCCCTGGTTCACCGGGTGCTGGTTGGGCCCAACAACTGCTTCAGGTATGCTTTGTCAAAATACAACATTACAGCAAAGTTAGTTTAAAACTCAGCTGGCTTTATTTGCAATTGTAGAAGCCATCAAATAGAATAAATGCCCCAATGAGTTGAGCAGAGGGGGTTGGTTTTTATGGACAGAAAAAGGACTAAAGGAAGCAGAAACAGAGAATGAAAAGTGGATTGGCCATTTCAAGGTTATTCTCCCTGTAAGGCGGGCAGAGCCGGACAGAACAAGAGAGAGAACTCTCTGGTTAATACCAGGTTACTTCAGGTTAAAGACGAACACAGAGGGAACTTTGTTTTGCCCATTGAAGAATGAAACTGGCCTGTTTGGGAAATTGGCTGTTCTGTCTCTCTTCTGCTTTCTTGAAAGGTTAGATGACAACTTAGTTCAGGTTTGGTGACATGGAACTTTAGCATAGGTGGCTCTATTTTGATTTTTAGTCTGGCCTGTTGGGGCCAAGTGCAGGAGCTTAATAAAAAATGATGTCCTCAGGCCTGGCACAGTGGCTCATGCCTGTAATCCTAGCACTTTGGGAAGCCGAGGTGAGTAGATCACAGGATCAGGAGGTCAAGAGCAGCCTGGCCAAAATGGTGAAACCCCATCTCTACAAAAAATACAAACGAATTAGCCAGGCATGGTGGTGGGCACCTGTATTCCCAACTACTCAGAAGGCCAAGGCAGAGAATTGCTTAAATACAGGAGGCAGAGGTTGTAGTGAGCCGAGATTGCACCACTGCACTCCAGCCTGGGCAACAGAGCGAGACTCCGTCAAAAAAAAAAAAAAAATGTCCTCTATAGGAGTTTTTAATTTTTAAATTTACTTTTAGAGAGCGTTTTGCTCTGTCTTCCAGGCTGGAGTGCAGTGGTACAATCATAGCTCACTGCAGCCTTGAGCTGCTGGGCTCAGGTGATCCTCCCATCTCAGCCTCCAGAGCAGCTGGGACTATAGGCCGTGCCACCGTGGCTGGCTTACAGGGAGTTTTTGTTTAACACTTTCAAGGCAAATGTTTGGTAGAGGCCCTTATACTCAGCCTCTGCTTAGCACAGTCACCTAATTGACCTTCACTCCCAGGCCCTCTGTAAAAGATAACTGCCCACAGCCTGTTAGCACCTGGCATGCTTTTGCTTCCATAGTTGATATGAACCTTTTGTGTGTGTGTGTTTTTTTTTTTTTTTACAAAAATCCTTTGTTCCTAAACCTGATTATGCCAGGTGGACTTGTTACTAGACTTACAAAATTTAATTTATATGTGCAAAAAATTTCTTTGGAAAACTAACCTAAAAACTTTCAGAGGATTTAATAAAGGCAAGTCAAATCACACACACACACAAATTAGATGCGGATGAGAGAATCGAAAAGATTGGGGAAAAGATGTTGAAAACCTGGGCTTCTGAACTGGGATTGCCTCACAAGTGTCTTCACTATTGATAATGAAGAGGGCTTATTCTGCTCATTTTTCCGTGTGCCAGTCACTGGGACTTTGAGTTTTGCAGCAAAGAAAGGGTTTATTCACAAGGCATCTGTGATGGTTAATATTAAGTGTAAACAGATTTTCATCTGTTTTTGCTCCCCATTCCATCTCCATAGTGCCTGGCACATAGGAGGCTCTCAACTACTGTTGGCCCTTGAATGAATGAAAGAGCCTTGCCAGCATCAGAGAAGTTCCTGTCTTACCCGTGTTTTAATGAGTCCGGATCTATATCCCCTGAGGGTAGAAGGTAGAACAAGAAGAAATGTTCTAAGAACTCTCCCTTGGAGCTGTCTGGGAACTGTATGATAAAAGGAATAGCTACAGGTGTTTCACTTATCACATTTGGCAAATGGAGGTTAAAAAAAGAAAGTCACTTCCCCTTCCCCTGATTTAGCATGTAGAGCATAGGAACTAATGCTGACCAAAGCCCTTTAGTCAATATGAAACATTAAACAAAAAGGTAGAACAAACATAAGGTACTGATATATTAAGTTATGGTGCAGTCCCTGACTTAAGAAAGCTCATATTTTTTTTAAAAAAATCAGAGTTAAGTTACAGATAGACCTGGGAACAGTTTTTTGCATTACAAGAATGTCTTCACTTTGCAAATAAAATTAACAGAGGTGATTTAAAAGTAATTTTGAGCACTTTAAACATGCAATGCAATTAAAAAATAGCACAATGAAAAATACTTTCCAAATTTAGAAATGGTTATAAGGCTAAATCTGGTCAGGTCAATTGATAGTTGTGTGTGTGTGTGTGTGTGTGTGTGTGTGTGTGTGTGTGGTAGGTGTTCCTGTAAAGGCTTTTGCCTCACCTGACCAAGTAAGCTTCTAGAGGTCATAGGCTCGGTCTTACACACCTAGAGCGTGGATCATCTCCCACACAGCCTGGTATATCTGTAAAATGTGCATAATATAATGATCTTGCAGTGTTGTTGGGAAGACATGTGTAGTGTGCTGAATAATGGCCTCCAAAATTTACAGGTTCCAGCGATTAGGATCTGATATCAGATCTGATCTAATCCCTGGAACCTGTAAGCTTTACTTTACTTGGAAAAAGGACCTTTGCAGATATGATTAAGTTAAAGACATCAAAATGGGGCAATTATCCTGGATTATCTGGGTAAGTCTTCATGTGATCACATGAATCCTCATAAGAGGGAGACAGAGGGAGATCTGGCCACACTCAGAGAAGAAGCTGATGTGAAGACGGAGCAGACAAGATATGAAGATTCTGGCCTTGAAGACAGGAGTGGTGTAGCCACAAGCCAAGAAAGGCTGGCTTGTGGATTATTTCCTAGAAGCTCTGGAGGGAGCATGGCCCTGCTGATAGCTTGATTTTGGCCCAGGGATACTAATTTTAAGTATCTGGCCTTCAGAAACATGACAGAATACATTTCTGTTGTTTTACTTTATTTTTAGAAAGAGAATGTTGTTTTTAAAAATCTTTTTGAGACAGTCTCTCTCTGTTGCCCAGGCTGGAGTGCAAACCTCCGCTACCCAGCTTCAAGTGTTGCTTGTACCTCATCTTCCCACATAACTGGGATCACAGGTGTGTGCCACTGTGACTGGTTAATTTTTGCATTTTTAGCAGAGACGGGGTTTCCCCATGTTGGCCAGGCTGGTCTCGAACTCCTGGCCTCAAATGATCTGCCCTCCTCAGCCTCCCAAAGTGCTGGGATTACAGGTGTGAGCCACTGTACCCGCCTACATTTCTGTTGTTTTAAACCATCAAGTTTGGGGTAATTTGTTGCAGCAGCTGTTGGGAACTCTATGTGATATGCAAATCAACGGGCACGGTGCCTGGACCCAAAAAGTGTTTAGGAATTTGACAGATCTTGCTTTGAATTACCACTTCATTCATTTCTCTGTGCTTTGGGTAAATTACTTAATGTCAGTCTAAGCATTAGGTTTTTCTCTGTAAAAGAGTAACAGCAACTGTTTCATAGGATAGTTGTGAGGACTAAATGAGAAAATGTAAAGTGCCCAGGATAGAGCAGAATTTGCCAGCCTTGGCACTATTGGCATTTTGGGCTGGATGATTCTTTGCTGTAGGGGCTGTGCTGGACATTGCAGGCTGCTTCATAGTATCCTCAGCCTTTACATACTCAATAGCAGTAGGTTCCTCACTACAGTGTTGATGCAGGAAAATGCCTTCAGACGTTGCCACCTGTTGCCTGGGGCAACATCACTCTGATTGAGACGCACTGGTACGGAGTTTGACTCCTAGAAAGTGCTCAGCAGATAGTAACAATTATTATTTAGGGAATGAATGGGTTGTTTAGGGAGGCAGTAGAGTATGGTGCTTCAGAGCTTGTGCTTGGGCCTCCGACTGCCTGGGTTCTAATCCAAGCTCTACTGCTTACCAACCCTGCGACCTCATGCATGGTATTTTAACATCTCTGTGCCTCAATTACTGATCTGTAAAAAAGGAAATATGATAAGATGTACTTCATAGGGTTATTGTTAGGATTAGATGAGATGATCCAGATAAAGCATTTAGAATAGAATCTGCCATATTGGCCGGGTGTGGTGGCTCACACCTGTAATCCCAACACTTTGAGAGGCCAAGGCGGGTGGATCATTTGAGGTCAGGAGTTCAAGACCAACCTGGCCAACATGGTGAAACCCTGTCTTGACTAAAAATACTAAAATTAGCTGGGCATGGTGATGTATGCTTGTAATTCCCGCTACTTAGGGGCTGAGGCATGAGAATCACTTGAACCTGGGAGGCGGAGGTTGTAGTGAGCCTAGATGGTGCCACTGCACTCCAGCCTGGGTGACAGAGTGAGAGTCTCAAAAAAAAAATTTTTTTTTGGATTATGTTACTGAGAAGAAGGGGAGCATGGGTGCTGGAAAAGGCAATCAGTAGATCTTGTCATAGAGGGTTGAGTAAGTTTTCCAAGTGGGGGGCAGTTTCTACCACTAAATAAATACTGTGATTTTACAGAATTTTGAAGTGCAAAGTTGTAAACCAAAGGAGGTACATCTAGGAGATAATTGAGGAGCAGATGGTAGAAGGAGAGTAAGTGAGGTATCAAGCTGTCCATATGCTCTCCAGTGAGCCATTAGAAATTGACATGTCACCTGTCTAACCTCAGACCAATATCAGATTAATACCCTATCCAAGCATTGCTTCCTTCCTTTAACACTAACCTTAACCCCAATCATAATCTCACACCAATCCTACTCTTCTTCCTTCCTTCCTTCCTCATTCCCTCCCTTTCTTCTTCCTTCCTTCCTTTCTTTCTTTCTTTCTTTCTTTCTTTCTTTCTTTCTTTCTTTCTTTCTTTCTTTCTTTCTTTCTTTCTTTCTCTTTCTTCTTTCTTTCTTTCTTTCTTTCTTCTTTCTTTCT
>NW_016107357.1:9014435-9130442 GCF_001604975.1 Cebus imitator
TTCTTTTCTTTCTTTCTCTTTTCTTTTCTTTCTTTCTTTCCTTCTTTCTTTCTTTCTCTTTCTTTCTCTGTCTCTTTCTCTCTCCCTCCCTCCCTTCCTTCTCTCTCTCTCGTTCTTTCTCTCTCTTTCTTTCTTTCTCTCTCTCTCTCTTTCCCTCCCTCCCTCCCTCCCTCCCTCTCTCCTTCCCTTCCTTCCTTCTCTCTCTCTCTTTCTTTCTCTCTTCTTTTTTTTTGGATGAAGTATCCCTCTTGTTGGCCAGCCTGGAGTACAATGGTGCAACCTTGGCTCACCACAACCTCCGCCTCCTGGGTTCAAGCGATTCTCCTGCCTCAGCCTCCTGTGTAGATGTAATTACAGACATGTGCCACCTCGCCCGGCTAATTTTGTGTTTTTAGTAGAGACGGGGTTCTCCATGCTGGTCTCCAACTCCTGACCTCAGGTGATCCGCCCACCTCGGCCTCCTAAAATGCTGGGATTACAGGTATGAGCCACTGCACCTTACACACCAACCCTAACCTTCACCTGATAGCCATGCTGCCTGGTGGACCTGGGCCTGTGAAGATAAATCCCTAATGTGATTTTGCACTCTCCTCCCCATCGTGCCAAGGCGAGGATGCTTCAATCCAATTGGCATCCTAACCTTAACCCAACCACAGCCCTAACCCCAACACTAACCCTAGCATAAACCGTAACTGACTCCAACCCCAATCCTCACCTAGATTCTAACCCAAATCCTGACCCTAACCTTGCTACCAACCCTAACCTCTAACTCCCCTTCAATATTAACACCATCTCTACCTCAACTTTAACCTTCTTATCCTTTTTCTAATCTTAACTCTAACTCCAGTGCTAACCGTAACCCCTTCCCTAACCCTAAATTTAACCCTGAATGCAATCACAACTCCAAATTCAGCCCAAATTCCCACACTGACCCTAATCTCCAAAAAGAGCCCATTCTCCCTACCAAGTCAACTCTACCTCCACAAATGGGGTGTCTAAAAGGGCCCAGCTGGGTGGTGGAGACAGTCTGGACTGTGGGCCTCATCCAGCCACCCTGCCTTGGCTCACTGCGGTTAATGACATTGGGCATGCAGGAATCATATAGAAATGTTGTCCTCTCAGACAGAAGTCTCAGGCAGCGTGAACACTGGTGGGAATTGCTCTATAAGATGGCAAAACCTTGGGATGCCGTGGTGAACAGTTTGGCCTTCCCATTGAGTTTAAATATAATTGCAGCAAATTGTGCTGATTTGTATTTCATAGGCTTGGATTTAGTGGCTTTTGAATTCATCATCTAAATGTGTGTAAATTATCCACTCTGGCTCAGAATCCAGCAATTTTTATAAGAGGACTGTAATTTTTGTAGGAGGGTTTTACACCACCTCCTACGAGCACTGACTAGCTGGGCATGGGCCCAGCTGAAGATTCAAATGAAGCATGAAAGAGCATTAGTGAAATTCATAGGAAAAAGGAACACTTTTTAGAGAGCAGAAGAAAAGCAGTAGATGGTCTTGATTCTACACAATGCAACCAATGTTTTTTTGAAGACATGCAAGGCACTGGGATTGGCACTGCAGGAAATCAAACACAGGAAAGATTGTTATTAGGCATGGGGCGTGGGGAACGTGGGGAGGGGAAGCAAGACCCACACAAACCACGTCTCACTCCCTCAGCTCTCTGCCTCAATGTTACAGTACAAGAAAGGCCGTTATGTGCACTTCATGAAAAATGACCACCATGCTGTCTGAGGCACGGTCCCACAGGAAACAGAAGGTACGTTCCATAGTGATTTTGAAGAGCATTCATGAAGGGGTGGGAGCAGGAAAAGACAACTAGGGACATTGAGGCTTCCGGGGACCAGCATCATTAGAAGCCAGTCCCAATCCTGGGCTAAAAGGGGTAGGAGAAAGGACCGGTGTATGTGCATCTGGTTACAACTGGATGACGGATGAGGCTCTTCTGGATAGAGCTGTAATCCTAGGGAGACGCAGCCCTGCCTGAATTGAGGGTGGGAGGAAGTAGGGAAGATGCTCCTGGATCTCTCCCCTCTCACCAGTGGTGTATTGGAATTGGCCCATACCAGTTTATGAGGACTGATGTATGCAGCGCATTCTAACTCCAGGGTCAAGTTGGCAGTTTGGAATCTCTCACGGTGGGAGTATTTGCACCACAGATATGGGCAAATACTACAAATCAGGACATTTTCCCCTGGAGAGCTGGCTGATAAACATTGACTACCGCACCGCTGCCTCCCATTCTCATTGGCTGAATCCAACAGGAAATCAGAGGGCAGGGGAGCTTAAGTGAAAGTCATTATGGATCGGCACCTGGGGCCACAGAGCTCAGAGGGAGGACAATGGGTGGGAAGGAGGGGCAGCAGATGCAGAATAATCAGCACTCCCCACTGGCACTTTTTTATTTTCTTGCTCTGCTTTAATATTTTTTTTAGGAGCTTACCACCTCCTGCCATATTGCAGAGTTAATTGTTTACCATCTGTCTGCCTCACTAGAATGGAAGCTCCATGAGGGAAGGAATTTGTTTTCTTCTCTAAGGTGTCTCGGCCACTTGGAGCAGTGTCTGACAGCTAGCAGACGCTCAGTAACCTGTTGAATGAAAGACTACAAGGCAGAATTTGTTGAATGGCTTAAGCAAAGTTGGAAGTGCTGGGTTATGTGGGGGGAGAGACTCCCTGCAGCGTGGAGTGTGAGGTTCCTGGGGAACACCCAGAGAGAGATGTCTAGCAGGCAGTTGGAAATGCAGAGATTGGGACTGAAGATACAGGCTTGAGCAGCTGATCGTGGAGGACACCAGTCTGCTAGAGGAAGGGACTGTTAGAAGAGGAGACAAATGACAAGGAGAGAGGCTTCGAGAATTCCGATACCCAGGAGGCAGCAGGAGGAGAAGATTGAAGGCAGCACACAGAGTAAAAGGAGAATGAGGATGAGGCGTGGAAGTTAAGGAGGGAGCATCTCAGGGAGAGGAGGTGTGTGATGCCGGGGAACTGGCATTTAGTCAGCACTCGGCTGTTTGTGCTGAATGAGGTTGAAAGGAAGCTTGAGAAATGGCCACTAGACTGCACGATGAGGACATTACTTGGGGCCAACACCAGGGTGAGCTCGGGTGCGTTCAGGGTGGTATGGCTGTGACAACTACCAGGGTCATTTCGGTCAGGTGCCGGGTTCAGAAGCGTGATTCCAGTGAGCTGAGGAGTGAGTGGACTACTTTAAAAACGTCGTGCTGAGTGTGGGGGCAGACACAAGGGATCACATATCGTATTATTTTATTTTATTTAATTTATTTATTTAGTTTTGGGAAACAGAGTTTCACTCTTGTTGCCCAGGCTGGAGTGCAATGGCACGATCTCGGCTCACTGCAACCTCTGCCTCCCAGGTTCAAGCGATTCTCCTGCCTCAGCCCCCTGAGTATCTGGGATTACAGACATGCATCACCATGCCTGACTAATTTTGTAATTTTAGTAGAGATGGGTTTTCTCCATGTTGGTCAGGCTGGTCTCAAACTCCCGACCTCAGGTGATCTGCCTGCCTCGGTCTCCCAAAGTGCTGGGATTACAGGCATGAGCCACTGCTCCCAGCTGTATAATTTTATTTAAATAAAATTTCCAGAATACGCAAATAAATCTAAAGAGACAGTGAGTAGATGAGTGATTTCTCAGAGCTGGGAGCATGGTGGGGGGTAGGAAATGGGGAGTGACTGAATGGGCAAAGGGTTTCTTGTTGAGGGTGATGAAAATGTTCTAAAATTGATTGTGGGGATGGATGTTCAACTCTGTGAATATACTAAAAACCATCAAATTGTACACTTTAGATGGGTGAATTGCATGGTATGTTAACTTCAGTAAAGGTTTTATTTAAAAATTAATTATGAAGTACTTTGTATATATAAATATATACCCTGAATTTAGCCTGCTCTAAGCCACCCTTGACTGAGTATGAGAAGCATCATTATTTTCTGTACCACAAAAAGAGATAACACTCTATCAAAAAAACTAAGGCTACTTTTTCCTTATCACATTAATGTTGAGATGCATCCCAGGTTCAGAGAGGTTAAATTTAAAAATGTGTGACTTAGAATTGATGGAATAAGGTGCATAGCATATATGAGTGGTCGGGGAGGAGAAGGTGGAGCTGGATACAGGCCGTGAACTAAACAAACACAAAAGAATGAGCACCTGGGACAGCAACAGAATGTGCAGCAGCACAGCCGCAGCCCTTCGTGTGTCCTTTCCAGTTCTATCCCTCCCCGGTAGTGGTCACCATCCTTGATTTTGTTTCCTTAAATGTGATATAAATATACATAACATACAAGTCACCATTTTAGCCATTTTTAATTGTACAGCTCAGTGGCATTAAGTCCATTCATATTGTTGTACAAGCATCACTCTCATCCATTTCCAGAACTTTTTTAGCTTCCCAAACCAAAACTGCACCCTTTAAATAATAACGTCCCCTTCCTCCAGCTGGCAACCACCATGCTACTTTCTTTCTCTCATATGGTTTGGATGTTTTGTTCTCTCCAAATCTCATTTTGAAATGTGACCTCCAATGTTGGAGGCAGGGCCTGGTGGGGAGTGTTCTGGTCACAGGGGCGGATCCCTCATTAATAGCTTGGTGCTGTCCTATGAGTTCACCCGAGATCCAGTTGTTTAAAGAGGCTGGCACTTCCTCGCTCTCTGTCTTGCTCTTTCTCTGTTGCTGGCTCTCACTGTGTGATACATGGGCTCATCTTTTGCCTTCCACTGTGATTGTAAGTTCCCTGAGGTCTCACCAGAAGCAGACACCAGCATCATACTGCTTGTACAGCCTGCAGAACTGTGAGCCAAATAAACCTCTTTTCTTTATAAATTACCCAGCTTCAGGTATTTTTTTATAGCAACACAAGCAAAGTAATATGGTTTCTATGAATTTGACTATTCTAGAAACCTCCAATAAGTGGAATCATATGACGCCTGTCCTTGTCCTTCTGTGTCTGCCTTACTTCACTATCTTCACCACAGTTTATCCATGTCACAGCATGTGACAGAATCTTCTCCCTTTTTGAGGCTGAATAATAGTCCATTGTATGTGTAGACCACATTTTGTTTACCCATTCATACGGTGATGGATATCTGGGTTGTTTCCACCGTTTGACTGCTATGACATTCATGTTCAAATAACTGTTTGAGTTCCTACTTTCGATTTTTTTAAATTATTATTTTTTATAGAGACAGGGTCTTGCCATGTTGACCAGGCTGGTCTCAAACTCCTTGTCTCAAGTGACCCTCCCACCTTAGCTTCCCAAAGTTCTGTGACTACAGGTGTACACCATCATGCCAGGCTTTACTTTTTTGTGTGTAGACATCCAGAAGTGGAATTGCTGGAGCACATGTAATTCTATGCTGAATATTTTAAGGAGCTGCCATTCAGTTTTCCACCGTGGCTGCACTACCTTGCATTCCCACCAGCAATGCACGAGGGTTTCAATTCCTCCACATTCTCACCAACACTTTTGCTTTCTCTGAGTGTTCTTTAAAATACTAGTCATCCTAATGGGTGTGACCGCCCTCTCGATTTTGAACACACAGTTCCTTTGTTTTTCTTTATGGTTTTATTAAATATATGTACCTCTAAATAATACATAGTTTAATTTCACAAGCTTTTGAACTTTATTTCAAGAAATCAATTCAACAAATATTCAGAGAGCATCTGTTGGGTGAAGGAAATGGCAGTGAATAGGATGGGTGGGCGAGGCCCTGCCCCATGGGGCTGGTGGCCTGGTAAGGGCAGTGCTGCTCCTGCAGGGAATTATGAGAAGGACACAGTTCCAAAGGGGACTTGCAAGAGAGAGTCGTTGGGGGTTTAACTTAGTTTAAGGGGAGGGCTTTGGAAGGAGTCACATTAAGTTTGATCATAAAGAAGAGGAACTGCATAGAGAACAGTTGTGTGGAGGAAAGGCAGGATCAAGAGGTTTTTGTTTTTGGAAGAGGAAATCTGCCCAGAAGAACAAGAGAGGGGGAGTGTGAACATGCCCTTGTGCTGCCCAGGTCCAGAGTAGACTGGTAGGAGGAATGTAAGTCACCGACCACATGGCTGGCCGCCACCTTTCTGCAGGGCTCTTGGAGGGGTTGGAGAGGTCGCCTCCCAGAGACAGTGATTCTAAGACCTGAGGGGACAAGCTCCCTGTGCTCATTCACCCTATAGCCTCACTCCCAGAGGCCTTTGCAGGATCTCTGGGAACATGGAAAAGCCAGATTCTGAATGAAGCAACTCAGTTCAAGTGGGCTGAGGGGTTGGGAGGAGGGAAGGGGAAGTGGGGTGCCGACAGCAGCAGAGTCTCTCACAACCACCCAAAGCACGATTGAGAGCTGCTCCACCACCCCCTGCAATCTGCCGCGGCGGTCACCTTCTGCCTGGTTCTATTGATAGGCCCAGGGCACATGTTCCACTTTAGGATAAAAACAAATTGGAGATCATTAAAAGATCCTCTGTGCGCGGTGGATGGGGAGCTGTGGGGTAGGAAGGGCTCATGCCTTGGGGTTCCTGCCTTTTTCCTTTAACCTCTTCTCTTTCGTGACTAATGTGCTGTGAGTCCCACAGAAGGTCCAAGGTCCAGGCCCTTTTCCACTGTGCTGCAGAGCCTGTTGGGCGGAACTGGAAGGGAGGGACAAAGGTGTCTTGGTGCTGATGAACCTGGAACACCTGGAATGACCAGGGCCTCTCAGAGAAAGCTGCACACTGCAGCATCACTGGGAGCTGACTTTGCAGCCAGATTTAAGTTCAAATCCTAGCTCTTCCACCTCTCAGCTGTGTGACCTTTGGAAAGAACTTCTCTGAGACTTGCTTGCCTCAACTATAAAGTGGAAATCACAGTTCTCTGCAGATCAGTTTGAAGATGAAAAGAGACAATATATGTAAACTAACTGGTATAGTGCCTGGCACGTAGGTAGTACTTAATAAAAAATAATTATGTTTATATAATGGGATACCACTCAATAATAAGGACTGAATTGCTGATACATGCAGCAATGTCAATGAATCTCAAAATAATTATGATGAATGAAAGAAGCCAGACCAAAAAAGAATACGAGCTTCCTGATTCCATTCACAGGAAACTCTAGAAAATGCAAACAGCTCTAGTGATAGAAGGCAGATCAGTGGTTGCCTGAGAATGGGGACACAGGCCTGGGGAGGATGACAAAGGGTCCTTGGGAAGTTCTTGGGGTGACAGCTGTGTTTACCATCTCTATTGTATTGATGGTTTCACAGTGCGTACATGTGTCAAAACCTATAAAATTGAAGACCTTATATATGTGTGGCTTATTGTATGCAAATTATACTTCAATAAAACTTTTAAAATCAACTAAATAATGATGAGGCGATGATCTTGCTGAGCTGTCCTTCCCCACCACCACCGTCTCCACCCTCCCTACCTAGAGGATCGCCATTCTCAAAAACCACGGAACTTCTGCTGAGAGGAGGGGCTGACAGGGAAACATCCGCAGAACACCTCCAGGTTCCTAGCAGGAAAGAGATTTGGACAGAAAGAGCCCCAGGGAAAGTTCTATAGGCTTCTGGGATGTGACCCCCTTTCACTGAGAACTACGGGCAGGAGGAGTCGTGAGCAGGACGCCTGTACCTCTTGAGAGCTCACCCATCAGTTCATGGGCAAGAGGCTGGTGGGGGGCATGGGGGGACACTTCTATCCCTTTAACTTAGGGGCCATGGACCCACAGACAATGGCTCTGGAAGTTCCCTGGGCCCCTTTAGAGCTTCTCTTCTCTTCTGCCGTTTGTGCTCTAACATATCTGCTAGATAACAGTGACCCACTTTGACCATGATTCTAAGTCTGGGCTGAACCTCAAGTGGAGGATCGTTGGTTCTCATCAGAGAAGGTGTGAAGTGGAAGGACCTGATCCAATTCAAGGGCCGCACCCCACACCTTTTTTTGAGACAGGGTCTCACTCTGTTGCCCAGGCTGGCGTGCAGTGCCACTATCATGGCTCACTGCGTCCTCTATCTCCTCAACTCACACGATCCTCCCCCCTCAGCCTCCAGAGTAGCTGGGACTACAGGTGTGCCCCATCATGCCTGTTTTTTTTTTTTTTTTTTGGTACAGATGGAGGTCTCCCTATTTTGCCCAGGCTGATCTTGAACTCCTGAGCTCAAGTACTCTTGCCTCAGCCTCTCAAAGTGTTGGGATTATAGGTGCAAGCCACTGCGCCCAGCCAAGCCCATTTTTGCTCAGGGGAGACAGAGCCCCAAGGAAGCCAGGAGACTCTAATATTCATGGCCAGCTCCTCCTGCTCCTCCCCTGTGTAGAGGCAGAGCTGCCCAGTGCCAGGCGCCGTACTTGGACACTGGCTTCTCCCTGGCAGACATCTGCGTGGAGCTCCTTTCTCCTGGCTGCCTAGCTTATGCTTACCACTCTCCTTGCCAGGCTGGAAGGGCAGCCAGCCCATTGTCAGGCTCAAGGACTCAGCTCGGGATGCAGTGTCCCTGGGGTGCTTCCTGAGCCTGTGAGTGTTCAGAAGGGGGTGGGACACAAGGAGGCCTGGAGGACTCTGCCATGGCCAAGTTCCTAATCCCTGCAGGTGGTGGGATCCTGGTTTCAGAGCTATGCCAAGCCCCAGGCAGAGGGTGCAGACTGGTGAGAAGCCCACAGGCTGATGCAGACAGACTGGGTCTGGTCCACACATGTGTTTGTTTTTGTTCTAATTGCTTTAGCTGCTGCATTCATCAGGGTTTTCCAGAGAAACAGAAGCACTGGGAGAGGTAGATGGATGTATGGGAGGACTTGCTAGGGGAATTGACTCCTGCAGTGTTGGAGCTGAGTCCCACGCACCATAGGCCATCTGCAAGCTGGAGAACCAGAGAAGCTGCGAGTGTGGCTCAATCCAAGTTGGAAGGCCCCAGAACCAAGGAAGCCAATGTTGTCACTCTCAGCCCAAGGCTGAAGGCCTGACAGCCCTTGGGAACCTGCTGGGAGAAGTCCCAGAATTCAAAGGCCAAGGACCAGGAGTTCTGATGTCCAAAGGCAGGAGGAGAAGGGCGTACCACCCTGGAAGAGAGGACATTCACACTTTGTCTGCCTTTTTGTTTCTTCCAGATCCTGGGCCGATTGGGTAATGCTCACCTACAGTGAGGGAGGATCTTCCCTCTCAGTCCGTCCACTCACACTCCAGTCTCCTCCAGAAACACCCTTGCAGACACACCCAGAAAGAGCACTTCACCAGCCATCCAGGCATCCCTCAATCCAGCCAAGTTAACACCTAAAATTAATCATCACAGTTACAAATATGGGAAAATTGGGGGTCTACTAATAACTTCAGATTCTCAGCTTCTTTTGATGATTGGAAGATCTGACATAACTGTGCCCAGCTAGCTGAATGACAATAGTTGTCTAGGACTGAGTAACAGCTGCCCCACTAATAGTAAGAATAATAGGGATGACAAGAGCTAACACTTGCGGAGCTCTGACAATGTGCCAGGCAGCTTCCCAGGCAGTTCACTTATCACGGCCCCCTAGGGCTGACTTTCCCCATTTAGGTCTCAGCCCAAGCCTGTCGGAGGCTCCAGGTGTCAACCCCTGCTCCAGGGGACGAGGGAAGTCCTGCCCTGGAGGGAGGAACCCTGGAGGGAGGAACTCTAGGCGCCAGGCTGCCTCCAGGCTGCTGCCCCGGGCTGAAAGAGCAGATCTTCTTACCACTGTGCCAGCTACTTTTCAGATCCATGTTCATCTCCTCACTCCTGCCACTTGGCAGCTGCCATCATACTTTACCCCCTGCCTGCTACCACTGCCCCTTGTCCCTTCCAAACACCGTCAGCCTTTTGATCTGGCTTTCAGGAGGGCAGAGGGTCTCCTTGATTGGGGCCACACCCATCCACCAAATGTGACAGCTTACGCAGGACTCGGGAGCGAGCTTGCTGGGCTCAAGTTGGTATATTACTTGGGGACCTTGGGAGGCAAACCCTTGACGAAACCTCATGCGCAAATGTAGCCTTGATTTTCGCAAGGCATTTGACGAAATGTCTCAAGTCTCCGTGGAGAAACTGAGGCAGAGAACTAGGCTCTGAGTCCTAATTTCCCCCCCAGTTAAGTTAGGTACGTATGTGCCTACTCACTGCTGCAAACGCTACACCCTGCTGACCACCTGGGACAAAGGTACATGGGAAGGAGGCTCACGGGTCTCCCCCCTGTTGGGCATACAGGGACATGGCTGAAGCCCAGCTAATCACTGGATGAGAAGGAGAGAAAGAAAACAGATTGTACCTAAGAATAAAATGGAAGCTAGGAGAGAAAGGGACAGAGGATGAGTGAGAGCAAGGGAGGGAGACGCAGAGAGGCCCCCTAGCCTTGACCGTTCACGGAGGAGGGTCTTACGGTTCAACAAACGAGGAGCTTGAGAGGGCTTGGCAGTGTCTCAGAAGTGACGGATGAGGTGCTATTTGTTTTTTCTTTTTAATTTTATTATTATGTTTTTGGTACAGAGTCTTGCTCTGTCGCCCAGGCTGGAGTGCAGTGGCATGAATATGGCTCATGGCAGCCTGGAACTCCTGGGCTCAAGTGACCCACCTGCCTCTGCCTCCCAAAGTGCTGGGATTACAGGCATGAGCCACTGCACCCAGCCCTGATGACGTTCCAGAAGGGGTGGGTGACTGTGATCAGGGGAGTGCACAGCTGCAGGGCTGCCCCTCAGGTCCACTAGAAAGTAGGACTTGAACGCCGCATAAATTCCCAAATCCCCAAACTTGGAGGATGCCGCTGCTGCTGAGCTTCCTGCTCTCTGAGGGGCCAGCAGCCCATTTCTCTGCTGAGTGTCTGGGAGAACTGTGCTGCTGTTTGAACTCATACATGAAGAAGGACTGGTGAACTACTTTGCCTGAAAAGAGAAGTGTTCATTTTCTCGGAAGCCCCAAACTTCAAGCGCCTGGCACGTAGTAGATGCTGGCTAAATGTTAAGCAAAGGAAAGAATGAAGCCTAGAATGGAAGTAGGGGTGGCAGCTCAAAGGGACTTGAAAGCCTGTTCTGATGGTGGTGAGGACGAGAGGATTCTCAGGTAGCCAGCGTCATCCCCTGCAGAGACCACAAGGCCCTTTTTTATATCTATCAAACTATGATGTGCACATTTTTTTAAATCATAGGTTTCTGAAAGGGTCAAAATGAAAACAGTAGATGCTTGCACTTTCCTGTCCCACTCCCCAGAGATGACACTATTATGACTCCCCTCGAAGGTGTTTATTGCAGCATTGTTTGTAAAATATAACATAATCAGGGAAGTACTATTCCATCACTTTTACCATATAAATCCTGCCCTCACTCAAGGAGCGTAAACACCAGATGGGGGACCTTTGGGACCACCCTAAAGTCTATTGGCCACAATGAGGTTATTAATTATTTATTTTTTATAATTAAGTAATCTAAAATACATAGAAGAGTATAATGCGTCCCTCCTAGTCTTGTTTCCTAGCCAGTTCTCTCACCTGCGAGGGTTGAAATGACTAGATGTCCACAAAAATGTCAATGAATGCTATGCAGCAGCAGAAGAACAATAAAGAATCTGGGTACTGATGGAAAATGATCTCAAAATATATTACCTGCAAAAAGCAAGATGCGGACGAGTTTGCAAAGTGAGCTACAAGTCATGGGAGAAAGGGGGAGAAAGATATGTGTGTTGCCATTTGTATAGAGCGCTCACGGGAGGCCCAGGCAGCAATGTCACACTTGAGCAATGAGCTGAGAAAGTGCAGAGTGACTCATGGCTATGGGCGTGCATTATATACATTATATCATTTTGTTAGGAAAGAAACCCATCATATCTATTGCTTCCCAGGCGAGAGAGCTGGCTAGGAAACAAGACTAGGAGGGACTCATTATACTCTTCTATGTATTTTGGACTACTCAATCATAAAAAATAAAAAGTTAATAACCTCATTGTGGCCAATAGACTTTAGGGTGGTCCCAAAGGTCCCCTTATCCTGGTGTTCACTGGAGTGACGGCAGGGTTTATATGGTAAGTGATGGAATAGTAAGCACTTCCCTGATTAGGTTCTATTTTGCACTATTCCATCTTAGCAGAAACAGACTGGAGGCTCTCTGGGGTGGAGGGGCGGAGGGAGGCATGGTAAAGTCATTAGCCATGTTGAAGAAGCAAGGAACTGGGGGTGGCCTTGAGGGACTTTGGGTGGCCTATAGGCCTGAGGAAGGCCTCCAGCCCATCACCAGGAAAAAGCAGGGATCCTCAGTCATGCAACTACTAAAAAATGGATTTTCAGCTGGGCATGGTGTCACATACCTGTAGTCCCAGCTACTTGGGAGGCTGAGGCAGAAGGATCACTTCAGCCCAGGAATTTGAATCCAGCTTGTGCATCACTGTGAGACACTATCTCTAAAAAATATTAGGTTGGTGCTAAAGTAATTGTAGGTTTTTTGTTGCCATTATTATTTAATATTAAAAGAATTCTGCAAACAATCTGCTGAGCTTGGAATAGGATTCTTCCTCAGTCAAGCTCCAGATCAGAAAGCAGCCAGGCTGATGCCTTGATTTCAGCTGGGGGAGGACCTGCGGAGGACTTCTCTTGAGCTGTGCCCAGACTCCTGACCTGCAGAAACTGTGAGATGCTAACCATGTGCTGTAAGTTGCTAAGTTTCTGGTGATTTGTTATGCAGTAATTGAAAACAGATGCCTGCTTGGAGCTGTTTCTTCTGGTATTCACCTCTGTATTTCTAAATAATGTGTTTATATTGTTTTTCTTGATTTATCAAGCTTAGACATTATCTACTGATGTCCTGTTATGGCAGAGAAGGATGTGTTCTCTTCCCATCCCACTTCCTCTGCTACTGAGCAAAAGAGGCTAGCTGCCCAATGTGCTAGAAGCCAATGAATGCCATGACACCAGGTTTTAGAGAAAAAAAAAGCTTTGTGTAGCAAGCTGACTAACAAGGAGACAGGAGTCTAGATCAAATCTGTTTCCCTATGCTGGCTTTAGTGCCGAGATTTTATTCAGAAAGGTTTGTGGGGTGGGTGCTGGGATTAGCAGCAATTTGAAGGAAGGAAAGGGGAGGTCTAGAAAGGCTTGCACGCTTTAGGTAAGTGATCGCCCTTTCCTCCATTCCACCTATTCCTACCAATGGAAGGAAAGCAGAGGGCCGTGGGGGTGCGGTTATCTCTTCCTGCTATTTCATGGATCGCATGTGTGAATGCGGGGAGTGTTACTATGAAACATGGCGAATATTCAGGCTGTGACATCAGCAAGCTCATTCTGTGCAAACTCCAGTTGGCCATATTAGTGCCCATCAATTTCAGCCAGTTTTTTAATCTCACAAGCTGAGGGAGTTTCAGCATCTCAGCAAGTTGTTTCTTTTTCTTACCTGCCATCCTGCAAACTCAAGAATTTCTGCTGGTCATTGGTTTCCTTAACTCTTTGGCCTGGTTTCACCTCCTCCTACCCTCCTAGGATAGTGACTTTAATATCTTAATTAAATCCATAGTAAGTGTTTAACTATTACAACAGTGTACAGATTGTTTATGACAGAGCAAGTAATGTGTGCAGTGGTTATATGTCCTTTTTTCCTTTGTCCTAGGATTAAGAATGGCCTTATCTAAAAGGCCTTATCTTTTCCCCAGTTGCTCTTGTAGCTCAGGCAAATGCCTGATGATCTTATTTCTGAATGGCAGAACCTATCACTTCATGTGCTGATCCCATATTCCCCCCGTGGTCTTCCTCCTGCCCCAAACTGAGTAGCTTGCATTTGAGGCCTGAGCACAGCTGTGGTCCGAGGACTTGAATTCAATGCTCTGTTGAATCCTACCTCCTGTTTCCTGAGCCCCATCTCTTCTTTCTTGGTTTGCAGCCTAGTTTTAGTGGTGTACAGTCTCCAGCAGTTTCTTAAGACAGAGTGCATGGGAGGTCGGTTGATTTGTTGTGAGTCCCTGCATATCTGAAAAACGTTTTTAGTCTACCCTTGCACTTACTGATAGTGGCTGAATGTAGAACCTCAGGTTGAAAATAACATTCCCTCCCTGTACCATGTTGAAGGCATTGTTCCCTAGACTCCTGGCTTCTGGAGAAGCCAATGCCATTCTGATTCCTGGTTTTCTTCTTGTGCCCTGTTTCAGTTCCCCAGAAGCTTTTTGGATTTTCTCTTTATCCCTGGTGTTCTGACATTTCAAAATTGGTGTAGGTCTTTTTAAAACCTGTAGTGATGGGCCCCATTTCCAATTTGGAAATTCATTTCTGTTCTGGGAATATTTTCTATATTAAAAAAATATATTTCCTCCTGTGATGGCTAATTTTAGGTGTCAACTAGACTGGGTTATGGTATACCTAGAAATCTGGTAAGGTACTATTTTTGGGTGTGCCTGTGAGGGTGTCTCCAGAGATGAGCTTGGGAGTCTGAGTGGATGAAGTGGGGAGATCTGCCCTTGATGTGGGCAGGCATCACCCAGTCTGCTGTGGGTCCAGAGAGAACAAAACCAGACAGAAGGTGGGTGTGTGTAGCTGTCTGCCAGGCTGGGATGCACTCTTCCTCTCCTCCCCTTGGATAACACCTCCAGGCTTCCTGGCCTTTGGACTCCAGGACTTAAACCAGCACCCCACTTCCGCACCTCACCCTGGTTCTCAAGCCTTTGGCTTCAGACTGAGAGTTGCACCATCAGCCTCCCTGGTTCTGAGCTTTGGACTTAGACTGAGCCATGATACCAACATCCCGGGGTCTCCAGCTTGTGGATGGCCTGGGTGGGATTTCTCAGCTTCTGAAACTGCACGAGCCAATCCCTCTAATAAATCCTCTCTTGTCTCCCTCTCTATATCCTCTTGGGTTCATTTCTGGAGAATCCTAACATACCTCTCATTTGTTTTCTTTTTCCTCCTTGTCTTTTAGTTCTCTTTTCTGGCAGACTTCCTTTTATTGAATGTTTATTTCAACTCTTATGATATTTTAAATGTCCAAGACTTCTTTCTAGTTCTGATTATTTCCTTTTCTGTAAAGGGCAAAGTCTTCTCTTTTTTCTCTGAAGAGTTCTCACTAGAGTTCCTTTTGAAATTTCTTTCTGGTCCTTGCACTGTTTCTGACATCCTTTGATACTCAGCCCGCTCCTGCCTTTGTTTAGATCTCTCTTTCATGTTGGAGTCCTTCCTCAAATGTCTGTTGATCCTTGACTGTTCACAATTCAGAGAGGCCCTCAAAGCTGGTCGGCAGCTCTGAATGCTTGGGCAGAGCAGGAGAACTCATGGGGCTTTGACACTGGAAATTGCCAAATGTTAGGAGGTAGATATCTTTCTCTCTGCGGCATTCACCTACTCAAGAGAAGAACCCTCTAATCTCTTGCCTTGGGACAGGTTGCAAGCAGCAGGAGCAAAACATGGGACTTTGGAATCCACTGTGAAATGTTTAGACTGCAGTCCTGAACCTAACCACCCCGCCTCACTTTGCCAGGTGTGCTGAAGTTGGGAGCTGTCTCATCTGTTTCACTGCAGAGCAAGCCTCGGCTCTCACCTGGGGCAGAGCAGAGAGAGATGCAAGCTGCCCAGCTGTGTGGAGCAAAGGAGGGAACTGGGGGCGTCTAGCTCAGCATAGAGACTTGCGCTGGGGCCCCTCTTCTCCTCTCCACGCTTGACCTTAACTTCCCCTGTACCTGCTGCCTCTGCGTTCCAAGCCTCTGGGGCTTTCTGCTGGCAAATCAATTTCCTGCTCATCTGGATCCCCTGTTCAGGCACTTTTCAGCTCACATCTTCCACTGCGAATGTTCCTCCTCCATCTGCTCTCTGTCTTCCAGACTTTGCTGAAATCTCTTATCTGTACTTGTCTCCTCTTACATTCTCCTAGTCTTTGGGTTTATGCTGTCAAAAACGCATTTGCTTTCATTTTAGTGTGGCTCTGGGAGAAAGGATAAACACAGGTAGTTATATTTTAGTAGGAATCTGCATTTCTTATTGCTCCAGGCTTCTCCCCCATCTCCTGATAGCTCTGAGTGAGGATGTGCTCTCAAGGGTTATGACAGCCGCAGTCCCAACCCTGGAGCCCTCCTGGCACTCCTGCTGGTGTGTCTTTGGAGTCTCATGTCAAAAAGTTAGAACCTGTAAGAAATAAAATGCCACCTCTTCTCCCACAATGCCCCTGGGGACATTGTGACAGTGATGAGCAGAAGCCAGCAACTTTTCCTTGTCAGGGGCACAGCCAGAGTGATGACAAGGCTGCTCACGAGTGCCTTTGCCTGGACTTGGTCTGGACTGGAGGAACCAGACAACAGAAGCTGGCCCCAGAGCAGGTGGCATGAAAGATCCTGGCAACTAGTGACAGCAGAGTCTGGGGAGGCAGGGCTGGTGGCCCTCAAACACACAGCTGTCGTGGAGGCGGAGGGCACAGACAGCAGGCACTGAGCACTGGGTCAGACACACATGGCAGCAGGCAGGGCCAGCGGGCTGGGCTGACAGGCAGTTGGCCTTAAGGAAGTCCAGGCTCCAGTGGGGGGATTCAGCTCAAGGACTGGGGTCTGAGTCTGGGGGAAGGGAGGATGCCCGTTTCCAGGGGGTGGCTCGAGGCAGGGATACTTAGGCAGAGATACTTAGGTAGATTGTGGTAATACAGGGGACAGTTCTGAGGACTGAGATACAGGAGTGAAGAAGGACAAAGGTACAGGCAAGGGCTTTGGCATCTGAGCTGAAATGACAGCAAGTTGGAGAGGCAAGCCCCCAGGGAAGGGCTTGGGACAGGGTTGATTGCCAAGCATGGGTGAGAGCACCATCCTGGAGGTGACGTCAGGTGGACACAAGGAGGCAGGTGATTGCAAGGGAGCCTCCTCCTCCACCAATACCTGAACTTGTGCACACTTGCACCTCACGAGGCGGAGGCTAGGGAGAGAACCAACTTGGACATCTCACTAACTCTGGCAGGGTGGGCAGGAGGGAGACGAACCACCCTGTGCTGGGAACCTGACCTGTTTAGTGGTGATGCTGATGGTCTTGATGAGCTGAACTCAGGGGATAAGCTTTGTGGAGCCGGCACTTTACAGGTAAAATTGCATGGAGTCTCACATCAGGTCTCTGAGATGGTCTTGCCATCCCTGTTATACGGACGAGGAACCAGGGCTCAGAGAGGTTGAGCAGGCTGATCAGGATCACACAGCTAGAGAGCGGCAGAGTCAGGATTCAAACTGTATCTGCCCGAAGCCAAACCCGATCTCTTCTTGATCTACTTTGCAGCTTCCCCAGAAGTGATTCACATTCCTTCAAGATATGAGCGGGGTCCAAGCCTGGGTTTCAGGATCTCCTGTGGAAAGACCCAAAGCTGCTATTGGCATTGCGCAAGGCCTGGGATCAGCTGGGGAAGGGATCCACTTCCCTAATGACACAGCTCACCCTGGAATCCTGGTGTGTCAGACGCAGCTAAGCACAATGCTGTGTCTGCCTGAGGGTGTGGGAAGCGGCCTCAGTTCTTTGGAGCCAGTAACAGGATTTAATTTGCAAGCCTGTCCTGAGCTCTCCTACGTCTGCCAAGTTAATTGGGTCTTGGGCATCTGTGAGCTGTGATGAAGTGTCTGCATCGTGCAGGGAAGGCTGGTCCTGCCAGTCCTGTCAATGTGTCCAAAGCCCCAAACTCAAATCCATCTCCAGCTGTTGCCTGGAACCACGTCTGCTAAGGCTGTGATGGAGATTCAGATAGAGAGAAAAGCTATATAGGGAGGTGACGGTATGGATGTAGAAATATAAATAGATACATGAATGTAGATGTAGGTATAGATACAGAGACAGCTATAGACGTAGACATAGATGTAGATACAGAAATGTGGATGTAGATGCAGTTATACATGTCGACACAGACACAGATATAGATACACAGAGCACCAAAGCCAGCCCAGGCAAAGGCATACTTTCAAAATAGCTACCACTTACTGAGCTCACTTAATTCTCATAGCAACCCTGTGAAATAGGAGTTTGTTTTGTTTGTTTGTTTTTGTAGAGATGGGATCTCACTATGTTGCCCAGGCTGATCTTGAACTCCTGGCGTCAAGCGATCCTCCCACCTTGGTTCTGCAAATTGTTGGCACTACAGGTGTGAGCCATCATGCCTGGCCAGGCAGGAATTTTTATCCCCTTTTTATGATGAGGAGCTACGGCTCCCAGATGTTGAGTGACTTGCTCAAATCACACAGGGATGGAGATTAGGAGGGGGGGTCCTGATGGGTCCAGGTGTCCTTGCATGAAAGCCTAGGCTGCGGCCATAGGAGACCTCCTGCAGGAGACCTCCTGCTCTCAGCCCTGCCAGCTTTGCTCAGCCTTCCAGGGCAGCAGAGAGGCAGCCCAGACTTTATCCTCTATGTAGCCTCAATGAGGGAAAAATGAGGCCCAAGAGGGGAAAGAGCAAAGTGAACCATGGAGAAAAGATTTCCCAAAGGAGAGCATGTCCTAGCCAGTTCTGCCTGTCACCCCTACCCTTTCTCCCTTTATTCTTTGGTAATAGAACTCTGATTTTCAGCCAGGTCCAGCAACATTCAGGATAATGGCATTTCCCAGCCTTGCTAGCTGTGTTGTAACTGAGTTTCGGCTGATTGGGTGTAAGCTGCAGTGATTTGGGCAAATTCTAGGAAGTATCCCTAAAGGAAACTGTCTTTTTCTGCCCCCTTGTTATTTTAGCTGCCTGGCATGTGGATGTGATGGCTGGGGAGCCATGGAAGGCATGTGTCAAGGAGGGCAGAGTAACAAGAGGGGAGGGGTCTGGGCCCCTGGTGATGGCGCAATGGCTGTACTGCTCCAGGCTGCCTGTTTGCATGAGAGACAGATACAATCCTATCTTGCCGAAGCCTTTGGGTTTTCTGGCACAGTCAGCCATGCAAATCCTAATGTTCAAACCCTTTAATTCTTCTCACTAAAGCCAACATCCCTCATTACAGAGGTCTTATTGTTGCCCTTTAAATTTCAAATTTGTCTGTTTCAGATATTCTCTCTCTACTTTGTAGGCTAAGCGAATGTGTTCAAGTGGGGTAGGGGTGGGTAGGAAGCAGAAAAATGAGTTAGTTTTAACCTGGGAAAGCCAATGTGTGCTGTGAGGATGCAGGAGGGGGCCGCCAGAAGCAAGAGGCACTCAGACTCCATCAGCTGCCGCCTGATCTGGGTGTACCTATGGCTGCCTCTCAGTGGCCAGTCTGCTGGCGCTCTGAAACCTGCCTTGGCTCTGGGCAGGAAGCCAGTGAGGAAGCTGGACAGCTCAGAACTGAGCTCCATGCTCCTTGCTGGTGTCCTTTAGCTGGTGCCTGAGCTGTGCCTGGCACAGGGTGTGGGCTTGGTGGTTATCTGCTGAATAAATGAGTGAATGTGAGGCAGCCAGCTAGAAAGAGGTCACTGGAGAACCTCCAACTGGCCTGCGTCCTGGGAGAAGGACACCCTGGGGTGGAGCCCGGGGAAGGTCCACTGTTCGTAGAGGGAGGAGCCTGGCCTCTCCTGTCCTGGGGTCAAACCTGGGATTCAATCTGTGAAGCAGGAAGTCTATACTAGCGGGACTCTCGCTCTGCTGAGAGTCCCCATTTCCCTTTTTTCCCAATAAATTCCATTTTTCTCACCCTTCAAAGTGTCTGAGCTTAATCTTTCGTGGCCATGTGACCAGGACCTCGTTTTTAGCTGAACTGAGGAGAAAGTCCTACAATAAAATGCATGATGGATGCCTCGACTCATCCTTCATTCTTTGGCCTGTGACTGTGACCCTTTGATACGGAGACCTTGGTTTCCAACTCATTTTTTAAATTAAAAACAGTTAAAATAATTTGTTATTGATACTTAAAGTTGTACATATTTTGGGGACACCTGTGCTACTTTGATACACGTATACAACATGTGATGAGCAAATCAGGGTAACTGGGATAGCCATTGCCTCAACATTTTAACTTTTCTTTGTTAGGAGCATTTGAATTCTTTTCTTCTAGCCATTTTGAAGTTGATAATAAATTATGATTAACCATAGTCACCCTCCTGTACTATTAAACACTAGGTCTTATTCATTTGATCTAACTGTAATTTTGTACTCCTTAATCAACCTCTCTTCAACCCCACCTTCCCCCTTCCCTTCCCAGCCTCTGGTAACCACCAGTCTACTCTATCTCCATGAGGTCCACTTTTTTTGTTAGTTTTGCTTTGTTTTTTGAGACAGAGTCTTGCTCTGTCGCCCAGGCTAGAGTGCCATGGCACGATCTCGGCTCACTGCAACCTCTGCCTCCCAGGTTCAAGCCATTCTCCTGCCTCAGCCTCCCGAGTAGCTGGGATTACAGGTGTGTGCCACCACACCTAGCTAATTCTGGTATTTTTGGTAGAGGCGGGGTTTTACCATGTGGCTAGGCTGATCTCGAACTCCTGGCCGCGGGTGATTCCCCCACCTCAGCCTCCCAGAGTGCTGGGATTACAGGTGTGAGCCACTGCGCCTGGCAGAGATCCATGTTTTTAGCTCCCACATATAAGTGAGAACATGCAATATCTGTCTTTTCTGGCTGGCTTATTTTATTTAACATAACGACCTCCAGTTCCATTTATGTTGTGCCAATGACAGGACTTCACTCTGAAATGGCTGAGAAATATGCCGTTGTGTATAGATAACACATCGTCCATCCATTCATCTGTTGATGGACACTTAGGTCGATTCCATATCCTGGGTATTCTGAATAGTGCTGCAGAAAACATGAGGGTGCAGATATCTACATTAATTTCCTTTCTTTTGGATTTATACCCAGCAGTGGGATTGCTGGATCATATGGTAGTTCTATTTCCAGTTTTTTTTTAGGAAGCTCCACACTGTTTTCCGCAGTGACTGTACCAATTTAACATTCCTACCAACAGTGTGTAAGACTTGCCCTTTCTCCACATCGCTGCCAGCGTCTGTTGTTTTTGTCTTTTTGATAAAAGCCATTTTAACTGGGGTGAGATGATATCTCTCTGTGGTTTTGATTTACATTTCTCTGATCAGTAGTGATGTTGAGCATTCTTTCCTATATCTGTGGTTCATTTGTATGTTTCAAGAACTGTCTATTCAGACCTTTTGCCCATTTAAAAATCTGATTATTTGTGGGTTTTTTTGTTATTAAGTTGTTTGAGTTCCTTCTGTTTTCTGGGTACTACTCTCCTGCTGGATGGATAGTTTGCAAATATTTTCTCCCATTGTGTAGTTTGTCTCTTCACTTTGTTGATTGTTAGCTTTGCTGTGCGGAAGCTTTTTAGTTTGATGTAATCTCATTTGTCTATTTTTGCTTTCCTTGCCTGTGCTTTTTGAAGTCTTACCCAAAATATCTTTGCCCAGACCAATGACCTGAAGTGTTTCCCCAAAGTTTTCTTTTAGAAGGTTTATAGTTTCAGGTCTTAATTTACGTCTTTAGTCAATTTTGATTTGATTTTTGTATGCGGTGAGAGATAGGGGTTTAGTTTTATTATTCTGCATATGGATATCCAGTTTTTCCAGCACCATCTATTAAAATTAAAAACAATTACCTATTTCCTTAATGTATATTCTTGATGCTTTTGTCAAAAATGAGTTAGCTGTAAATCCATAGATTTACTACTGTTTTCTCTATTCTATTCCATTGGTCTATGTGTCTGTTTTTATGCCAGGGTTATGTTGTTTTTGTTACTATATCTTTGTAGTAATTTTGAAGTCAGGCAATATGATGCTGCCAGCTTTATTCTTTTTACACAGGCTTGCTTAGACTATTAGGGGTTTTTGTGTTTCCATACTTATTTTGGAATTGTTTTTTATATTTCTAGGAAGAATAGCATTGGTATTTTGATTGGGACTGCATTGAATCTGTAGATCACTTTGGGTAGTATTGACATTTTAACAATATTAATTCTTCCACTTCATGATTATGGAATAACTTTCCATTTTTTGGTGTCCTTTTCAATTTATTTCATCAGTGTTTCATCATTTTCCTTGTAGAAACCTTTCGTCTCTTTGGTTAAATTTATTTCTATGAGCTGGGTGCAGTGGCTCATGCCTGTAATCCCAGCACTTTGGGAGGCCAGGGCGGGCAGATCACCTGAGGTAGGGAGTTCGAGACCAGCCTGATCAACATGGAGAAACTTCGGCTCTACTAAAAAAATACAAAATTAGCCAGATATGGTGGCAGTTGCCTGTAGTCATTTGACTCTGGGAGGCAGAGATTGCAGTGAGCCGAGATTGCACCATTGCACTCTAACTCTCACTCCTCATGGACCCTTTCCTGTTGCCACCCAAGTCTTGGCTACACTCAGCACTGCGGGATCCCAGGCCCTAATTTAGAGTCTTTTTTAGGAGGGTTAGCTGCTTGCCCGTAGAACCTCAGGACAAGAGAAAAAAAACAAAAGAAAACAAAAAAAGGGCAATTTCCTTCAGCAATGCTTCGATGATAGGGACGGAAATTCTGGGCTTGATCTTCCCTGAGTTTTGTGGTGGCTTGGAGACTTGGCTGTGACTCAGCCCACTGCCTCTGCTACCTGCCGGCTGCCACACTGAGGGGTGAGTCACCTGAAGCACCCTCGTGGGCACAGGCTTGCTGGGAGGAAAGCTCAAAGAGAAAACATGAGAAGTATGTCATCACCAGGCCCTGCTGGGAGCTTCAGTACATCCTGCAATTCTGGAACCAGATCAGCTCTGTTACTTCCTTTCATTAAACTTCTGTTTTCCCTCAGCCCACTGGATCCGTCTTTGAGTTATTTAATTCCAACTGTAATAAAACATCCATTGAACCACACACTAATGCAATATGAGGCTGGGAGGGTGGAGCTGAGCAGACTGGAGTCTACAGGGCTTTGTCCCTTTTATGGGGTCTGCTACATAAAATCTGATCACATTTTGACACAGAATGTGGGGATGGGAGATACATTTGGTTTAAGCTTGGGGCTTTGGGGGCAGGAGGAAAGACCTGTGCTGTCCTTGCTGATAGCAAAGATGTGTCCTTTTCCTCAGATATGGCTACTTTCCTTCCTTGTAACTTTTCAGGATGTGCCGGGTCCTTAGGCCTCCACCCACCTGTGTCTTTGGGACTGCTGACTGTATACCAGGCACGCTTATGCTGTTCACATATTTGGTTTGGGATCATATGTTCTGACCCACCTCCCAAAAGCCAAATTGTTCTTACTCTTCTAGCTTCTGCCTTTGAGGCTCATTTCCCTCTCTGTGGCCTTGCTCCATGCCACAGATAGCTTTGACTTCTGACTTTTTGACTTCGGATCCCTTCCAGCCACTGTAGAACTCTCCGCTAGACCATTGTTCCAGCCAATCTGGCTCACCAGGGTCCTATAACTTGCTGTAGGCATGAGTGGTGATGCCTCGCCTGGTTACAGGAGTCACTGAAAGAGAGAAGGCTGCCCCAGTGAACTCCCTGCTTTGGGGACCACTCCTTCTGTGCCTGTAGAGACTGACCCCACAGCCTACAGATGCAACTTTCCTCTGGGGTCTGGTTAAGGAGGACTGCCTCATCCAGGCTCCCAGGAGCTGTTTCAGACCATAAGTTTCCAAGAGACGGCTGGACCCAGAGGGAATTTCAAAACAATGAAAAACTGGTGTGACTGGGAATGGACCAAACTTTGGGCCCTCTCCCTGGAGCAGGGTCCTAGAGCCTTTTGCAGGGCCAGGTGCTAACCCTTGAGGATGGGACTGGGGAAGCTCCTGGATGCCATTGGAGGGTCCTGAGTGGTCAGGTTGATGGGGCCTGCGGGGGGGATGTCACGGTAGCAGCTACTTGCTAACTTGTGGGAATATACTTCAACATTTTATCCACAGGTCAGCTGTACGGGTGCACACCAGCTGATCAGCAGTCCTCACTGGTTCTGCTGAGCTTTTGTTGGGTAGAAAAACAGGTCTCATTTCTAGAGCTGTTTTCTCATTGGAACCACATCCTCTTGAGGCTTCCCTAGGGGCTTGTTAGGTCGCTGACCTCAGGTTCCTGTCACTGTCCCTGTCCATTTGCATTTTATTTATTTATTTATTTATTTATTTTTGGTGTGGTTTTAAGGATTGGAGGGTTTAATAGGCAAGAAAGATGGGAGAAGGCAGAAGATAGAAGCTCCCTCTTACACAGAGCGGGGAGGAGGGGGCTCCAAAGCAGAGAGAGGGAAACCCATGTGGGGCAGAAACCAGCCAGGTGTGTACATAGAGGCTGTAGGAGGCGGTGTCTCATTTGCATAGGGTTCAGGGGATTGGTTTGACTCGGCATGTCATTCACATAGCCTGTGAAAAATTGGGCACGGTGGCTCATGCCTGTAATCCCAGCACTTTGGGAGGCCGAGGCCGGCAGATCACCTGAGGTCAGGAGTTTGAGACCAGCCTGGCCAACATGGTGAAACCTTGTCTCTACTACAAATACAAAAAATTACCCTGGCATGGTGGCAGGCACCTGTAATCCCAGCTACTCAGGAGGCTGACGCAAGAGAATTGCTTGAATCCAGGAGGCAGGGGTTGCAGTAAGCCCAGATTGTGCCATTGCACTCCAGCCTGGGTGGCAAGAGCAAGACTATGTCTCAAAAAGAAAGAAAGAAAGAAAGAAAAATCTGGCTGTCCCACCCTAGCCTTTTAATATGCAAATATAGAGCACCCTGATGTTGTACACACGTGGGGATATGTGAGGGCCGCCATGTTGCCAGGAACTTGTGAGACAAGAGCAGGAAGGCATATTGGGTGGACCCAGTTTCTAATTGACTGTATTTGCATATCAAAGGTTGCCCGCCTGGTTCTAACAGCCAGGGCTTTACAAGAAACTTTCCGGAGATGCTTTAAAAAATGAAAACTTCCCGAAGATCCCTTTTCCTCTCTACCTGCCTAAAGTAATTTCTCAATAATATCTACCACATTTTTCCCTCTGGCGATATCACACTAGCTGCTTTAGGGGATTTGGGGTGACGACTCTTTCTGGCTACTTCCTGCTGAAAAGTGGTGTTGGATGGGGAACAGCAGCTAGGGCTTCTCCTGGGGTTGAGCTAAGGGTCCTCGGAAGAATGGCGTGTCCAAGTGTGTTCAGTTTGCAGCACCATTTGGAATTTAATTGCTTCTGTGAGTTGGGTGATATCTTCTTTTGATATCCCAAGATAAACTTGGAGCTTCCAGACTTGTTAGAAAGTGACATTCTTTACTGACCACAGGTTAGGAACCCTGTGTGGGTACTGGGTAGGCAAGGTATGAGGCCAGTTCTCCCCAAGAGGCTTTCATTGGCTTTGCATGTCGAGCTTGATTCCTTAAAGGGAAAAACACCTTTTCAGTCAAAGACTTGGTAAAAGAGCCAGTTTTTCCAACTGCATCCTGTTGACAAAGAAAAATGGATTTTTTTAACTCACATTTTTATTTTTTTGAGACGGTGTTTCACTTTTTTCGTCCAGGATGGAGCGCCATGCTGCGACCTTGGCTCACTGCAACTTCTGCCTCTCAGGTTCAAACGATTCTCCTGCCCCAGCCTCCCGAGCAACTGGGATCACAGACGCCCCTACCATTCCCAGCTAATCTTTTCTGTATTTTTAGTAGAGATGGGGTTTCATCCTGCTGGCCAAGCTGGTCTCAAACTCCCGACCTCAGGTGATCCACCCACCTTGGTCTCCCAAAGTGCTGGGATTATTACAGGCATGAGCCACTGCGCCGGCCCAAAAAGGTATTTTAAACAAAAATTCTGACATTTAAAAACTGAAAATATGAGCTCAGGAGTATGAGGCTGCAATAAGCCAAAACTGTACCTTTGTACCCCCGCCTGAGTGATAGAGTGAGACCTTGATAATAAGAAAAAAAACCCTGAAAATAGAAAAGAGGGCTTTTACAATGTTGATGAACACATCTTTGAGTGCATGATTATAAATACATAAATAGGCATCCATATTTTTACAGTGATAACTATTGTAAAAGCGAGAATGTTAAAAAAGCCCATCTAGACAGTCTGTCTCATTCAACCTGCCTCCTTATGTTGGTAATACTAGGAGTCTTAAGAGAGCGGCTGTGGTCTATGTCACATTCATCCCAGCCTCCTTCCCAATCCTGGAGCTGATGATGAAAATGTGATAAATCTTCTGGCTTAGCTTTGACGCTTTTCCATTAATTCACTTCTGGTAGTAAATTGTTGCAGGTCTTCCACTTCGACCCCATCAGCCATTTTCATCACCTTGTCTAAAAGGTCTTTATTGTAACTGCCGCACAGGAAGAGGTGGCTGGCTCAGACCATGGAGACAGCCCAGACCTGGACAGCAGCTTGTCCAGGCAGCCACCTTCGTTGGGTGGGTTGCAGTGGTCCGGCAGGTGGCATAGGATGAATTCCATGCAGGCCTTCCATTGACTCTCACCTCTGAGGGGAAGCAGAACTGCTCCGAAAAGTCAGTCACCTGCCGAATTCCTGAGACCAGGTCCTCAACCGTGGCAGCCGCCTTGCCACCAACCATGGTGCCCGCCTCAGCCAAGGACCAGATAGCCTGCCACCTTCAGAAAAATGGATTCTTATTGCACTGATGCAAGCAACTATATTGCCATAAGTTAAGAATACTCACAGAGAGCTTCCAAATTCTAGAGGAACCAGACAGAAAAAATAAACATACTCGGAATTTTGTTCACAGGAGTATACCTTACTTAATTATTAAAGGATGTAAATAGTTTAAAATAAGTTTCCTTGACTCTGAAAAACAAAACAAGAATCGGCAATATCCTAATCAAAAGTCAAAAAGTTTTCTTTAACTTTCTGAGTGAAGTGCACTTCGTAAATCTTGTTTTGGTTGGTATTTGTGAATATGTTAGTTCTTTATGAGTCCTGTACATTCTTTCACTATTCCAGTGTTACAATCTTCAAAGCTATTAAAAATTTGCTTTTGAGAGCACCTGTTAAAGTCCTTAATATAGCTTGATTATAAACAATTGTCTCCCAAAGGCAAAGTCCAGGATAGTTACAGTTAAAAACATGACTGACAAAAGAGTTTATTTCCATGGTTTACAATAACTTTCCCCTTAATTATGATTGATAGCATATACTTAGACATTAGAATTTTAGAACTCCCATACAATTTTGGAACATGTACTAGTATTATTCACCAAAATATAACTTAAAGAATATTGGAAATAATTTTGGCAATCTAATGTGGCTAAACATGTCAAATAATCCTGTTTAACTCTTTTCTAATGTTTCAGAGGCCCTCCGAACCATCCAAAATCCAGGCATCAACAAGGACAATTTCCAGATTGCCATAAGTTGTTTTGCCAGAACGATGACTCAGAAGACAAAAACCTTTCATTAGCCTTTACTGTGACATGAAAATTCTGTTAAAAGCCAAATTTCACCCTTGTATTAGTTTGTTAATGTTAACCGAAATTAGTTTAAATGAAACCTTATAGATCATCCTGTCTAATCCTAGCCAATTTGACTATGATCTTTACAAACCTTTTATAACCCTTTTACTAAAGGGCAGATTAGTGTCTTAAGACCTTGTTGCTATGCTTTTATTTCATATAGATACTATGGGAGAAAACGTGTAGTGCTTCCACCATGCATTTCATTGCAAGGCAACCCAAGGCCAGTTGGCTTATTTTGTAATCAGCCCATTCCTGATGGAAGTCTCATCTCCCGCTGGGGGGGCGGGGATGTTTCCTTATCTTCCAGGTGGCCAAGAGCATGCTTCTCTGATTTATAGCTACTATTAGCCATTGCTTACAGTGTATTTTCTACCTGGTTATTAGACACCAAAGCTCTCTCATAATGCGAAATAATTTCTGCTACCCCCAACACTCAAAACTGTCAGATAACGCAATGCAAAACAGAACAGAGCCTTGGATTTTGAGGGGGATCTATCTGCTTTTAATTCTTGGGGTTTCATGAGGAAAACAGAGTTTTATTTTTCCCCCAAAACAGGGTCTGTGAAGCCTCCTCTGTCTTTCCCAAGGAGTCCCATGCCACCAGAAGTTATCTGAAGGCCTCCCATGCATGCATTAAGAGTGGTAAGACCAAAAAAAAAAAAAAATGGAGAAGAATAATTCAGTCGACTGAGAAGAAAAGAGCCGCCTTTTTCCAGAAACACAAGATCTAAGAAGAGAAAAACATAAAGGCCTCTTAAATATATCTATAACTTGAATATTCACTTTTAATTAAGCTGACCGCTTTTTAAGAAAATCCTTTTAAATCCCTATTACTTGACTTTAGCCATGCCAAGCAGTTAAGATTTTCGGCTTTTGAACTTTACAGAAACTAACCTTACAGGTGAAACCGACAAGCCTTAATCAGGTTATGACTTAACGGCAAGTGTACAAGATATTTTTAAATGAGTGACAGGCAGTTTTTGAAACTGTTACTGCAAAATTGTGACTGAGACAGTGAAAGAGATTTGACCCAAACAACTCCATTTTGTTTCCAGCTCCCAAGCTGTCCTGCCCATCCCTGGGCATAGGCTGAACCAACTTTGGGAGGAGCCGGGTTTACAGGCTACAGTCTAAAACAAAGAAGACAACAGCTGCTTCCCAAGATATACTTCCCTCTTGCCTGGGGACCAGACCAAGAAACTAGCGACAGAATTAGAAACCATGGCCCAGGAACCAGGCAGCTGAGGCTACAAGATCCTGACCCTCCCTAAACTGCTCTCAAGATTAGTGCTGAAGATATTTTGTAAACCCTGCCCTGATGGGTTGGCTGGAACCATCCAGATTAACAAACTGCCTTATGTGATTTTGTGGCCTTCACCCAGGAACTGACTTAGCTCAAGAAGATAGCCATGACTGTAAAATGGCAGAGACTAAAACGATAACCATGTGGTTACAGGTCTTATTCCCAAGGACATGAAACCAGACGGAGGCCTGTAGCCAAGCGTGTTACTGACCATTTTGTTGGGCTGGCTTGAACAGCAGGCTTATGGGGTTCTGGGCCTGCAGAGATCAGATACTCTTTATTTGACAGAATCATGCAGAAAGACATGCAAAGCACACCAGATTGTTTATGGCTTAAGACCAACCTCACAAACCTTTTTCATTAATTATAAATTTAAGGAGAATATAAACAATGATCCTTACTATTCCTTTTACCAGTTTGCACAGGGAGAGAGAAGCCAAAAGCCCAACTAGTAAGAAATGCTTACTCTTTTGCCAGCATGTTAGACTACTGGGTTCCCTTCTCCCTAGCTCAACTCTAAGCCAAACATTTTAAGGTTTGGAAAACGAACTTTTCCTAGGTTGGAAAAATATTATAAAAGAGATAGAAGCCATTTAAAACCTGAAGGAAGGAAAAACACCATGGAAGGGAATTCCAGTTAGGGTTCTTAAAAGGGACCGCCGCTCTTCCTGTTAGGAATGGTGTTGCCCTTACTTCTTTGCCTTCTTGCTGGCAATACTCTGGACCCCTCTGTGGTGACTGAGCAACCCCAGGCTTCTGGGAGAATTGGCAAAACCTGAGCTAGCTGCAATAACAGGAAGAAATTGTTGTTGATTTTTAACATGCAAATTCTCTTAGAATTTGGTTTCCCCGAAATGAGTTATTTGCTTTGTGATGCTTGTTACTTACTGTATCGATTATATTTCAGAAAATGAAGAATAATGTGAAATGCTGAGATGTGACTTGTGACTTTGGCTCTGCTGAGGTAAATCTTGTAACTCTGGCTGTGCTGAGCTGCTCTGATAAAAACAGGAACTCTGTGAAAGGGACTAACCACATAGCTTGACTGCCAGAGAGAGAAGACAGCACATAACGGGCTTCTCGTGGCAGAGAGCCTATAAGCGGACGTGTAATGGAGAGGCCTGCTACCTAGATTGCTTTCCCAGGAAAGGCATATTGATTATGGCCCTGGAAAGGGAATGCGACCCTTATGGAGAGCCTATAAGTGGACGCATGAGGGGCGTCTGTCTCTGTGGTTAAGGATGTAAAAGTCTTTCTTCTCCTACTGCTCCCCCAGGCCTGCATGGGCCCCTCCTCTTGCAGTTTTTGTGGTCAGGCTGGTTGTCCTGTGTCAGATCCTGTTCCCCCTGCAGCTGTGAGCCCAGTGTATTCTTGCTGATAATCATAAGTTTATGTTTAACCTGTTCTTGCTAAGGTGTATGATTTCTATGCTGACACACAGAAAGTTATCTTTACGTTGTTCTGCTTTTATAACACCACATTGTGATTTTTGTGCCACAGTTTTTGAGATGTATTTTTTTTGTATAATTATGACTGAAACTTTGTGTAAGCTCACTCCCCCTCCCCTATTGAAAGAGCATAATAAAAAACTGAGGTTTTCAGGGGAATGTCAGACTTCCACAGAGCAGCATTAGGTGATGTCTCCCCTGGGCCCAGCTTTAAGGAAAACTTTTTCCTTGTCTCTCTTTCCTTCTTTTTCACTAACCACTCAGTCACTTTGAGAGATCTTAAACTCACGTTGATATACTGGGAGCTGGTCTCGCCAATACCTTCTCTATTTTTTTTTTCTTTTTCCTTTTGGCTTACTATAGGAGACATATTGCTTATCTCCAAAATTCTCTTCTGCTTGCAGAGCTGCCTGTTTTAGCTGCAGTGAGGATTTGACTTAGCAGCAACATAACATCCCTCTGTGTGACATCAAATACCTGAGTTATATTTTGGAAAGCTTCTATGTACCTATCAGGGTCGTCGGAAAATTAGCCTTAGTTTCTCTTTGCTTGCCTAAGGTCCTGCAATGAGAAGGGAATTTGAAGAGCCTCAAATAAGGAGGACCCTCAGATGATTCCTCTGAAAGTTACTTTTTAAAATTTTGGGCAACTGTTTTCTCTGGGCCTGCCCAATATGGCTCCTAAAATAGCTGGCTTGACGTTACAACACTTGCAGAGGTTTGGTAGGAATGCCATGCTCTTGTGCAAAGGAAAATGAGTTGCTTTCTTTGAGGTTCTGAGGTTAAGGAAGCTTCAGTTTTTCAGGGTGCACTCCAGAGGGGTGCAAGCTGAACATAATTTATTGCCCATTTAGAAAAAGAAGCAAGAATAAAAGCATCCTCTTAGTCCCCTTCCTTTCCGTATGACCCAGAGTGGAGAGGACAAGGAGCATCCCCTGAATGTCTTACCTCCAGGTTTCTGGATTCCAGAAGTTTCTTAAATGTGCCCCCCCCCCCTGGTTGTAGGTGTGGTCCTCCAAGCCATGGGACCAGATGAACTAAGTGATGGGGCTAACCACGCGGACCCACACAGCCTTAGTTTACCCGCATTGTGTGATTTCCCTTTGACTTCCTAGAACCCATGTGGTTTTCTTGGCTCCCAGAAAAACCAATCTCTGGAGAGACTGTGTTGTCTTTGGCAAGGCTCCTTTAACGGAGGCAATGTGCTAGATTGCCGCTATTATGGCACGTGCTAAAGCACTTACCCTAAAACAGTTCTGGTTAACTTCCAAAATTAAAATTTCCTTGCTAATTAAGTACTATCTTAATTGGAGACAAAATAGATGCCTTAAAAGAATATAGAAATCGCAGGGCAAGGTGGCTCATGCCTGGAATCACAGCACTTTGGGAGGCCGAGGCGGGTGAATCACGAGGTCAGGAGGTCGAGACCATCCTGACACTGTGAAACCCCATCTCTACTAAAAATACAAAAAATGAGCTGGACGTGGTGGCACGTGCCTGTAGTCTCAGCTACTCAGGAGGCTGAGGCAAGAGAATGGCTTGAACCTGGGAAGCTGAGGTTGCAATGAGCCGAGATTGCACCATTGGACTCCAGCCTGGGTGACAGAGCAAGACTCTGTCAAAAAAAAAAAAAAAAAAAGAAAGAATGTAGGAATCGAATGGCCGTTTCCCCACTGGTGGGACAATATGAGGACTAAAATTGGCCTGCTGAAGACATTTTACTCCTAACTGTCAAAAGCAGAAACTTCCCATTCTCAGAAGAGGCCTAGAGCCTGATTTCTGCTAGGTGGCTTAGAAATACCATGTGCTCACCGGAGAAACCATAGAGAAAGCTGTTGAGTTACTGCCTGCTGCAATCTGCCATCTTTTCTGATGAACCTGTTTCCCTGAACTGTAAAGATTCCTGCACATTAGACACACAGAGAGAGGATAGAGACCGCGGATACAAAGAGAAGGAAAGTTTGGTGACACGGTAGCTGGAAGAGAGCCTTGAGATTAAAGGACAGATTAAAAGTTGAAATCTGCTCCATGCTCACCAGTCTGATGACTGAAAATGATACGGCTCCGATGGGTGGAGGAACAGCAGGGCTCTTGTCTCACATCGAACTGAAAAAAACCACGTGGACACACGTGGAGTGGTTTTAAGGAGTGGAGAGTTTAATAGGCAAGAAAAAGGGGAGAAAGCAGAAGATAGAAGCTTCCCCATACAGAGGCAGAGGGAGGGGGGCTCCAAAGTCAAGAGAGGGAACCCCCCCATTTGCTCTTTCTAAGAGGAGAGGAAGGGAAGGAAGAGAAGTATATGATGGCCAAGAACTCAGGTGCTGAGGTCAGACTATTCTGAGTTTGACAGCTGGCTGTGGCACAAGCTGTGTGACCTTGGGAATGTTGCTGAACCCCTGCGAGCCTTAGTTTCTCCATCGGAAATGTGGCACTGATAATGCTTCTTTCACTGGGGACCTATGAGGGTTCAGCTGTTCAAAGTCTGTAAAATGCCTGGCATAGAGGAAGCCCTTAATTAATGGTAGCTAATAATATTGTAATTAGTTTGACTCTTATGGCCCAAGCTGTTTTTTTTCCCTCACCTACCTGACCATGCTCATATTCAGCCCCAGCTCCTCCTGGAACTTACCTGTGACATACATTGTGCTAGACACGGATTCAGAAATGAATACCACCAGCTATATGCAAAGTACTACGTGGAGCTTAAATAAATGAACAAGGTATTTGCAGATTTCCACCCCCCTTCCCTCTCATCCACCAGCACCTCACCTTTCTCACGTGCAGACACTCCTAACTATAATGGCCCATTTCCTATATTTCCATAGAGAGATCAAGAGAAAGGAGGGCCTGAGCCATACCAGGCCTGTGCCTACATGAAGGCAAGGGGCTGTTGCCACAGGGAGGGGCCTTTGGGGCAGAGGCAGCTCACAGGGTGGGGTGGGACAGCAGGGCTCCCTGAGCCTGGACCTGGATGCCCACAGGACAAGAACAGGCCTCCCAGTGACCAGGGCAGGGCAGGATCCAGCCAAGACAGGGAAGATGGGAGGGCAGGCTCTCTGGGCGCTGGGCTCAAGCTGCTTGCTTGCGGTTTCTTTCTCAAAGTGAGTCAGACATTTACTGCCCTGAACAGGGCTTGTTTCCAATGGGCCCCCTATGTGAGAGTAGATATGCTTGATTTAGGAGTTCTTCAAGTGCATGCAGCTTAATAGACTATCTAATAGCTAATCTGAGTTTCCATCCAACGACCTATCTCGTGTTGAACCGGAGATCATGTCTCAAATCTGGTCTCCCTGCTGAAATTGACAGCACACAATCTGCCAAGCCTGGAAGAAGAAAGAATAGAAGCCTTATTACTGCCAGCGTTGTTTGCACTTATAAACCCAATGCTATAAATAGGAATGGTGAAGAGAAGAGTCCTCATGCTTTTGAAATGGAGATGATTGATTGATTTTCTAATATTGATCATTTGCAAACAGTACTCATATGTATTGCCAAGACTGATGCCACAAGTCAACACGATAGTCAGCCACATTGCTTTAGAGACACCTCTCATCACGCCCAGTACTGTTCCCTGTTACCTGCGGATTTGCCGTGCCCCTGGTGTGACGCACCTGCAGGAAGGTGAGCGAGACGGCGCAGAGGCACAGAGCCTGTATGTTTCCCACATTAGAAACGCGAAGAGGTGAGGCTGCATTTCCTACTTGTCAAGCGCTCATGCTTAATTGGGCCAGAAATACTCTCTGGTTCCTGCTTCTGCAAGACAGATCTTGGCTGTCACTAAGCATCTGTGGTACCCGGAAGGGACACATGGAGTTCTGTGGGCTGGAGGCTTTGAGAAAGAGCAGATTTTTTTCCCTCCATGCCAATTATGTGTGTGCCATTTGGTTTTCTTTGTGTGTCCCAACCTTTGGCCCTGGGGCTGACATCCTGAGCACGCCTGTGTCCCCGGCACTCTGCTCCCACCAGGGGTTCAGCAGGAGGCCAGCTGAACCCCTGGCACTGCAGGTGCTAGAGCAAGAGGATTCCAAGCAGGGAGGTGGCTGCTCAGGGAAGCTTCCAGAGGCAAGGGAGGTGGGATCTGAAGGGGTGAAGAGCACGGATGGAAGGGAAGAAGGGAGGGCAGTCAGGGAAGCTGTGGGAGCAAAAACAGGGTGGTAGCACACTAACGCATTCACTTGTTCAATAGTATATATTGAGCACTTACTGTGTGCCACAGTGATCAAGGCAGACCCTGCTGTCAGGGAGAGAGAGGCAGACAGCAGGCAGATGCCCAGGTTTGGTGGTATCTGCAGTGAAATGTGCCTTGAAGAAAACCAGTGCGATGTAAAGGGTAAGGAAAGGAGCAGGGGTTGGTTTGGGTGGGGCAGCTGGGGCAGAGTGAACCAGACCAGCAGGGCATTTGGAGCACCAGGCAAGGGTGTGGCTGGTGGGATGCGGGTCTGGGGACCTGGGTGTAGGCTAAAGAGTGTGGGTGGGACCTGATGGACACTCATTCTTGATGGTACCCACAGGGGCGGGGCAGAGGACTGCTGGGTGTTCCGGCTAAGCCCTCTGCCCTGTGAAGGAACTCATTACCTTTCTCCTCCATGCCAGTCCTTCAGGCCAGCATGGAGGTGTCAGTATGTGGGAGCAACTAGTGATCCCTCCACCATTTAACAGAGATGGGACCAAGCCCAGAGCAGGGATGTGACTCACCCGAGGTCACTCACCCATAGTGGAGGCAGGAACTTGGGTCTCCTGATGGCATTTTCTCTGCCCAGGGAGTGAGAGGGAAGGGTAGCTCTGGCCTTGCTCGAGGAGGTAGAAGGTGAGGGGAACGGCCAGGCCCTGGAGCTCCCGTGGAGGCATGATGTGGCATTGCCATCTGGCCAGAGAGCAGAGGCGCCGCCATGGTTCCCTCCCATCTCTCATTTGCCTTCCTCTATTGTTGCCTCTTTGTCATCTCTCTAAAGCCCTCCCTGTATTTTCCATGCAGGGGAATACAGGTGTGATGCAGGGGGTCAGACACGGGACTGCGCCCTAGGCCGCCTCTGATGGAAACTCCAAGATTCTATGACTTCCCTGAGAGCTCCTCTGCCAGGAAATGCCAGCCTCAGCCTAGCGAGAGGGGGAGCCTGACCCTGCGGGTGTGAGTCTGTGGGCTCCCTCATGCATGGATGTTGCAGGGGGCGCTCCTGAGGCCAGGGCTGTGCACTTCCCAGGAGGGTGCGTGATTTGACTTTCTCTGCTCATTGAGCCAGGCCTGGCTCTGGTGGAAACTGCTGGCGTCATGAAGGGCCCACTGACTTCATCACAGGCCCGGGCCAGGCCAACTCTGGCATTGTAGCTGCCTGCTGGAGTGATCCTTCAATCCGCATGGAAGCCTGAAAGCCTCTCCTTAGAGACATTAATTAGCCCCCAGTTAATGCTGGGCAGAAGCTCACCCGGGTAGAGAGCAGGATTAGCTCCAGCCCTGGAGGCTGCCACCCATTTATCTGCAAACTGCTCAGCAAACCAGGAAGAGGCAGTAAAACAGCTCGATGTGGAAAGTACAGGGCCTTTGGAGGTTTGCTGATTTCTTTGGCCTGTCATTGAGGACTGTCCCAAATCCCGGCGTCCCCAGCTGTGTCTCTGGCTCTCTCCCACTCCTCACCATGGCCTAATGGCAGTGCCCAGGGAACTCTGTCAAGAGCACATTGGCTCTGATCTACAGCTTTGGAAAGCTCAGGAGGGTGCCTCCATGAATGGAGATGCCAAGGTTTCCCTAAGACGTCTCCTCAGTGGGCTGTGCAGGAGTTTCTGAGGCGTGTGATGCTGTCACGGTGACCCCGCCGTCCCTCTGTACCCAAGAAAAGGACCTTGTTGTCAAAAGGCAGTGGGGGTTTGGGTTGGGGTTGGGGGAAGAACAAAGAGAGGCAGGAGAGGAAAGCAGGATGTGGTTCAGTGAGTGTGGGTGTCATGCCACAGGCAGGTCCCGGGAACACACACCTGCTGCCTGAGCACTTCCAGGATGGAGCAGTGTATAAGGCATGCACCGGTCCTAAGGCTCACAGCAGAGCGTGGCCGCCAGCCCTTCATATCACAGGCAGAGAACCATAGCTGAGCCCCAGGCTGCCCCGACCCCAGAGGAAAGCTGGACATTGGCCAGCTCACTTAGCCCTCCTTTTCTTTATATCAGCCCCAGGCACATGCTCTCAGGAGGCCAGTATCCCAGGGTCTGTTCAGGGAATAGGGACAGGGGCAAGGGAGTCTCCGCATCATAGGAAGACAGTGTGAGGTGATGGGTGACCCATGCATTCTGCCCCAGCAAACCCCAGACCAGGAAGATTCTCTTGAGCAGAGCAGAGCAGGGCAGGGCAGGGCAGGGCAGGGATATCTTTTACTATAGTTTAAGGAGATAAAAGTGGGAATAGGAAAGAAGAAAAGGCAAGGGCAGTGAAAAAAAACGGTGTGTGAGGTGGACATCCTCCCTCTCCTGACTCCCACCAGCACACATAGATACAGATAGAGGGAAAGGAAGGAGTGAGAAAGCAGAGAGGGACCCTGGAGGAGGGTGGAAGGATGCATGACGGGCTAAACATTCATTCCTTAATAACCGTTCAAGCTTGAACCACAGAGCAAATTGTGGGCCCTTATCACCGCTTTTGAAATACCATGATTGTCAGCAAACATTGAGAGTCCCCACTGCTGGCTGTTTGGCTCAACACTGCGGAAGAGAAAGCTGCCTTGGGCACACTGGCAATCTCTTTGGGAGACAACTGTGTTCAAGTCAGTCCTCAGCCACAGTGGGAGCTGCGCAATGGACAGATTAGCCAACCAAGAGCATGCCTTTCATGATGAGAAATGACCTGTCTGTATTATAGTATTTTGGCATTAAAAAAAAAATAAAGATCTTTTTTTCCAATGGAAGTTTGAAAAAAATGTTTAGGTTTAGGTAGTTTCCTTGGGCTGGAAGGAATAGGGTCATTTCGCCATCCACCATGACACGGCAGGTGCTCCAAGCCAAGAACCGGAGGAGGCTGGTGTGAGCACTCCCTGTCGCCACCTTTAGGGTTCACAGTGGCCCCAAAGTTTGAACAGGCAAAGGGAACCACTTCATTTAGAGTGACCTAGACTGTCATCTTGCAGCTGGGCAATTTAAGTCCCCAAATTATTTCGTCTCTTATGATATTATCAGCACGTGAGGCACGTCCAAACCAGCTTCTTATCCTATACATTCAGGACCCCAGCACTGAGACCACCAGCCTGGCTGCTCAGAAGATGTGGGGTGCTGAGCCACGTGCCTCTTTTCCTGGCTGGAGGCATTTCTACTTTTAAAAAGCTGGGAACATATCATGTTGCAAGAAGCTATGCAAACAGATTGTTAATGGAACACAGATCACTAATGGAACTTTAAGACCCATATATAACAAATTTATTCTACTACATATTCAATGATATAGGAAGTCATTTAAAACATTGAGTAAAACATTGCGAATAAGAAAGTTCACGTAAGTTGTGGTCTTCAGTGCTCTAACCCTTCCCCTGTGTATTGCTCTGTCCCCCTCATAGGCTCCTGCCATGCCCTGCCCTCTGGAATTAGTGGGTCCTGTCCTGGGTTCAGGGATGTCCAGAGCACAGCCCAGCCTCTGGGGTGCCAGTGCAGCAGGGGCCCCTTCAACCTGAATCTTGAGTCTGGAGCCTGCTCCTGCAGTTCCTGAGCCCAGGGCTCCCCTTGCAACCTGATTTAGTGATGAAATCTTTTTTTTTTTCTTGCTCTGTCATCCAGGCAGGAGTGCAGTGGTATGATTTCAGCTCCCTGCAACCTCCACCTGCTGGATTCAAGCCATTCTCCTGCCTCAGCCTCCCAAGTACCTGGGACTATAGGTGCATGCCACCACTCCCAGCGAGTTTTTTGTATTTTTAGTAGAGATGGCATTTCACCATGTTGGCCAGGATGGTCTCTACCTCCTGACCTTGTGATCTGCCTACCTCAGCCTCCCAAAGTGCTGGGATTACAGGTGTGAGCCACCATGCCCAGCATGATGAAATCTTTATGACCTGTTGAGTGTCAGTCGTTCTTGGGAGAAGGACTTTCCTCACTATTGCCAGCTCCCTGTTTTGTACCAAACTCTCCTTCCTCTCTGTACTAGTCAGGGTTCTCTAGAGGGACAGAACTAATAGGATACACACACACACACACACACACACACACACACACACACACATATATAAAAGGAAGTTTATTAAATGATATTAACTCACATTATCACAAGGTCCCACAGTAGGCGATCTGCAAGTTGAGGAGCAGAAGCCAGTCTTTGCTGAAGAACTTGGAGCCCCAAAGCTGAGTCTGATGTTTGAGGACAGGAAGCATCCGGCTCTGGAGGAAGATGTAGGCTGGGAGGCAAGGCCAGTCTCGCCTTTTCATGTTTTTCTGCCTGCTTTCTATTCTGGCCATGCTGGCAGGTGATGAGATGGTGCCCATCCAGATGAAGGGTGGGTCTGCCTCTCCCAGCCCACTGACTCACATGTTAATCTCCTTTGGCAGCACCCTCACAGACACACCCAGGATCAATACTTTGAAACTTTCAATCTCATCAAGTTGACCCTCAGTATTAACGGTCACATCCTCCCCTCTCCCCTCAGGGCTGAGATCCTTGGCCAGTGGAAGACAGGTTCTCTTCCCCAAAGATGTCCCAGGTGTTGCTTAGCATTAGGCTGGCCATCTTGGCTGGCACATGGCCTGGCCTTTGGAGAATAGGATGCCACCTGCCTCATCCTGAGCCCTCAACCAGGGTCTGATGATGATGTAATGATAATCATGACACTGATAGCTACCACCTGTGCACATATTGCTTTTTTCACTTTTCTTTTTTAACTTTTTGTGATGAAAAAAAAGTCAAACATATACAAAAAAGAGAGAAAGAATCGTAAGGAAACTTCATGTATCTGTCTGTTACCCAACTTCAACAATTATCAACTTTTAGCCAATCTTGTTTTCTCTATTCTACTCATTTTTGATGCTCAATCATTTGTTCACTGGAGTGTCTGAAAGCAAATTTTAAATATCTCACATTTCAGTTATAAATGCACAAATACCTTCAGTCATTTTGAATTAATAATGAACATACGTATATAAAAACCACCAGGCCATAATCACACCTAGCATAAACTATTTTAATTGTCTTTATGTCATTATCTTTTATCAGTCAGTTTGTCCAAATCAGGTGTCAAAGTCTACACGGCCATTTAATTAAGTCTCTTAAGATGCCTCCATTCCTGCAGTCTGTAGTGGCCCACTCTCTTCTTTTCCATGCCTATAGTTTGCTAGAGAACCTAAGTGATCTGTCCAGTAGAATACTCCACATTCTGGATTAAGATAAATGCTTTCCTGTGATGCCATTTAACTTGTTCGCCCACATGCTGTATTTTCTTTTTAGCTGTTATTTTGGTCAAGAAACTTGATCAGATCCAGGCAGTGGTATCGAGGATGGAGAAGTGCCAGGGAACTGACATCCTGGAGGGAAGAAACATTTGATCACTGACGCTGTACCTATCAGGGTCATCGGAAAATTTGTGTTTATTTCTGTTAAATTGGCAATTAAAAGTCTGACAACGTGATGCTTTGATCAGATTGTAGAGTTACCAAACCTCTTATACTGACAGGGATGTATGTTTGTGAAACACATCGGAAAAGAGCTTGCCTTCTCCTTTAAGAGTGGACATTCACATACTCTATCACCCAGCAATTCCACCATTAGGTTTATTTTCAAGAGAAATTCTCATGCACATAAAACAGGAGATTTGAATAAAAACACTCTGAGCAGCGTTTTTCACAAAGAAAAACCTAAAAATAACTCAACGTCCATTAATGGAAAAGTGAATGGATAATTGTGGTCTATTTACACAGCAAAATATTATCCAGCAATAAAAAAATGAATGAACTCAACCCTAAACAACAGTATGAATAATTTTAGCAATATAATATTTGGTGAAAAACCTACATGCAATATCATATCATATCCTTTTTTATTTTTTTGAAAGAGGATCTCACTCTGTTGCCCAGGCTGGAGTGCAATGGCATGATCATGGCTCATTGCAGCCTCAACTTCCCTGGGCTCAGGTGGTCCTTTTATCTCACTCTTCTGAGTACTGGGACTACAGGGACATGCCACCACACCTGGCAATTTTTTTTTTTTTTTGTATTTTTTGTGGAGATGGGGTTTTGCCATGTTACTAAGGCTGGTCTCGAACTTCTGGGCTCAAGCCCTCTGCCCACCTTGACCTCCCAAAGTGCTGAGATTACAGGCATGAACCACCACGCCCAGCCTCATATCCTTTTTAAAATGTTTAAAGTAACTAAAATCTTATGAAAACATATCTTTTAGAAGCACACATAGATCCAATAGAACTTACTTTAAACGGAAGGCACGGGGTTGATGGACAGAGGATTGAGAATGATTATCTTGGTCAGGTGGAGTCAAGAGGGTGTGATGGGGTGGGACCATATGTCAAGGTTACTGTCAGGATCCTAGCTTTTGTTCCGATCTGATGCGTTCACAGGTGCTTATATTATTTAAAATAACTAAGTAAAAACAAGGCATGTATAGGCCAATAGTGAGGATGTGTCATAAACCAAGGACGACACTCAGTCCAGTTCTGTGTACTTGAGTTCCAACGAAAGGACAGAAAGTAGAAATGGAAGCTGGACAAAAGTTAAGTGAAACTGTATCTTTTTTTCTGATGTCATTTCAGTTCATTTACCACATCTGTTACTTCCCAAAGCACTGTACCAAACAGTAACAATGACTGAAATTCTCCTGGAGGGAGATGTCAACAGTCACTTGGTAGATTGACTTCCCAAACTTACAGATAGCCAAGCTGGAAAGGAGAATCTTGTGGCAGAAATAGTCCGGGCCAGGCTTTTCACGCTTGAATGAATTAATTCTGTTGCTTCTGCCCGTGTGGTCACTTGCTCAAGATCCAAAGTCCCTAGAGAGAGAGAACCCATATGTTCAAGCATGGTTCTAGTTTACTCTGGTACTGTGGTGGGTAGAGGAAGAACCTTGCTGGCAGAGTCTCCAGGAATCACTTGGGTGTCTATAGTGAAAGCATAGATGGAGACGTTTACTGTGTCATCACCATGTCACACCATGCGGAAAGAGAAGAGATGTTAGGTGGCTGAAACAGAGCAGAGACCTGTTTATTTAATATTTAAATGTATTATTAGTGGTAATAACAACAGCTACCCTTTATTAAGTGCCTACCACGGGTCAGTCTCTTCAAAGACATGACCCTATCTTGACTATAAGCAGCAAGAGGGCAGGGCTCCTGTCTTGTTCTAGGCTGTATTCCCGGCATCAGGATCAGAGCCTGGTACGTTGCATGCACTTAGTTAATATTTCAGTGAATGGCCACCCAGCCTCCCAGCAGTGTTGTGAGGCAGGTATTATTCCTGAGAGAGAGGTTGAGTAACTTGTGCCCGTCCCACGTCCGTCACTCGCCATGCTCCACTGACTGTGCTTCCTCAGCATCTCTCAAGTCTGGTCTCTGCAGCTTCTCCCATTGCCCCTCCCATTGGGGCCCTTCTCATGGTTTGCCAGAATGTCTCATGATCTCTCACTCGGCTTCCTGGCCCCTAGCTTCCATGTTTACAATCTATTCCTTGCATTGCCACCGGAGTTTCTTTTTAAAAACACATGACTAACTACGTCTACAGAGTAGGGCAACAGTTTCCCAAAAGGGATAGGAAACCATGTGAGGTGGTCCAACACTCCAGGTCACGACAGAAGGAAAGAGTTCTGCAGTGCCATGTGCGGGAGAGGGATGCCTCCTATATGCGTATTCAGAGAGTCGTTATTGGGGCCACAATGTAAGAAGGGTGTTAATTAAAACTCCCCATTTATTGATCACATACTTTGAACCTAATGTCTTGCCTACACCATTTTATTGAATTCTCAAGCAAGTTTTTTGAGGTAGGCAACTCTGGTTCTACTTATAGATGAGTACACCAAGGCCCAGAGGGGTTAGGAAGGTACAAGGTCACACAGCTAGTGAATGGTGGTGTTAGAATCCCCTACTCCCGTCCGACCCCTGAGCTTTCTGGCTCCCAAGTCTCCTATTCACAAATAAGTACATCCGGAAGAATGTGTTCATGGCACTGGAGGGCGCATTGGAGGAAAAGGGTTGCTGGACCCAGAGAAGAAAGACAGGAAGAGCTTCAATCAGTGAGTTCCTGGACCCTAGGAGATACCCCCACCTTCCCTGTGGAGTCAGAGAAGCCAAGAAGACTGCTCCTTCCTTGCATGAGAAGTTGGGGGAATGACTTATGAGCCCCACCTACCTTTTTTTTTTTTTGAGACAAGGTCTCATTATATCACCCAGGCTGAAATACAGTGGTGTGATCATAGCTCACTGCAGCCTTGAACTCCTGGGCCCAACAAATTCTCTCACCTCAGCCTCCTGCGTAGCTGGGACTACAGGGGTAGTCCCACTGGTTAATTTTTAATTTTAGTTTTTGTTGAGGTGGGGGTCTTGCTATGGTGCCCAAACCAGTCTCAAACTCCTTGGCTTAAGTGATCCTCCTGCCTTAGCCTCCCACAATGCTGGGATTCCAGGCATAAGCCGCCATGCCCAGCCTGATGTGCAGTTTCATAACTTTCTTTTCCACCCCCTTATTTGCCATTTGTCTCTGAGCCGCTCAATTCCAATTAGCACTTCCACTGAGGAAGGGGTGTGAGAAGGGAGAAGTGATGGCTAGAAAAAGCAAACTAAATTAATTACACTCAGTTAACGAATTTGTCTCTGAGTTGAGGGGTCAGAGTGGGTGAAGTGACCATTGCTGGGGGTGGGAAACCGGTGGGTTCCAGTTCCTGCCCTGCTATGGGCTATGTGGTCTTAGGGGTGGCACTCATCAATGCACATGTCACCTGCGGAATGTGGGGCTCAGGTCAGACACTTGGTCCTTCCCCAAATCTTTAGCAAGTTTGGGAGAAATGAGCAGAGATAGGTGTTACAATCTCCCTGTATGAGTGTTCATGCAGCTTTACTTCTAAGAGCAAAACATTTGGGGGAAATAAGGGCTTATGGTTTTTTTAGTAAAAATGATTAAAATTTGCCTGGGACTGGGACTTGGAACTGGGAGTGACTGCAAATGGGCACAAGGGATCTTTTTGGGGTGATGGAAATGTTCTAAAACTGGATCGTGGTGATGGTTGCACAACTCTGTAAATTTATTAAAAACCATCGGATGCTATGTAAATGATATTTCAGTAAAGCAGTTGAGATGATTACACATGCTAGAGAAAAAGATCTCATATCTCGGTGGTTGCCTTACAGATAACTCATTTGTGGAAGGCATTCTGGAGGAGGCAATGAAGAGCAAACTACACTCCCATGTTTCCACAGAGCTGTTAAATTAGCCCAGTGAGGAGAGGGCCATGAATACAAATTGCTCTATCGCATGAAAGCATGTGGTTAAATGGTACCAAAGAAAGAAAAATCAGAATCAGGAGGAGGAATTTAGGAGAGCTTGATGAGATCCAAACGAAGATGAAAATCGAAGCAGAATCTGTGAGTGGCTGAAGACAGAAAAGGAAGGCCATGTAGCCCACATGCAGTTCCACTGAACGTTGGAAAAGGGAGGTGGGGGGGTGGTGGAGAAGCCAGACACTGCACCCAGGCACCTAGTGACCAGTTGGTCCAGGATGGGCCGAGAGTGGCTGTGGGGAGAGCAGGCTGCCGGCAGCCACCGTCGTTTAGCCACGTGGTTGTGGTGAATGCCTGCAAGGCTGCGCTTCGGAACTGGGGAGGAGCTGGCTATCAGCTAGGAAGTGGCAAAACCAGAATCTGGGCTCCAGAAGTGTAAAGTGTAACTCTGGTGCTTGGCCTCAACCACAATGCCACATTGTCTGCCTTACTGAAGAGGAAGCTGAGGCTCAGATGGGCTGAGTGAGCTGCCCAAGGTCACACAGCAGGAAGTAGGAGGGCTGAGATTTAAATCCAGGTCTCCTGGTGCCAAAGCCGAAGCAGACCCCACCAGTCTTGCCTCTTCACTGCTAAGGAGGACACGAGGACACAGTTAGTCCTGCTTTCAGCCTCCTGGGACTCTGCCTGCCTGGGGAGGGGCTGAGGTAGAGAGGGAGGGCTGGGCTGAGGTTGTTCTTTCAGCTGCAGTCATGTGGTTGGGGAGAGGTTGGGAGTCATGTTGAGTCCTTCTCAACATGTCTATCCTTAAAGAGGAGACTTGGAGCTCCCCTAAGTTCTCCTTTTGGGGTGCTTGTCATTTGTCCTGGCAGGAAATGGCTTGACTAGATGCCTGCTCAGCATCTAAAAAGGCTACCAGCTGTGCACAAGGAGAGAGCACTTTGCTATGTTCACCCAAGGAGAGGAGGGGAAGGGCAAAGCCTTTCAACTCACCCCCTTCGCAGTGTGCCTTTCTGCCTCATGATTTGCTTTAAGAGCACTCATTATTTTACTTGATGCAATAACACACCCTGAATTCTTACTGGAACCAGCATTCAATCATGGCTCAAAGCCCAAATTTATCTCTGAGCTGGCGAGACTCCTGAGCCAGGTGTACGTGCGTTCCATGCAATGCTTGACTCTCTGGCATGATCTTGAGAGGTAAGCCAGGGACAGTGTGGGAGGAGGGAAGGGGACACAGTGTGCCCTGGGTATTATCATCTCTGCTGCACCACGAGGGGACTTGGGCTGAGAGAAGGGAATCCATTCCTCAGAGAGGTGGAATATGGCTTACCTTCTCCTTTCCACTCCTGCCGTAACCCCCTCAGTCCTGTGACAGCAGTGTCTGCGGGCGACAGCAGTGTCTGCAGGCACCACCTGTCCTATAACAGGGGGGAATCCCTGTGCCTCTGTAATTCCTGTGACTCCTGCCTCAGCTCCTGGTCTGCTGCCTATGCCAGGGCATGTGCTGGACCCTGCCTTTATTCCCAGAGCATCTCCTCTTCTGAAATCTTCACTTCCAATGCTTCACCTTCTGACTGCAGCCTCCGCAATATGCCTTCATAGCTGAGCCCTGCTGGAGAAAAATCACATGGCCTGTAGATTGGCCTGGGGTCCAGCCTCAGTGAGGCATTTGGTCCACCCAGCAGCCACCTGACCTGGTCCTCTGACTGATTCCCCTCAATGACCATCCACGCCTTCACCACTTTCTTCAGGCCCTTCACCCCACTGTTGCCCACTCTGTCACCTACTTTACTGAGCAAATTGCTGTGGGTTGGGTGTCCCATGCCCTTGCCACATGGGTTTATAATGACTTATTTATGCATTTGTTTCTCCAACTCAACTGCATCCTTCTTTGGGTCAGGATCTGTCTCCTACTCATCTTCCTGTCCCTGTTGCCTGACCCAGCACCTGCAACCTCCTTCAGCTGAATGAATAAGAATAGATCAAGGGGTCAAAGCTAAGGCTCGCAGCAGAGGCTGGCTCAGGGAGATGACCCACACACTTGTTCCTGTGAGCCCAGAGGAGCTCAAAGGGCCTCCAGGGACCTCTGTGCTGCTCAGCTGGCATTAAAATAAGAGAAGACCAGTAGCTGCTCTCTGCATTCTAAAATCCTGTGTTGGGAGATGAAAGGCAAAATCTGATGTCATTCGGTCCTTTCCAGTGCAGTTTCCATGGTGACTGTGGCCAAGGGCTGGGTAGGGCCAGCTGTGCCTCCTGAGGCCAGGCCCAAGTCCACCCATGAGTAGAAGAAGGGCACCCTCGTCCTTTCTGCATCAGGAGGTGTACATGAGACCAGGCTGCTACTAGCATGCTTGCCCCCACATTATGAAGCAGAGATCTGTGGGTCTGTTCTCCAGGAGCCCCCTGCACCCAACCCAGCTCAGCCATGCCTCCTTCTGCCTTCTGGGATTCATCTGCTAGGGCCTTTTTCCTATCGTTTCCTACCACGAGCTCTCTGCCTCTGCTTCCTCCTCAAGCTAACTTTCCCTCTCCCACCTTTCTGTCCTGGCTCTGGCTCCCAGCAGTCGCGCTCCACCTTTCCTTTCTTAAGACTGTGATTTTGTGGACAACCCACAACTACCCTGAGCTCACTCCCTCGAAGGAGATTGGAAATCTACAAAGTGCCAAGCTCAGTTGCCTGACTCGGTTCTCATCTTTCCCATGTGGGTGGCATCTTGTTTTCATCACCGGACATTGTGTCACATAGTTCACTGAAGGCTGGGAAAGTGCTCAAATGCTTTCTGGGGCCAGGTGTGGTGGCTCACATCTGTAATCCCAGCACTTCGGGAGGCTGAGGCAGGTAGATCACCTGAAGTCAGGGGTTCGAGACCTGCCTGGCCAACATGGTGAAATCCCATCTCTACAAAAAATACAATTAGCTGGGTGTGGTGTTTCATGTCTGTAATCCCACTACTCAGGAGGCTGAGGCAGGAGAATCACTTGAACCCTGAAGGCAGAGGTTGCAGTGAGCTGAGATCGTGCCACTGCATTCCAGCCTGGGTGACAGAGAGAGACTCTGTCAAAAAAAAAAAAAAAAAAAATGTTTTCTGGAATATTCTTGCTGTTATTCCATTCCAAGTTCATCCCATTCTTTTCTGCTTGTGGTTTTCACCAGGGCGTTTTCTCTGGAGAAACACTTCCTAGGAAACCCTGCTGCCTCAGCCCACGGAGACCCTCCCGCGGACCACCAGGGCTCACAGCGAGGACTTCTCATTCTCCTGTGCATCATCAAAAAGCACTGCTTTTCCTGCTACAGTCGCTACAGGCTACACTCTTCTAATTTTTTTTTTTAACATCTTGGGATATATTTACATGAGGCACAGTAGTTTCTTTTTGTCTTTATCTCTTGCTTAGTCTTTTACTTATGTATGTCAGTTATCAAAATAATGAATTCATTCATTAGTATGAATTGATAGCCTCAATTGATATCCAGTTAGGTTCCTTTAAAAAAGTATCATTATAGAATCATGGATTTACATATATTTGACCTATTTCAGTCCACTGCTGCTACTGCCCTTATTGGTACTCATATTGTCACATCTCTGGCCAGTGGGAACCTCTTCACTCTGGCTCCCGGGACCATTTTATGGCTCTATGAAATCAAATTTGTCTTTGACTGCTTCCTTGCTATCTTCTGTGATGAGCAGCTCCAGGCTGTATGATTTTCAGGGCTCTTCTGCCGCTGATGGTTGGATGGTTGGATGATGAGTTTTTTTAAGTTCCTGCATTATCCCCTTCCCCAGGGCAGGGAGAAGGTATGGGAATGAAGGAGACAAATTTCTTCTGTGTTTCAGGCTTATCCAGGAGGATCAAGCTGGATTCCTTTCAGTTGGGGAAAATGACAAGGCTCCCACCCAAAAGGGGATAAAGAGGAGTTTCCCCAGTAAAGGTGAAGGGCTGGGTTTGGGGGTTTCTGAGGGTGGCAGAGAACAAGCCATGTTTCCTTGTGGAGTCTGGGAGCTGCCAGACCTCTGCTGGGGTGGCCCACGATGCAGGAGGAGGCCACTCAGCGAGTGGTGGACCTGGGTCCTTAGACAGTTTTAACTTAGATTTATTCTAGTTAAGCCATAAATTTCAATGTGTAAACTTGTTTTGATTAAAGAATTTTTCTATCAAAAAAAAAAAAAAAACCTCAAAAGAAAACCCTCAAGGGGATCCCTATTCTCAGGGTTATCTGGGCAGCAACAAAGCTGCCCATGGACCACCCAGCCTTGGCAACAGGCAACTTAGAAACAATTGTGATGGAAAGCTGGAGACCCTTCCTGGTTTTCTACAAGTTTGGCTCTTGGGAGAGGGAAGGCTCTTGCACAGCCCTTGGGAGAGGGAAGCTGACTGTGATACCACATTGGAAAGTGGGACCCAGAGAAGGTTTAATTTAGTTTAAGAGAAGTCATGAGGCAGTTCTCATATCCAAGGATAGTTGTCTGTGGCCATGTCTCCAATTTTGAGACATGCCCTTTAACTTAGGACATTTTGTTCCCTAGTCCTAGGTCTCTGGGGAACAGAAGGCTGCCCTTTCTCCAGATGTGGAGGATAGGGAGAGAAGAATCTGTTGTTTAAAGCCCTTCAAAAATGTTAGCAATTATGATTTCCCTCCGTGCCCCATTGCCCAAGAACTCTAGGCTCACCTCTGCTTCCCTTGCTAGCCCCACCCCTCTTTCACACAGCCCCTCCTCTGTCACACACTTTATTGAGCTCCATCCACTTGGAACCATTTGCAGATTGAGGAATATGTCACGTGCTCTCTCACTTCTGGGCCTTGACACAGGTAAGTGTATCAGTTAGGATTAGGTTCAGCTGCATATTACAACAACGAAACAAATACGTAGTTTAAATGTGACATTTATTTATTGGCATGTAAAAGAAGCCAGAGGGTGGCTCTCCAGGGCTGATATAGCAGCTTCACAGTTATTAGGACCCAGGCTCTTTTTAACTTTATGCTCTACCTTACTTAGTAGTTGGTTTCCATCTCAAGTTTGCTTTATGGCTGCTGGCACTCCAGCCATCAAGTCCACATTCCAGGCAGAAAGATGGAGGAACTTTGCTGTATCTCCTAGTTGGGTCAGAACTTCTTCTTCTTTTTTTTTTTTTTTTTTTTTTGGGACGGAGTTTTGCTCTTGTTACCCAGGCTGGAGTGCAATGGCGCGATCTCGACTCACTGCAACCTCCGCCTCCTGGGTTCAGGCAATTCTCCTGCCTCAGCCTCCTGAGTAGCTGGGATTACAGGCAAGCACCACCATGCCCAGCTAATTTTTTTTTGTATTTTTAGTAGAGACGGGGTTTCACCATGTTGACCAGGATGGTCTCGATCTCTTGACCTCGTGATCCACCCGCCTCGAACTTCTTTCAAGAAACCCTATCAACTTGTATTTACATCCCATTATTTGTGGCTAGCTACAAGGGAGTCTGGGAAATGCAGTCCTTTAGTTAGAAATATTGCCTAGCAGAATAAAATGAGGTTCTAATCACCAGGAAAAAGAAATAGATGGATATTGGGTAGGAGCTAGTAATCTCTGCAATCAACGAATATCCCTTCTTTTTGTTCAACTTGCTCTATTCATCCTATTCCTTTCAGCCTAGATAGAGCTTCTTTTAGGAGACAGCCTTCTTGTAGGTGCTTCCCTTGCCCCAGACTTTCTCATTATCACACCGTATTGCACCTGCTCATCCAGCTGTCTGTCTCCTCCCTTGAACAGTGAGTGCCTGGAAAGCAGGGACTGTAGGTGCTCAATAAAGCCTTATGGAGTGAATGCTGGGAGAAGGCTGGGGCAGCCTCATTCAGGAGCATTTCACACTATTTCTCCTTATTCAGATTGCTATTATAACCTCCAATTGATCTTGCTATGTTTTCACTTCTATGTCATTACTACAAATATGTACACTCATATTTGTAGTATGAGGGTACATATTTGTAGTAATGACATAGAAGTGAAAACATAGCAAGAAAAAACGTTTTTGAAAGAAAAAATGTCTCTTCCCCAAACCACTTGGGATGGCCCATGATTTGTACCCTCACAGCTTTGGAGAATGGCGTATAAAAAGTAGTATCCAAACCTATCTGGACATGGTTTGTAGGGCAATAAAATAAAAAGTAATTTATAAGTGGCAAGGAATTTGAACTGAAGCATAATTTTATTTTGTGAGGAAAGCCAAGCTGTTCTGTATAATTGTCATTCAGACAGGGCTCTCTGACTTGCTCAAGCCAAAGGCTCTACCTCCTTCCCATCTCTGTCTCCTTCTGACTGACTCCTTCTAAGTGGCAGAGCCCCCAGCATCCCCAATAAAGACATGTGCTATCTCTTGGCTTAGCCAGCTTGTCTGTACTCTTTGTAAATGGCTGATCTGAGATGAAAAATCTTAGCTGTATTATTCTAGAAACGTGGTCCTAGAAAAACTCTATCAGTAGTTTTCAATTCTCTATCACTGTATACCAACACACTCCAAAATTTAGTTGCTTAAAATAACAGTCTATTATTTCTCATGATCCTGTCGTTTGGCTGAGCTTAGCAGGGCAGTTCTTCTGTTCCTTGTGTATTGCTTAGGTCACTCCTGTGGTTGCCTTCAGCTGGGAGCTTGCTTGTGCTTGGAACATCCAAACGGCCTCCCCTCATACCCCATTTTCTGTGATGTGATTATTACACATTGCATGTCTGTATCAAAGCATCTAACGTACCCCATAGATATATACACCTACTATGTACCCATAAATGTTAAACATAAAAACTTTAGGAAAAAATGGACTCCCTTTCTCCAGGGCCTCTCTCCACATGGCCTTGCACTATTCAGTAGCCTAACTTGGGCTTCCAAGGAGGAACTTTCTAAGGAAGAACTTTCTAAGGGCGCAAGACCGCCTCTTAGGCTTTATGCCTGCTAAAATCCCATTGGCCAAAGCAAGTCACAAGGATAATCCAAGAGTCAATGAGAGAGGAGAATACACAGGCCACAAATACTGGGTGACATGTTGCCTTGGTCACAAATATAATAATGTACACACACAAGTGCCCTCTAAGGAGAATGGAACAGGAAAGGGGAAGATGAGCCTGGGTGAGCTGCATTCCTTTTAGTATAAGTTCCACGACTTCATGACTTTTTCTTTGAGCTCCAGAGGCAGAGCCAGAGGGTAAGGGCTATAAGGTGGCAGATTTGGGTTTTAATAGGAGCTGCCTAGCAGTGAGACACCTGCTTTGTGAGATAGCGAGCCACCCTTTGTAGGCAGTATTCAGAGAGAATCTAGATTGCTTCTTGGTGGGGATGTGTAAGGAATTCTTGCCTGAGCTAAGAGCTGGATTAAATAATGGATAAGCTTCCTTTCAACTTGGAGTCTATTTTAAGCTCTCCGTGGTAGGCCAAGAATATTTATCTCACAGATAACAAATTCATGTCAGGCCACTTGCAAGGTGGGGCGGGGAACGTAGTCCTCCATGTGGAAAAGATTCCAGCTGTGGACGGGACTCAGTCTCTGTGGACTGGGAACATTCTTTGTGCTCTCACTGATTGACAGCTGCACTGGGTGATGAGAGGGCAGGACTTCCTGTCCACCCAGCCCTGAGGGAGGCAAACAGGAAAAGGTAACTGGGTCCTGGGCAGCACCATCCATACAAGCTTCCAAGAAGTACTTCGGCTCCACACAGCCCCTGGGGGCTGCCAGGGAAAGAGGAGGCGGGGTGGGGGAGGGGAAGGGCCCTCTCTAGGGAGAAGCCGCCGACTTCCCGGCGCGCCATCAGAGTGGCTCCACTTTCGTTCTTGCACTCTGAGTTTTCTTGCGAAATTTTTGTTTAAGGAAAAGGCTCCAGGGCTAAAAGTTAAAAGCTTTCAAACCACTCAGAGCGATTTTATCCATGAGAGACATTAAGTCAGCCCAAGTGCCCTGCTGCAGGTGGAGTCTGGCGACGCGGTGGAGGAGGGGAGGAGGGAGGCAGTCCTCCAGGCCTTTGGTATTGAGGGAGGGCAGCGGAGGTGCTCAGGTCGGGCAGGGCAGGGCCGGGGCCAGTCAGCTCCTGGACCGAGGAGCGGTCTTGGGGTACACCCTCGGGGGCTTGGCCCTCCTTATTCCGGGTGACCCCAGGTCTATCTAAAAGTGCTAAGACGCCGGCCGATGACAGAACCAGAGCCAGGGATGGTGGGATGACTGCTGGGCGGCACTGAGGGCCCCAGTCCAGCTCCAGGTCTGACTGGAAGATCTAGAGCTCGCCCAGATCTGGAGCTTGCCCTACACTCTTGGTAGCACCCACTCTGGACAAGCCTGGGAGCCCAGGTCCTTTTGCGCCAGAGCCCCTGGCACGTCCTCAGGATGAGGCATCCTGGTGGTGTGCTGAAGAAGGCCACCCTCCCATCTTAGCTTCAGGCAAGGGTTCTTAGGGCTCCAGGTCTAAAACACGACCCCTTTCCACCTCCAGACACCAAGAGAGTGGGGCCAGCAAGGTGATCAGGATGGAATCTTTTGGACGAAGCCAGTGCCCCCTGGAGTGGGAAGCAGACCAGTGTGCCATCGCTGCAGCCTGTCTTCAGGACCTCGCACCTCCCATTCCAGGACACGCTTCCCCAACCTGTATATTAGTTTTCTATTGCTTTGTAGCAGATTGTCACAAGTTTAGCAACTTGAAGAGACATCCATAATTCTATGGCAGTTTGTGGGTCAAGAGTCTGTGTGCACCTCCACTACACCCCGTGCTCAGAGTCCCCTGGGCTGTCTTCCCCTCTGGAGACTCACCTGGAGAAGAATCCACTCCCAGACTCACTCAGCTTGTTGGCAGCGTTCATTTCCTTGCAGCTATACCACAGGGTGGGGTTGGAGAGGGTCCCTTTTTTTTTGCTGGCTGTGACTGGAGGTTTGCCCTCAGGACCTAGGCTGCCAGCTCCCTGCCACAAAGACCTGGCCACTGATTCATCTGCCCTCAGGAGATGAGGCAGTATGGTATTTTTGTACTTAAACATACCTAAACATAAAAAAGTTACAGTAAAAATGTGGCATTATAATACCACTCACAGTCTCTGCCCTCAGGAGGGACTCAACCCTTCTCTTTGAGGCCTACCCAGGACGATCTCCCTTTAGATGAACTCAAAATCAACCAGTTTGGGACCTCAGTTACCTCTGGAAGTCCCTTCACTTTCCTCACAGTCCATTGGCTAGAAGCAAGTCACAAGTCCCACCCAAGCTCAAGGGGAGGGGGCTATGCAAGATGTGAATGGCAAGGGATGGGAATCCTGGGGTGTGTCTCCCACACCCCTCTTTGGGAGACCTCAGGATCCAGTACCCTAATCCCTCCCCTCACTTGTGAGGACCCACACCCTGCACCCCCCAGCACCTACCCACCATGCACAACTCTTCTAGTTCAGACCTGTTGTACCAGCAGGCAGTCGAAGACTCAATTTTCTATCTTATCCTAACACAAATTTTCTCCCAGCTGTCAGACAAGATAGAAATAATTGGATCAAACAAGTAAGTCCCTAGAGGGGACTCGAGAAGTGGCCAGGGGAGACATGTTAGGGACCCATGACTAGTGAGTCATAAAAATGGTTTATAGTCAAGTGTTGCTTAATGACGGATTCCATTCTGAGGAATGTGTCATTAGATGATTTTGTCCTTGTGCAAACTTCATTGCGTCTGCCTACTGCACGCGTAGACTAGATGGTATATAGTGTATTTCTCCTGGACTGCGAACATGTATAGCATGTTACTGTACTGAATACTGTAGGTAATTGTAACACAATGGCAAATGTTTTTGTACTTAAACATTTTTCTCTCTCTCTCTCTTCTTAGCAAACGCCTCCCCTAGTATCTCTGGTACAGTAAAAGGTACAGTAAAAATATGGTATTAAAATCTTAAGGGACCGCTGCACTGCTCTGGATGGTCTAATGTTGGCTGAAACGCCATTATGCTGTGGGTCCTCACTGTTGCATGCCGGGAAGGCAGCTCTTAATCACTCTGCTTAGATCACCACTTACTCTGCCACCCTAAAGGGCCATCTTTTGTAGGATTTTGGGGTTATGTCTGCCTTCTCCCACCACCCCAGAAGATGACCAATCTGATAAACCAACTACACTTTGTGCATTTGTGTTTTGCAGGGGCCTGGTACCAAGGGAATTGCCCCCGTGTCCTCTATAAAGTGTTCATACTAATGATCATGGCAATGTCCCATTTATCCAGCACTTACCACGTTTGAGCATCATGTTAAGCACTCTATGTAGTCGTCATATCAACTTTACGAAGAAGGTCCTATTTTCGAAATGTGGAAGTTGAGTCTCTGAGAGTCTAAGCCTCTTGTCCAAGGTCACAGAGTTGCTGAGTGGCAGCAGTAGGATGGTCCCCTCCCTGGCATGTCAGCATCCCAGCCCTCAAGATACCACCTCTCCTGGTCTGAAAACTCCCTGTCCTCAGTGCTGGGTATGTATGTGCCCCGCACACCTCCCTGACACAGCCCCTGACTGGCCTGGGAGAGTATACAGGGAGGGGCTGAGGATGGGGCAAACAGAGTTTGCTGTGGGGCTGAGGGCCTTCGGGGTGCCCTTTACCACACGGCATCAAAGCCTCCCGGGAAGCCTCGGAGGTACTGCCATAAGTGAGAAACAAACCAACCTACTCCCAGGACCCAAATGCCAACAGAGACGGGTCTGTGGTGCCTGCCAGCGTAACAGAGCTTCACGTCCCCATGTGTCATCACAGGAAACATGAGACCACGCAACTAATGGGTGCGGAAGCAGCCTGGGCCCGGTGTGCTGCCTTGTGAGGCAGAAACAGAGGGGCCGGGGAGCTGGAGCCAGGCTGGCTAGGTCAGGGGCCCAGGGCTGGGCCTCCCGCTTTTACAGCCAGAGGGCGTACTATGGAAGGACTTGGAAACGCACCACTAAGAAGACACTGAGTCTTTGCTTTTGGACCACTTTGCTGACCTGAGGATGTGCAGGCCTGACAGCACCTGCTTTCTTGATTGATTGGGCTTTGTTGTTACTATTGTTTTGTTTTGCGTTAGTTCATGACTTGCTTAAACTGCAGAGTAGGGAGTATAATGGCACATGACCCACCTTAGTGGCCTGGTAAAGATGACCTTCAAGGAAAAGGGCATGCTGTCTCTGCCTCTCTGTCTCTCTGTCTCGGTCTCTCTCTCCTTCTCTCCCCCTAGTTCATGTCTCTCCTTTTTTCTCTCTCTCTTCTTTCCAGTTTCTCTTTGGATTCCTCCTGGCTTCTCCATCTTCTAGCGAGTCATCAGTTCTGGGACTCCCACTGCTTCCCAAAAGACATCAGTAAATTGGGGGATGTCTCGGACAGCTGAATAATAAAAATTGCACGTGGCGAGACAGGGATTGATTGGTGCCTGAATGAGTGGGTGAATTCAATTCACATTGATCGAACTCCCGGGATGTGCCAGCTTCTGTGCTCAGCCCTGGGTGTGGGCGTGTGTTGCAGAGAAGTGGAGTTGGGATGGGGGAGGAAGCTACAGAAGCCCAGGCCTGATGGTAAGGATTCTCAGGAGGGCAGGAGGAAGAGTCAGTGGCCCTGCCTCAACCAGGGACGCTGGCCCCAACTCCACTTGGTCTCTGGAGAAGGAGAAGCAGAGGGAGATTGATTTTCAGTTTCCAGGGCACCATCATTCTCTGTCCTTCTTAGCAAACACCTCCCCCACCATCTCTGGTCCCCTCTGTCATGTTTACTGCTGCCTGTGGTCCCCTTCTGTTTCTGTCAGAAATAGCCCAAATCAAAGGCAGTCTCCAGACGAGTGAGGGGACTGACACCTCTCAGAAAGTCTTGTCCTCCCCCCCTTCTGTACCCAAGGGGAAGGAGAGAAGCCTCATGAAACTGAAGGAGGGAGTATCATTACCCAGGACCCAGAGGACAAGGGGTTTTCATGTGTGGGAAGATCAGAGCTCTGGAGTTTCCTTGTCCACCTTGGAGACCCCGTTCTCTAGCCCAAGATTAGGGTCTGTTCTGGTCCTCACAGTCTTGGGGCTGGGGAGGGGACTGCAGGAAGCCAGACATCCATCATCAGGGCCTGGCCACATGAACCATGGGAGAGAACAGATAGGGTGTTTTGAGGTCACCCCATTTTTTTTTCCTGAAGTCAATTTGGTTTATTGTTCCGATCTTCAACTGTAGTTACAGGAAGACCCAAACCTAATCCTCACCAGGTTTAATCAGGAGAGATTTATAGATTGATTACAACTTAATAGATTTTTTTCGGAGCTGCGTGGGACTAGCGTGTAAGGCTGGACTGCTGCACTGGGAAATGGAAAAGAAGAATGAAAGCCAAAAGCCAGGGAGAAAGGGAAGGGAGTTAGGAGGTGAGGAGAGAGAGAGGCAGGGGAGAGAATCCAAGGAGAAGAAGAGATGGGCCTGAGACAAGCAGAGGAGAAGAAGCATGGGGAACTGAGTGAATGTGGGAAGAAAGCAGACCAATCTTTCCAGCAGTTTTTGGGAACTAAGCAGGGCTCCTTATTTAACTTTTCTGAGCCTCAGCGTCTTTATCTGTAAAATGGTCATAATTAATATCTACCTCATAGGGTGCTTGTGAAGATAAAATGAGATTGTGCGTGTGAAAGAACTGGGCATGGTGCCTAGGGTGGGGGAGAGGTGTGTGCAGGGGTCAGTGGGGTGAAAGGAAGAGGGAGGAAATAGGAGACAGCAAAGAGAAAGAGACAGAAAAGAGAATACTGGCAGAGATGAATTCACATACGATATATGACTGCCATGGAAGAAACTGCCATAGGCCTTCACCATCCATTCTCCCCTTCCTCCACAGTAATGAGCTTCAAATATTTGTGGTTCAGAATTTGGCCCATGTTTCAACAGCCCGTGGTCTAGGAGCCCTTCTATGGACTTCCCAGCCACGTAAGTCCATTGTATCAGCTAGGGTTCAACCAGAGAAGCAAAACCAGTAGAATCATATAGATGGGAGAAGGAGAGAGAAAGAGGAAGAGAGAGAGAGAGAGAGAGAGAGAGACAGAGACAGAGAGACAGAGAAAGAGAGAACTGTATTATAAGTAATTGGCTTGCACAATTGTGGGGGCTGGCTAAGCAAGTCTGAAGTCTCTAGGGCAGGTGGTCTGTGAAGAAAATGCAAGAGGGGAAAAGAAAAGACAAACACACAATACCTTTAAGGGTAAACAACCTTTGTCCCATGTATATGGCAATACAGATATAATAAGCAAATGATATAAAAGCATATTGCAGTGGAAAGGGGAGAAGGGAAAAAATATATATTTACACTCACCAGACTACGGAGGAAGCATCACCAGGCCCGGAAGCAATGGTCTGGACTCAGGGTTGGCCGCCCGTCTGTGCACAGAGGAGGAGAGGTATCATGGAGCTTTGGCGCAGTCTAGGACCCTAGCTCGTTTTGTAACGAGTTATTTGGCTTGAGGCCCAGTTATGACGGCCCTTCACAATTGGGCTCAAGGAACACAAAAAGGTCAACTTGTTTTTGCGATTGTCTGGTTTCTTTTCAGTGACTAACGTGCAGGAACAGGTTTCTCTGAAACTGCGCTGGATGCACGCCTCAAGGGGCTCATGCAACCTGCTCCGGGACTTAGTGACCATTGTTTGTGTCCATGTTCAATTGAGTTCAAATTTAATATTTAACTTTTCCTCCACAGCAGGCAGCCGCAAGGGAAGGTATAAGCAGGCTGGAAGCCCATGGCAAGAGCTGAAGCTTGATGATGTCCTTCAGCTGCAGTCAGGAAGAAAGTTCTAGGGGGAAAGGACAGCAATTGTTTTTGTTTTGTTTTTTCTGAGACGGAGTTTCGCTCTTGTTACCCAGGCTGGAGTGCAATGGCGTGATCTCAGCTCACCGCAACCTCCGCCTCCTGGGTTCAGGCAATTCTCCTGCCTCAGCCTCCCAAGTAGCTGAGATTACAGGCACGTGCCACCATGCCCAGCTAATTTTTTGTATTTTTAGTAGAGACGGGGTTTCACCATGTTGACCAGGATAGTCTCAATCTCTTGACCTCGTGATCCACCCGCCTCGGCCTCCCAAAGTGCTGGGATTACAGGCGTGAGCCACCGCGCCCGGCCGAGGACAGCAATTGTTGACCCAGCAGCTACTTGGAGGATCTCCCTCAGAGGAGGCTCATTTTTATGTAGCTTAAATCAGGCCCACCCATGATAATCTCCCATTAATTAACTTTGTTTTTTCCTTTTGAGACAGGGTCTTGCTCTGTTGCCCAGGCTGGAGTGCAGTGCCACAGTCACAGCTCATTGCAGCCTCCATTTCCTGAACTCAAGTGATCCTCTTGCCTCAGCCTCCTGAATAGCTGAGACTACAGGCATGTGCTACCACACCCAGCTAATTAATTTTTTTTTTGTAGAGATGGGGTCTTGCCATGTTGCCCAGGTTCCACTGATTAACTTAAAGTCAACTGAGTGGGGACTCTGTTTTATTTATTCATTTTTTTGAGACAAGGTCTGGCTCTGTTGCCCAAGCTGGAGTGCTGCAGCGTGATCTCAGCTCATGGTAACCTCTTCGTCCTGGGCCCAAACCACCCTCTCACCTCAAACTCCTGAGTAGCTGGGACTACAGGCACGCACCACCACACCTGGCTAATTTTTTGTATTTTTTGAAGAGACGGGTTTTGCTGTGTTGCCCGGGCTGGTCTCGAACTCATGAATTCAAGCGATCCACCTGACTCAGCCTCCCAAAGTGCTAGGATTACAGGTGTGAGCCACCACACCCAACCTGATTAGGAACTTTAAATCACATCTGCAGAATTCCTTCACTGAAACACTCAGATGTGTATGTGATTAGATACCTCAGGGAATGTGTGTGAATACTGCAAAATGGCTGCTGCCTCCTTTCTGTCTTCCGATTCTTGAGCAAGAGTATTCCCATTGGCCCAACATAAATGGAAACTAACTAGAAAGGGAATTCTGTGTGCTAGAGTTGAGCCTTGCCAAGTTAATACATCAAAAAGCCATTACATCCATAATTTTTTCCCATAAACTAAATTTGAGTTGTGTTCCATCATTGGCATAAAAAAGCTTCTGATTCAGTTGCCATTTACTTATTGAGTAATCTTCTTACACACCACGGAGCTAGGGACTATTTACGATTTTGAAGACTGAAGCTCAGAAAGGTTAAAAAACTTTTTCGGACTCAGAGCTTCAAACAGTTTGTCTTTCTACTGCTGATACTAGGATACCAGTCTTTGCCAAAAAGGAGCCACCTGGTTGGAATATGAATTCCTCATGAGTCTGGAAGCTGACTTCAGCAAATTTTTATTTTAATTAAAAAGAAGTCCAAAACTTGATGTACTTTATTCATCTGATGACAGAACAAGGCCAAAAAATATATTTTTATCTTCATGACCCAGTGCCTGGCCCAGATGTATCATTTGGCTGATGTAATCAATGGTTTGGTCTGTTTCCCCTGTTGCGTTAGTGTCTGATATTTTTAGGTGATCATTTAAGGCTTTAACTCTTATTTGGAAACCGCTTCCTACCTGGAATAGCTTAGAACTTAAACTCTCCTACAAACATCAGCTGCAGTCACAATGTCAAGTCGATGCTGTATCCTCTTGCAAGAGTGGTGAGGAAAAAAGGAATGTACAAATGAACAATATCAGAAATGAAAGAGGAGACATCATCACAGATTTGACAGACATTAAAAAGATAAGAGGAAAATAGAAAAAATTTTATGCCAACAAATTCCATAACTTCCATGAAATGGACACATTCCTTGAAAATGGATACATAGAGTATAAGACATTGTAGCTGGGATTCCAGAGAGTTGGATCTCCTAACTGCCAAATCTAAGGGCGCTTTTGGGGTTTTACTTTACCCTTCAGTGGATTGGACACTGCTGACTGTATCCTCCTTGAAATCTTCCTCTTTTGGCTTCCATAAAACACTGTTAGTGTTTCTCCATGTAAACCTCATTTCCCTCCTTCTTCCTTTCTGCTTAATTACAGAAATTCTATGATTTTCTTTTCTTTTCTTTTCTCTCTCTTTTTTTTTTGAGATAGAGTCTCACGCCATTGCCCAGGCTGAAGTGCAGTGGCAAGACACGATTCACTGCAGCCTTGACCTCCCCAGGCTCAGGTGATCCTCCCGTCTCAGCCTCCTGAGTAGCTGGGACTAGAAGCATGCACCACCACATAGTTTTTGGAATTTTTGTAGAGACGGAGTTTTGTAATTTTTGTAGAGATAGTTTTTGTAATTTTTATAGAAATGGAGTTTTGCCATGTTGCCCAGGCTGGCCTTGAATTCCTGGGCTCTAGTGATCCTCCTGCCTCAGCCTCCCAGTGTTGGGATTACAGGCGTGAGCCACTGTGCCCAACCTCTATGACTTTTTAAATTCCATGTCTGCATACAGGGCTCTAACTACCATTTATATGCTGATGGCTCCCAAATCTGCAGCCCCAATTGCTTTCTTGAGCCTCAATTTGACCCAATATCCAACTTTTATCAAGACTATTATCTATGCTGGTCATTTAATTAATGAGTACCCACTACCCTTCAGATGTGTTCAGACCCTTCAAACTCATTTCCTTGTTGCCTGCTATTAATACCCGGTTTTCAGTTGGGAACTGTCCCTCCCCCATTCTCAGTTTTTGTTAGTCAGGAAGAGTCATCCTCCCCCATCAGCATGTGGCCTTATTCTATCCCTTCCAGCCCATCTTCCACACTGTGAACTGAATGGTCTTCCCAAGAAATACATGTCATAATCATGGTGGTTTTAAAGCCGAGTCCCAAAGTCTTTGACTCCCCTGCATTGAATGGTGGGGTGTCCGCCATGACATCTGGGCGGGCTTGTGACTGCATTAACCAGCAGAGCCCGCAGAAGAGACACAGCGTGACTTCCAAAGCGAGGGTAGAAAAGTCCATGCAGCTTCCACAGGTCCTGTAATGTTCATTCTCTGGAGGCCTCCTCTCAGGAAGTTCCCTCTCAGAAGCCAGCTGTCATACTGTGAGAAGTCCAAGTCACGTGGGGAGGCCATCTGCTGACTCATCCTAGGTAGGCAGGATAGGCGCCTACTGACCCATCCTAGTTACCTGGTTTTCAAGTTACCCTAGTCCAGCCAGGCTGAGATTCCTAACAATTTCAGTCCAGGTTCCTGAGAATCTTCTTAAAGTGGATCCTCTAGCCCCAACTGTTCCAGCTGTCAGCCATTTGAGTCTCCCCAGCTGAGGCTGCAGATACAAAGAGCAAAGAAGAGTTATCTAGGTGTGCCCTGTCCAAGCTCCTGACCATAAAATTTGTGATCTGAAAAAGAGCTGTGTTAAGCTGCTAAACTTGGGGGAAATTTGTGGCATAGTGATAGTAACTGGAACACTTATGCCACACCCTTGCTTAAAATGTTTCAGTGATTCTGCATCGCCACCACCCAGATGAAGTCCAAATTCCTTTGCCATTCAGTCTGAGCTGCCTGTCCACCTCACCAGATCCAGCTCCTGTCTCTGTCACACAAGCCCTAGTGCCAGACGCACTGCAATTCCTGGAATCGTCCCTACTTCCTTGGGCTCCCATGCCTTTATACATTTTGTTGCTTTGCCCAGATGTCTTCCTGACATCCAAGATATTCAGCAAATCATCTGGAAAACTAGGGGGTGAAAATCCACTGACTTCCCTGAAATCCTTTTTCTCCAGGAATAATGATTGAGTGGCCCTAAGACAGCTCGAGTCCTCTGCAAAAGAATATTCAAAGAATGTGGGTTATTTTCTAGGTCTCTGAATAAAATAATGATTATGCAGAATTGATTCTGGAGCCAGATTGCCTCCATTCAGATACCAGCTCTACACTTATTAGTGGGGGACTTTGTGCAGGTGGTTTCACTTCTCTGTGCTTCAATTTCCCCATCTGTAAAATGGGGTAATAACGAATACTTTGTAGAGTTATGGTAAGGATTAAGAGTTAAAATATGTAAATTGTTTAGAATGATGCCTGGCAGAGAGTGCTTGGATAAATAACTGTTTGTTGAAAATAACGCAAATCTGCAAATAGTTAACTGTAGTTATTGCTCAAATCTGCTTGTGTATTGCCCTCTTTGGGACACCTTCTGAAGCCTCCCCCACACTAGCTATCTGAGTCTCAGTAGGCCTTCAATAAGTGTGGATTAAATGGAGCCTTGCTTTGATTTTAACATACACAGTAACTCCATGCCAGAAAAGGATAATAAGCAAGTTCTTCTAAGCCATATGGGTAATTAGTGGCTGAACAAGACTAAAACTTCTAGTTTTGTTCTTCTGACTGCCAAACCTAAGCTAGTGGCTTGTGTGTGTATGTGTACACATGCATGTGTGTGTCCACCAGTATCATCACTAACCCCTGTCCATTTGCTTTTAAAATTACTTTATTCAGAGACTTATACAATAACCCATGCTCTTTTAGCCTCCTTCTGAGACCCTGAATTGTTCATAATAATAGATTCAATCACTATTATTCCTGAAAAAAGGATATTGCACCTTTCCAATTATTCGGACGATTTGCTGACTGGATAATTCCGAGGCCTTGAACCCCTCCCTAACGTTAGAGGCGGTAACTTTCATCCGTTTACTTTTTCCAGGTGTGAAGGCAAAGGCAGCCTTATTCAGTAAATCGGATTCAATACAGGACCTCAAGCTGCCGGCTGTTGCTTCTACCAACTGCCCCATTATTAACGCCAGACGGCGCTGTGTCCTCACGGGCTTTTTTTTTTTTTTTTGAGACGGAGTTTCAGTCTTGTTGCCCAGGCTGGAGTGTTATGGTGGGATCTCTGCTCACAGCAACCTCCGTCTCTCGAGTTAAAGTGCTTCTCTGCCTCAGTCTCCCGAGTAGCTGGGATTACAGGCATGCGCCACCAGGCCCAGCTAATTTTTGTATTATTAGTAGAGACGGGGATTTCTCCATGTTGGTCAGGCTGGTCTCAAACTCCCGACCTCAGGTGATCAACCGCCTCGGCCTCCCAAAATGCTGGGATTACAGGCATGAACCAGAGCGGTCGGCCCCTCACTGGCTCTTTGGCCACCACGTCGGCCTCACAAAAAGCCCAGGTTTCCCCCAGCATAGTTCAGGGGATGGTGAATGCTTCCCAACATGCCGGCAACAGGCGCCTTTCTTTCTGCTTTTGGTGCGCGCGCGTGTGTCTGTGTGCGCGCGTGCGCGCCCGTGTGTGTGTGTGTGGGGGGGGAAGTGTCCCATTTTTAACCAGTCTTTTGGAGACCTGGCATGGTGTTTGAAAATCTGTTTCCCCTATTATCGATCCGATCCCAAGATTGCTTTTTCTCTGACACTCGAAACAAATTCACTCATTTATTATTAATATTATTATTTTACAAAATAGAGATGGGGGTCTCGCTACATTGCCCAGGCTAGTTTCGAATTCGTGGGCACGAGCAATTCTCCCACCTTGGCCTCCCAAAGTGCTGGAAGTACAGGCGAGAGCCACTGCGCTCGCCCCAAACAAAATCATTTAAATCACAATACACTGAAGGCCGACTAGGTGTCAGGCGCCGCCCGGTCCCCTGTCCCCATCTCCCCGGCCAGAGGCAGGCTCTAGATTAGGGGACTCAGCCTCGCGGTTTTCCCGACGGTATCAGCCAAGCACACACGCCCAGTTGCAGGGCTTCATGGTCGAGGTTCCCAGTTCACCCGTCTGGGAGGGCGAGGTGTGTCCTCCCCTTCCAGTACCTGGGCAACCAGCTCCCTTTGCTGTCCTGTTCTACTGCCTTCCCTCGCCCTGATTTTCCATTCCTTGTGAGTGGTGGTTTCGGCTGGGGGGGAGGGGGCGGGGAAGGGGCCTGGCGAGGAGGGGCGTCGGAGTGCTGTCACCCGGTGTCGCGCCGCCCTCCCCGCCCCTCCGCCGGGCGTGTGGGGACGCCGGAGGGCGGGAGTCTCCGCGAGCAGCGCCGCGCACGGAGCAGGCGGCCGCTTGGGCTCGGCGCGGAGCCGGGAGCCCGGAGCCTGCAGCCGGCCGTCGCCTGCTCCTGTGCGCCGGGCGCCAGCCCCTGCCGCGCTGCCCGGCAGCCGGAGAGCGCGCCCCGCCATGGAACCCTCTCACAAAGACGCCGAGACGGCGGCGGCGGCCGCAGCGGTGGCGGCGGCGGACCCCCGGGGGGCGTCCTCGTCCAGCGGGGTGGTGGTGCAGGTCCGCGAAAAGAAGGGCCCCCTGCGCGCCGCCATCCCCTACATGCCCTTCCCCGTGGCCGTCATCTGCCTCTTCCTCAACACTTTCGTGCCAGGACTGGGTAAGACGCTGCGCCCGCGAGCCCCGGGATCCCAGCCACCCCGGTCCCGCGGAGGGAGGGCGGGGAGGGAGGGACGGGTGCGGCCGGAGACCTCCTGGCGGTGCCGCGCGCTCCAAGTGCTGCGACCACGCGCGCCCGGCCGCTCCCGGCGTCCCCTGGCAGGTGGCAGAAGCGCGTGGAGTGGGCACCCCAGAGGGGAGGGGCTGCGTTGGGGGCTCCGACCCGCAGGCGTAGTGGCGGGGCTCCAAAGAGCCAGAAACTTTGCAGCCAATGCTAGAGCCCGGGGCGGCGGCGGGGTTGGCCCTCCTGGCTCCGGAGTAAGGCTCCAGTCCGGGCGCCCCGATTTCTGCTCCTTCTTTCTGTCGGGCGCATCCGTCCGTGAGCCCATTTCTCCGAGAGGAATGGGTCGGGGCAGAAGGAGCTTTAGGGCCTCGGTGGCAGGGATCAAACTCCCGGGCGTCGAAGTCAGCTGTGCCAGGGAAAGAGGGGACAAGCTGGGCTAGAGACACCTGCAGCCCCCTCTAGTTCGCTGGGTGTGGACCGTGTGGCGACAAGAACTCTAGGCAGAGTCTCCTTCGCCTCCTTCAGGGGTGCCTGCACTTCCTCCAGCACCCCGCAGGGCGCCGGGGGGATGGGGGATGATTTCATTAGTTTGGATGCATGTGAGTTTGGACTGCATCTGGCCAGAGATGAACCCATAGACCCCTCAGATCCCTTCCGTTCCTGAGAAGTAGAGTGCGCCGGACTCTGGCAGCCGGCGGGGGTTCTGGTGGGATCGATGTCCCACATTTTAAAGCAGAGGACCCTTACAGAGATGGTGCGGGAGGGTGAGTGGAGGTAGGGAATGAGAAGTTTTCCTGACCCTCCTTCCCTTAACTCCACCCCCAGGTCTCTGCCTGCACGCCTCCCCCTCCTCCAGCTTGGCACCGGCTGCTCCTGCTGTGAGGTGCCCCCCTTTTCCGTGGTCGGCCGAAGAGGCAGGCGCCCCCTTCCCCTCTCCAGGAGAAAGCCTGCTCCTGTCGGCGAGCTCGTTGCCGACGTATGGCTCCAAGTTCCCAAGAGCAGAGGCCAGCTGGAAGGGTTTTTCAGTTTGTCTTTGGCCTTTCTCACGGTCTCCTTGGTCTTAGTCTGCTTAGCAGAGGCCTCTGCTGCGGTGATAGCCAAGGCCACGGCCACCCACGCAGGACCCATTCACTTTCCTCTTCGAGCTTGCTTGTCTTTGTACCCCAAGGGGCTGCTGCGGGCCGCAGCCTATCTGAGCAGTAAGTTAGGTGGTCTTTAGTTGAGCTTCTTTCTTCTGGGATGCCTGCATCAGCCTGTGCCCCTGGTTGGTGTCATCAGATCAGCTCTCTTTGCACATTTAGACACTGCCAGGAGGCAAGCTAATGTTAATTTAGTTTTACCAGAGATTCCCACCTGCTGGAGTAAAAAGAGACTGCCTGCCCCTCCCTCTGGCAGCTGTGAAGATCCTCTTGAGCCGGCTGGCATGCATCTTGCTTCACCTTTTTTTTTTTTTTTTTTTTTAATGGTGAAGTAAATGCCGCCCTATGGTCTTTTGAGGAAACAAATGCATTGGTGCCAGGTGAGAGGGGCTGCACCAAGTCACTGCTGCACGAGGAAACCACCTTGTGGGAGACTAGCCCCAGGAGACAGCCGCTGCCCACCCGTGCACCTGTGTGTGCTCTCTTGGGTCTTCCCTCACTAGGTGCCTTTCCCAGCCTTGGCTCTCCTGCACTGACAGCATCGACTGCACAGCGTCCGTTCTGCTGACCCCTGGCTCCCTGCCCTAGGGATCCAGCTTTTCCCTTTGTGAGATCAGAATCCTACAGGATTTTTGTAAAACAACCAACCAAAGAAATCAATATAAGAAACAAGGAGAATATAAAGGGAAGATATGCAAACTACAAAAGTAATATAACAGGTGAGCTCTAGGTGCACAGATTTCTGAATTTTCAGTGACATAATCCTGGCTTCTTTTTCTTCCATTTTGCTTTGATTGCTATTGTACAGTTTACTGAGTGAACAGGCTCCTGCTCCTCTCCACACAGAATGAGGGATTCTTGATCCTTGGTAGTGGTTCTCATCTATAAGTCAGGCACACCTATCTCGTGGTGTTGCTGAGAGGATGAAACATGATTACGTAAAGCCCAGTGTCTGGTGCATAGGGAGCTCTCCGAGGATGGTAGGTCCGTCTTGCTCTTCTGCAGAGCTGAGCACTGCTCTCATCTCTGGGTGGGGGCTGCTGCAGCCGGGGCAGCACTGCCCTCTGGACCACTCAGGAGCAAAGGCTCTCTGCTCCCCTCTCCACCTGCAGTGGAGTTCCAGGCAACGAAGCCGCTCAGGCCAACCTTGCAGATGGTTTTATTGCCCCCTTCTCTAGGAGTGGGTTAAATGGCCCTGGCTCTTGGAAATCCCCCACTTGGCCCAGATCCACTTCTCCAAGGCCTCCTGGCTTATCTGAAGCTCCTGGGACAACTGAATATTCATGATTGGTTCTGCCCTTTGATGAAATGCAGCTTCTTTCAATTCACTCATTCATTTGACCAACACAGGCACCTACCACATACCAGGCACTGACAGGGGTTGTGATGACGAATAAATCAGTCAGGATGTCATAGACTCTTGAGGAAAATTGATGCCAACTTTGTCTGAACTTGGTAAGTGCTCAGAAGGCAGCAGGAACAGAGTGTTGTAGTAGAAGTTGATTCTTCTTGGGGGTGAGGGAAGAGGGGTGGTCAGAGAAAGCCTCCCGGAGGGAGTAGTGTTAGGTTAGACCTTGCTGAGAAAATCTATCACGTGGCCTAAGCACTTGCCATCCACACTATACTCTCACTCTGGAAACTGCTCAGACCACTGGCCCAAAGATCTCTATTTTTCTGGAAACTTCCCTCCCTGCAAGTCCTCTTCTTGATTGCAGATTGGATGAGAGGGCAGTCCTTGCTGAATGACTGCTGTTTTTAATTTCTTCCTCTCTGATGTAGGTGCCTCAGGTCCATCCAGTTTGCAGGACCTGCCGTGGAGAAGCCGCATCCTTAAAATTCCCCAGTGCCTTCTCCACCCACGCAACAGTGCTCTCAGGATAACACTCATATTATGAGCGGGATGTGCCCTCTCCTGGGGTGTGGCTGGAAAGGAGAAGTGACTTATGATCACTCTGACTCCTCACTGAAACAATAAAAAACAATTTTTACAAATGGACATTAGTAAAGAGAGTCACCTCTAGTCCCATTCAGTGAAAATCTACTAATAAAGACCACCCTTGGTACCTTTGTGTTCCAGCAAGTAGGGCGTTTATAAGTATATACACAATTATTCATACATGTAATGAAAGTTCATTGTTATGACCCCAAGTGGCCAGAGAGTTTGTCTAGTGTTCAGGGGTATCATTATACGTTTATATTTAAAAATTATACCTATCTTGATTTGGTGAAACGAAAATGTGGATATCTCAGTGACAGGTAAATTTGAATGGAGGAGGGCCTCCATTGACCTTTAGCCACTCCTTTGGACTCAGGACATCAGATAGGGACCACCTATCCCTAACACACTGCCTACTCTTTGTTGCTGCTAAAGTCTTGCTTCCCCAGTAAGAGCACCACAGGCTGGCTCAGTTTCTTCTCTCTCTCTTTACTCGAGACCAAAGATTTGAACAGATGATTAATCATGTCCTACCTCCTGGCTTCTTCTGTATCATAGATTTTTTTGTTGCTGTTTTGAGACTTTATTCTTTGCCTATCTAAGCAGATCTTAAATTCCTTGGGAGCAGCAACTATCTTAAATGTCTTTTTGAAAGAGTATGCTATCCATGAATACATATAGACTAGAATTATACTCCTAGAATAAGCATTAGAGATCATCTGGTCCAGTGCCTTTATTCAATATAAAAGCGAAGTAGGTCTGAGGATGCAAGGACCAAGGAAGTTTACATCCCACTAAATCTTTTGAAGGAAGTTGCTGAAGATGTTTTTCAACAAAGTAAGGGAGTAAACCAAGAAAGGAGATTTGAGACTCAGGAAACAATGGATCCTCTACAGAGTAGCCATGAAAAGCAAATGAAATGTTCAGCAGGACAAGAGAGTAATCACTTTTCATTAGAGTGGAAGGAAAGAGGCCTCTGAAGGTGATGTGGGAGAAGGACACTCTACAGAGTAGACAGTATTATTAGGACACTGCAAAAAAAAATAATAATAATAAGGTTGTAATGAAAAGCAGAAAGCAAGCCAAAAACCAAGCAAACAAAACAGAAGGCAATTAGTAATTACAGTAAAGACAAAGAGCCATGCAAAAACATTAAGATCCAAAAATGAAGCAGCTTGCCCAATCAGGTCAGAAGGTCATCAGGCTTCAAAAGAAGAAAGAGTCTAAACAATAAATGAAGTGGGAAGGAATTTGGAGGATATGAGGGATATGATGTAGAAGGCAAACGTTTCTTCTATCAACAAGAAAAAAGAAACATAATCGGAAACTTCTGGAAAAACAGAACATTTCTTATAAAAGAGATAGCCTAAATATGAAGCAGTCCAGAAATGTGGCCTGATTTTGAGCATGTGGTGGAATGTAAGAAAGGCTCTAAGCACACAGGGTCGGTCGTTGGAACAGTGGTGCATGATATGGGCTCTTTGGCTCTGCAGTAAACAATATTTGTTTAGTCATAATAATGTAAGTGCTGCTTAGTGGCTTTCAGCTTCTAAAATCAACAACGAAGCACTGAAGACTACTTAAGAGTAGCTCTAAAGGAGCATGTAAAGTGTTTCTGGCTTGACAACATAGAAGAAGTTGGATAGTAGAGGAAGAGAGAAGATGAACTGTGATAGATTGAATTATTGTTCCTAATTATTCACTGTTCTCTCTGAAAGAGGATTTCACACCCCCATCTGATGCCATATGGCTTGTCTGCCTGCCCTTGTAGGAGAATCTTCCTCCCCTGCCCATTGATAGCCGGTTTGGCCACATGACTCACTTTGGCCAATTGAATGTGAGTGGAAGTGACATATGCCAAGCTGAACAGACAGGTTAAGAGGCAGTGTGAGGTTCTGCCATTGTTCTTTTTCCTCTCTCATGAAAATGGCAGATCTCAGATGGCGGATGTCCTTCAACTAGTTCTCAGAATAAACAGCACATCAGAAGAAGCCCATGGGACGGCATATGAACAAGAAATAAGCCTGAGTTGCTGAGATTTTGTGATTGTTGGTCTTGTTATTGTCCCAGCATGACATATGCAAAGTTGACTAACAAGCAGATGGTAGGGTAGAGGCATGAATACCCTCATCATAGAAAATGGGGAGTCAAGAGATACTGTCTGTAGTTAATAGACCAAGAAATAAAAGGTGACCAATAGATGAACTGAAACAGTGACATATTGGGACAATGAGATGATAGTGATCTGCTGGAATAATGTGGGAACAGGAGTACAAGTGCAATGAGGAGTGATATAAGCAAGCTGGCTTGTGTGCATTACAGCAGAAAGTGGATAGGTGATGTCTAAAGTTAATAAAACATGAAAAAGCCACATGAGCCTACTCTTTGGAGATTGGGAAAACATGAGAATTCCCAGTCTTTCTGGCATCATCCATTTTTCTGTCTACTGGCTCATTCTCAGCAGCACACATCCATGCTGAAATTGTCTTCATCTTTTAAAAATAGCCTCTCCTGATCCAATATCCCCTCTGACCTGTGCCCATTCCTTTGCTCCCTTTTACAGCAAAATTCCCGGAAGAGCTGTCTGTATTTGTTGTCTCCAGTCCCACCTCTTTCATTTTCTTGTGAACTCACTTGAATCATGTTTTTGCCTCCGTCACTCACTCACACTGCACTTGTCAGGGTCACTGGTCACCTCCGGGTCGCTAAATCCAGTGTCTCCCTCTTCCTGGACCTATCTAGCAGCGGCGCAGCCGCAGTGGCTCACTCTCTCCTCCTGAAATGCTTTCCTTACTTGGCTTCTAAAGCACCACACCCTCCTAGTTTTCTTTTTACCTCAAGGCTCCTTCTCTGCTTCCTTTGCTCCTGTGGCAGTCTCTAAACTGTAGCGCTCCCCAGTGCACTTGGTCTTCTTGACCTTGATCTTCTCTTTCTGCCTGTATTCACTCCCTCGGTGATCTTGCCTAGTCTCTGCTTTCAATAGCATCTTTCTGATGATGACGCCCCAGTTTAGATCGCCAGCTCAAGCCTCTGCCCTGAACTCCAGAGTCATATATCCAACTGCCTTCTCAGTGTCTCCACTTGGAAACCAAAAGGCATCCTAGACATAACGTATCCAAAACCAAACTCCTGGCCCTCTTCCTCAAACCTACTTCTCCCGCCTCTTTCCCCATCTCAGCAAATGGCAGCCTCCCAGTGGCCCTAACCAAAACCTGAGACAACCGTGACTCCTTTTTTTTTTTTTTTTTACACCCTGTTCCCAATCTGTCAGGAAGTCCTCTTGGTCTGCTTTCCAAGCCTGATTAGTATCTGACCACCTCTTACCACTCTCTGGTCCAAGCCTCCACCTTCTCCCATGTTACCACAGTAGCTTCCTGCACAGTGTGCTTGTTACACTCAAGTCCCTTACAGCCTGTCCACAACATGGAAACCAGAGTGATACTTTCTAAACACAAGTGAGCCACATTGTGTCACTTTTGAGCTCAGAACCTTCTAATGGCTCCCATGTCACTCAGAGTAAAGGCTCGAGTCCTTATTATGACCTGTGAGGACCTAAGCCAGAACTTTCCAACAGAAATAGGAGTCACATATAGAATTTAAATTTTTTCTAGTACATTATAAAAAGTAAAAAGGAATAGATAAAGCTAACCTTAATAATATGTTGCATTTAACCCAGTATATTCAAAATATTATCAACCTATAATCAATATATACATTATTCATAAGATATATTTTCCTTTTTGCATACTAAGTTTTCAAATCTAGTATGTATTTCACACTTACAGCGCATCTCAATTTGGACCTGTTCCATTTTAAGGGTCATTTCAAGTGGCTGTGTTAACAGCATCCACATTCCTTCTGGGAAATGGCAAGGGACCTGGCTGCCACGGGAGAGGATGCGGTCAGTTAACAGATGATACAGAGGAAGTGTGTGGTGTAGATAGCTTGCCAAGCAGAGGAGGGCTTACCTTTGAGTGCCTTCAGCAACATTTTACTCTTAACATGCTCCCACTGTGTGCCAGGTCTACGCTCAGAGCGGAGGCACAAAGTCAAAGAAGATGCAGTCCCTGCCCTCAAGGAGCTGACAGTCTAATGGGAAGGCAGACGCTAAGGAATGCAGACAGTAGCATGTGCTTTAGTGGAGGAAAGGATGGGCCACTGGGGCCCATCTCATCCAGACTGCACTGGCGAGGCAATGCTTTCCTGGCAAACTTGGCCATCTGGGAGATGAGCAACAGGCTGAACAGAATGAACAGGACGGTCTAAATTAAGTGCCGTTTTGAGTTCAACATTAGGTTCATGAGGCCACAGAGCATGAAAAGGGAGGTGAACAAGAAGCCAGGAGGCTTCAGACCTAATTCTTGCTCCTTAGTAGCATGGAAGCTTGAGCAGGTTGCTTAGCCTGTCTGAGTCTCAGTTTTCTCACTTGTAAAATGAAAGTAATGATCTCTGCTTGGGCATCTCACAAAGTCATTATGTTAACTGTAAAGCACTCCATGGTCAGGAAAGGTTATTGCTAACAATTAATATTAGCAAAATCCCCTTTGCGCTTTTAAAGTGTAAATTGGCAATTTCTAATTATATAAATTTGTGGGGTAAAAGGTGATGCTATAATTTATCAATACAATGTAAAATAATTACGTCTAGCTAGTTAATGTATCCATCATCTCAAATACTGAACACTTTTTGTGGTGAGAACATTTGAAATTTACTCGCTTAGCAACTTTCAAATGCTCGATATTCTATTATTAGCTATATTTACCACACCGTGCAATAGAGCTTGAGAAAGGAAAAAATTTATACTTCTCCTGAGATTTTGTACCTTTTCACCATCATCCCTCTATTCCTTTGCTCGCCTCGGTCCCTGGCTATCCATTCTACTCTCTGCTTCTATGCATTCGATTCTTTTCGATTCCACATGTAAGTGAGAATATGCAGTATTTGTCTTTCTGTGGCTGACTTATTTCCCTTAGCATAACGTTTTCCAATTCCATTCATATTGTTGCCAATGATAAACCTTCCTTTTTTAAGGCTGAATTTACTCTATTGTGCATATATACCCCCTTTTCTGTAACCATTCACCTGCTGGACACTTAGGTTGATTGCATAACTTAACGGTTTTGAATAGTGCTACAGTAGACACGGGGTGCAGACATTTCTTAGACAAACACATCTCAAATGTTTGGGGTAGATACCCAAAGGTAGGATTGTGCGTTGTATGGTCACTCTATTTTTGGCTTTTTGAGGCACTTTCATACTATTTTCCATAAAGATTCTATAATTTGCATTCTCACCAATAGTGTACAAGGGTTTCCCTTTTCTTCACATCCTCACCAAAACTTGTTATTTTTCATCTTTTTAATAAAAGCCATCCTGACATGTCTAAGAAGAGAAAATTATAGGCCCATATCCCTGATGAACATAGGTGCAAAAATCCTTAACAAAATACTGGTGAGCCAAATTCTACAATGCATTAAAAATATCATCCACCATGATTAAGATTTATCCCTAGGATGCAAGAAAGGTTCCACATGTGCAAATAAATGTGATACATCACATTAACAGAATGAAGGACAAAAACCATGTGACCATCTCATTAGATGCAAAAAAAGCATTTGACAAAATTCAACATTCTTTCATGATAAAAACTCTCATCAAATTAGGTATAGAAGGTCATACCTCAATACGATAAAGACCGTATATGAGAAGCCGTCAGCTAACATACTCAGCATGAAAAGTTGCAAGCCTTTCCTCTAAGGTCTGGAGCAAGACAAGGATGCCCACTTTTGCCACTTCTATACAACATAATGGAAGTCCTTGCCAGAGCAATTGAATAAGAGAAGGAAAGAAAAGGCATCCAAATAGGAAAGGAAGAAGTGAAATTGTCACTGCTGATGACATGATCCTATATATAGAAAACCTTACAGATTCCACCAAAAAACTGTTAGAACACGTTAGAACATGAATACAATTAAGTTGTAGAATATAAAATCAACACACAAAATCATTGGCAAAATCCTTTTTGTTCCCAGAATCATTCTCGGGGTATTTCTCAGAGTGGTGCCCGGGGATGGAGAGGGCGACCAACAAGCACTTCCACCTTTTTTCAGCATCTCAGTTCCATGCAGCACACGGAGCTGAGACCTAGGAATTCCCACGGGTACCCAACCAAACCTCCTACACCTGACATGCTGGATTGAAGGGGAAGAGCGCACATTCTAAAGGGCTTAGTTCAACACACCAAGCAGAAGCTTTCTCCATGGTACTCCTCAAAACCTGGGCCTGTGCGAGAGATGTGTCTCTGAGGCTAACTTTACAGTTTGGGAAAAGGCTGTGGGGGACATCAAAGTGGTAACTGAGTGTGTGTGCACGCACACGTGCACCTGTATGTTTGTGTGCACAAATGTCCCACAGACTTTACCTATAGTTATTTTACTATAAAAATTAAAGCATAGTTTAGTTGCTAGGTCTGGGTTTGAAAATCTCTGTCTGTATATCCTTGAGGCAAACACGTGGTGGTTCATAGCACACTTGAAGCCCCATAATCTGGGGTGGGGGCGGGGTGGCAGGTGTGTCTTCAGCGTGGGAACTTCCCAGTGGGAACTGGGTGCTGGGTCTCATTGGCCAGGCTGAGCACATGCTAGAAGAGACATTCCTAGGGGAAAGCGGAGGCAATGGGAAGGAGACCACATTTTTCTAATTGATAGGCAGGACACAGGGATTCATCATACATTTACTTTATGACATCATAAATTACATTGATGAAGTCACTTTTCTTCAAAAGATGAAATGAGATGAGGCCAGGGCTGCCCTTGAACCTGGTATGTGTAGGGTCCATGGCCAGAGCCCCCTATTGAGCGAGACACTCAGTCCAGCTCTGGTCTTTCTTGCCTGAGAATTCTGACCCTGAGGCCAAGAGCAATTTGCTGTTTGTGGAGAAGAACCTGTCCTGAAACTTCACCAATGAAAATGGTTCAATTTTCCTAGGGCCAAGGAACCTTAGGGCAGCTGCAATCCCTTCAATTTATAGACAAGGGAAGAAAGGAGGCCTCCTACCATGTCCAAGGCTCTGATCCACAATCTCACCATCAGGTACCCTGGCTTTGGGGCCTCCCAGCCTGTCACAGTGCCTGGCTTGTCCTGGAAGGTTAATTCATGTTTGGCCAGTTAACTGAACATACCACTGTTATGAAGACTTGCTGAGGACTGCAGAGGGCAACTGCATAGCCACATGACCTGTCAGTGACCACGTCAACACCTGCCACCAGGACCCTTCTCCACACTGCTCCATGCTTGCCCCTCCAGAACAGCATTATTGAGATATATTTCTAAACTACACAAGTCAGTCTTTCAAAGTGTATGATTCACCAGGCATGATGCTTCATGCCTGTAATCCTAGCACTTTGGGAGGCAGAGGCAGGTGGATCACTTGAGGTCAGGAGTTCAAAACCAGCCTGGCCAACATGATGAAACCCCATCTCTACTAAAAATACAAAACAATCAGCTGGACATAATGGTGGGCACCTGTAATCCCAGCCACTCAAGAGGCTGAGGCAGGAGAATCACTTGAACCCAGGAGGTGGAGATTGCAGTGTGCTGAGATCGCACCACTGCACTCCAGCCTGGTCGACAGAGTGAGACTCTCTCAAAACAAACAAACAAAAAACAAAACAAAAAACACACAAAGTGTTATGATTTGATGGCTTTTAGGAACTCTGTAGTCTTTTGTTCCTTCCTCAGCCTTGTCTTCCAACCTCACTACTTGACCACTTTTCTTCCAGAATCTTGGAAGCTTAATGCAACAAGAACACCTTAATCCAGGTGCTCCTGAGGAGGGCGATTGTTTGGAACCTTTTTGCTGTTGCTGTCTCTGAGTTCTGCCAGTGCAGGAATCCGTGTCTCAGAAGACAAAGCTCACATTAGCGTTGCGGGCTGGCAAGATGCAAGCAGCCTCGAGGCTATGGCACATTGTTTGGGAGGTTGTCATCTTTTATTTTCTGTTTTGTTTGACAAAGAAGCATGTCGCCAAACAGAAAACATCCTCAATGAAAATGGAATAGCACAGAGCCAGTGGCACATGTTGAAATATGGGGCGTGTTTGTGCTGGAGTGAGCCCCTCTCTCTGGGACGGATGGGTGCTGGCCTTGGTTGGGGGTGTTGCATTGGTCTCAGAGTGTCACTCTTAGGCCAAGCTGCAGAAGGGAGCACTGACAGCATATCAGATGGAAATGGGTCCCCTGGGTCGCATCTCAGAGTGGCTGTGGTCTAATGCTCCCATTTCAATTTTCTCTGTTAGCAGATTAAGCACATTTCTGATTCAGCCCTGATCATTGCATTCTCCTCCCCTGAAATTCTTCAGGAGTCCCCATTGTCCATGGAACCCCGTTTACATTCCGCATCGGACTCACAAGGGTCTAGTGAGTTTTACCCATTCTTTCCCTCACTTTATGTAGTCCTTTATTTGGGAGCATCGTTGCTCCTGCTGTACCCTCTGCCTGGTACACCTTCCTCCCTCATCACTGTCTAACCCTTACCCAGACTTCAAAACCCATTTCAAATGCCTCAAAAAAACTCCTCCAAAAGCCTTTCCTGACCATGCCAGTGAGGTGGGCTCTTCCTGCCTCAGACTGGTCAGGTCACTTAGAACATTCCTCTTGCTCTCCTTGAGATTCTGTTTCTTTGGTTGTTGTCTTCATCTTTTTCTGTGTGAAATCATCTCCTGAGAATAGGGACTATGCTTTACTTACCTTCTATTTCCAATCGCAAGTAGCACCTTTCTAGTAGGTACTTGCTGAAGTGAACGTATGTTTGCATATTAACTACTGGTTGGAAAGGTGGAACCAAGAGCAGGTCCTTGTTCTTTTAACCTAGTGGACCCCTCCCCAAGGGACACAGGCTTTCCTGTCACTTCTTGGCCTTCCTAGCCCAGAGTTCTCGGGGCTTCATGCAGGATGCGGGCAGATGTGTTGTCCAGCATGTGTGTCTCCGAGGAGTCCTTGGTCTCCGACCACTTGGGGAGGAACTGGAGCAGAGGAGAGATGTTGCTGGGACAGATGGCCTGGTCTATGGGGACTTGTTGGAGCAGTTATGACATTACAGAGAAGAGCGGGGCCACCATCGCTAATTACCCCGTGAACTTTCAAGTTGTATAGCTAACCACTGACGAGTGTCGCAGGAGTAGTGGAAGGGATCAGTCTTAGTAAGCCTTGTTAGTAAAGACTGGTTTGGTCAATAACCATCGAATCTAAACCTAGGGGGATGCTGGATGAGGAGCAGGATATTTCTTTGCATGATTGTGAAGTGTCTCCCCTCAGAATGCTTCTAACTTACATGGGGGAACATCACAGCGTGGAGAAAACAGACAGCATCTTGACTGTGTGAACGCAATTAACATCATCTGAACCCTGAAAAAGTTGTGCTAGGGAAAGACTCCAGTCACAAAAGGCCACGCATTTGTGATACGACTAATATGAACTCTCCTCAGTGGGCAAATCCATAGAAATAGACAGTATGTGGGGTGGGGGACGAGGGTGGGGGGAAATGGGGAGTGACTGCTAATGAGTACAAGGTTTCTTTTGGGGGTGATGAAAATGTTCTAAATGTTCTAAAATTGATTGTGGTGATGGTTCCACAAAGCTGTGAATACACTAAAAGCCACTGAATTATTAAGTGGGTAAATTTTATGATATGAAAATTGTATCTCTGGCCCGGTGCGGTGCCTCACTCCTGTAATCCCAGCACTTTGGGAGGCCGAGGTGTGCGGATCACATGAGGTCAGGAGTTTGAGACCAGCCTGGCCAACATGATGAAACCCCGTCTCTATTAAAAATACAAAAATTAACCAGGCCTGGTGGTGCATGTATGTAGTCTCAGCTACTCGGGAGGCTGAGGCAGGAGACTTGCTTGAACCCAGGAGGAAGAGGTTGCAGTGAACCGGGATTACACCACTGCACGCCCTCCAGCCTTGGCGACAGAGCAAGACTCTGTCTCAAAAAAAGAAAATAAGAAAATAAAATTGTATCTCAATAAAGCTGTTAAAAATTAACATCATCAAGGGACAGACATCATGCACCCTCTGAGGTGATCCTGAGAGGAACACAATATCACTTTTGTAGTCTTCTAGCCAGGGATTCACAAACTGGATCTGCGAATGGAGAACATCAGACAAACCCAAATTGAGGGGTGTCTGTCAGCTACTGGCCTGTATTCGTCAAAAGAATCATTGCCATACAATATTAAGGGAGTCTGAAATGACAGCTACATACAAAACATAATCTTGGATTGTATCCTGTACTGGAAGAAAAAAAGAATCATAATAGGACATTATTGAGACAATTGACACAAATTGGAATACAGATTGTGGATTAGATGAAATATTGTATCGATATTAAGCTTCCTAACTTTATGCTATGAATATGTGAGAGAATATCTTTGTTCTTTGGAAACACAACAGACTAGTAAGAAATAAAGAGCCACAATGTTGTCAGCTTATTCACAAACAGTTCAGAAAGAAAGAAAGAAGAATGTGGAGACAGAGAGAGGATGGCAAGACCAATGGAGTGAAATGTTAACAGTTGGGAATCTGGGTAAAGGCTAGGCCAGAGTTCTTTGTATTATTCTTTCAACTGTCCTGCCAGTTTGAAACTATTTTAAAATAAAAAGTTAAAATATTTGGCAAAAAGTCAAACACACTCATTCAGTTCAGACAACAGTTGTACTGAAATCCAAACCACTCTTCTCTAAGTCAGTGACGTCCCTCTCTATCACTTCCGCAAGGTCTGCCAGCCATAAGTAAGTGGGGGGCTATTGGGGGACTACAGGAAAAAGTCAGGGCACAAGGTGACATTGATTTGCAAGGCCCCCAAAGGAGATTTTTCCAGAGACCCTTGCCATTAAAATCCTAAGGGCACACACAAGTTTATTGCAGCTGTTTGGGAGTATGAGGCGTTCCTCTGCTCCGTCAGCGTAGGCTTGATTCACAGCTCAGTTACAGTGAGTTCCCCGGGAGGCTGGGGTCACTGTGCACAACCCGATTCCCTTCAGTGGCCCATGGATCTAAGCAGGCTGCTTTTGCAGGCCTCCTTTGGGGCTGATCAGGCATCTGAATGCTTCAGCCGGAGCTGGAGTAGATCCCAATACCACAGAGCTGTTTTGGAGAAGTCTTCATTTCCTTCCTTACTCCTCTTTTTGCCTTGTCAGTGTGGAGTCCAGGAGTTGTCTATGGACCTCAAAGAAACCACCTCATCAACAACCAGGGAATGGCCCAAGAGGGCATGGGAGAACTGCCCCTTTGCCTTGGCTGCTCTGAGAGGTCATGTGGGTTGAACATGCAAGTGGAATCCTTCCAGGAATTGCCCTGTGGCCTGACTCAGAAGGGAAAAAAGTAAACATTACCATCTTAGGCCCAAATAGCTGCGGTTCTGAGGCTCTAGGCAGAAAGGGTGGGGAGCTCTGATGCACCCTCGCTCATAGGTCGGTCTTGGCCAAAAGGCTCGGATGGTCTTGGGTCTGACTGCCCAGGGCTGGACTCTGAGTCTGATACATCCTGAGGACAACGGCCTCAGTGCTTGGGAATTGATTTGGCCTAAAGGGAAAGAAAACTCAGGAAAGTCTTGAGTCTGGCGAGATCCCAATTACTTGGCCCACTCTTGGGTGGGATCTCTGTGTGGTTTATTTTTCCTTCTAGTTTCCCTTCTGAGCCCCAGGATTCAGGCCCTAGGATGAATTCATACAATTCATGCCCCAGGATGCCCTAGCTCTCTCTGTGTGAGTTTCCCCGAGGACTTAGGAGCTAGGTCTACCCTGTTTCAAGATGTAGGTCCTCAGGAAATGCTTGGAGGTCAGGCAAAGCACTTCTTGAAGAAGGACTCAGGGAAGGGAGTGAGTGAGTGGCTGTGTCTCCCAGGCCTGTTTCTATTCATTGCTTTCTGTCTTCATGGGGTTCCCTGCCCAGCGTCATGGAACTGGCACTGCCACCACTCATGGGGGGAAATGAGTGTGATTCTTAACATGCATCTGAAGAGTCAGCACTGCCTGGGGTTGGTGGTTGGGTGCTGGGTAGAATATGCATTAGAACCAGGCATCTACTAGCCTTGGATTATCTGGTCTGCCTGCCACTCTAATTTTGAGTTTTCCAACTTAGCATGTGGGTTAGTCTTATCTCTTTGACTATACCTTTTTTGTGTGACTTCCTCTAGTGGGGAGCCCACTGCAGGGCACCCAGCACCCAATAGAATCCCAGCCCTACTTGCTGAGTGATAATGAGCTGGGAAATGTGCCCCTTCCTCTAGGAGAGAGTGGCTTCTGCTGGGCTGAGACCTGGAATCCCTGCTCCTCATTCCAGCTCGTGTTGTTGATGGGGAGCCTCGGCGCTCAGCCTGATGCATCTCATGTTTTCAGGTTCTGAATGAATAAGAAGTCTTGCCCTTGCAGAGGTGAGCAGGGGAGGAGGCTTGACAGGTGGGCCGGTGGCTCCCACTCCCCTGCCCTCCCCCACGCTTTCTCTGCTCTTCCCTATCATGCTTTGGACCTGAGGAGGCCGACCTCTATGGCCTGCATCACCAGGTAGGGGCAGAGGAAGGGAGGGAGAGTTTGGGGGACTGGTTTCCCATTCCCTCCAACTTCCTGTCTATGACCACGATTTCCATTCCATAGCCCCTTCCACTACCCCAGCCTCTCCACTCAACAATACCTTCCCTCTCCCCGTCCCCCAGGCCCAAGGGTGGGATCGGCCCCTACTGCTGCTGGGCACCAGCATTTCAGCCTCCCATCCTGCCCAGATCTGTCTATAGTCCCTTCATGAAGACCCTGGGGGAGAGAGCCTTTGTTTCCTACTGGGACACACAGATGTTCGCTTTTAGCACCCCTGACTAGATTGTGGGGTCCTGAACCACCAGCCTTGGCACTCCTACTGCTCCCCTACCCTCACTCCCCGTCCCCACCCACCTCCACCTGGTTTTCCTAACGATGTTGGTTTCTAACACAATCTTCCTCCTAGAAGCTCTGGAGCAGCCAGTACATGGAGCCAGAGCTTCCTGCTGTCTGCAAAGTGTGGGTGTCCAGCTTGCAAATGGCTCTGGTGCTAGGAGATGCCTCAGTGTGGGGAGGGGTGGCGGCTTGAGAAGGTGCTAGGCGTGACTCCCTGCCTGGCTCCTGCTTGGGTAGTTCTGCATACCCCCATCTTCCCCCCTCCCCACCCACGCTTGGCTCAGAGATCTCTGGGCTGCACCTCCTGCCCAGAGGATTCCCCAGCAGCAGAATCCAGGTTCTGCCTGCTTTCCTCCCAGGAAACCCAGATGGCTGGAAGCACCGCCGCCTTCCCGGAATGTCATTTCCCTCTTTCACCTGAAGCCTTCATTTCGAAAGGTACAACATCTGCCCAGCCTATTGTTTGTGCCTGGTCTTACCAGCGATTCCTCCTTACTCTTCCTGTAATAAACAGGAAGAGAGATACTGAAAACAAATCACTGCTCAGTCCAGTGTACTGCCCTCTCCCTAGGACCCATCGTTTTGCATTTTTGTCCCCTATCACCCTTTCTTCTGTTCCTCTTCCCTTGGAGAATGACACCTGCTTAGGAATGGAATCATCAGTTGCATGGTTTGATTTGTTTTCCTCCACTCACAGAAAGAGCCTCCACTGTTTGAATTGTTAAAGCCCCCAATGATTCCTTGTTATGAGAAGTCATCAAAATACGCCTATTATGTTTTAAGTCTTTACAAAAGACACCAAAAATTAGTGCATCATCTACTTAAAATAATCTCTTTTGATAGCCATGCCAATTACATTTGTAAAAGGCATAAAGGTTCTGGTAAGGTACTTCTGATTTTTCCCCCCTCTTGCGTGATTTATGTGCAGACTTCTGAGAAGTAGGTTTTGTAATAGAGATTCAGCTGGGCTAAATCACAGCAGCAGAAGCTTATGCAACTGCTAAAAACCTATGAGTTAAAAATGGAATAGTCTTGCAAAGTGGGGAAGGTAATAACATCAGTGATGAGAAAATAGTAATAAATTAGTATTTCAGCAATTCAGGTCTCTTTCCCACATTTTTTTTTTCTTGTACCAGAAGGTCTTGGTGTCATTTTTCCAGAATAAATCCCAAGTGATTTTTTTCTTAATAGAAAAAAGTCAAACTTTGCTTTCACTAATTCCACCCTCTGTCCCAAAAATCCAGGATCAAGAGCCCTTTTATCTGACTTTTTGCCATGTCACAAAACACATCTCGTATTTGCTGGACTCTGTATGTTCACTAATTCCTATAAAGGAACAGATTTTAGATTTTTATAAGTGGGTTTTGTTAATTTGCTATTTTAAAAATACTTGTGAGACCTTTACAGTTGCCATGGCAATATAATTTCCATAAACATGATTTTCATGGGGATTTTTGCACATTGAAGGCTGAGGTTGATATGCAGTGTTGGGGGGAAGGTAGGTGGTGAATTTGGCAGCAACACTATTGCTGCTTCCTGCAAATGCTGCAAATAAGATTCCAAGAATCCATGTTATTACAGAGACCTGGATCTATAAACAACACAATTGACATTGACACAAGGGGCTTCTTGGAAGTAGATCTGGTCGAGGAGAAGGAGACCAGCCTGTTCCTAGGAAGAAGCCAGCAGGGTGGTGAGTCCGGGGCACCTGGTCTGCTAATCAATGGTCCTGTCCAGGCCAGACTGACCTGAAATCTCTTCCCAAACCTTGCTTTCAAAAAGCCTTTGAGGACTGTTCATCCTGGAGCTATCCAAGGGGTGGTGAGGGGCTTGAGGGCTCTTTTCTGGAACCAGATTGGTTCAAAAATCCCATTTACTGCACCGCACTGCTGAAATGCTGAACATTTGCAGTGGAAAATAACAGAAAGTAAAAACACAACAATATTAGCTATTAAACAAAATAAGAAAACATTGAATAAGAAATAGTTTCGTATTCATCCTGAATGCCAGTGGTTGAGGGAAAGCAGATTTAATGAGAGGAGGTAGATGGTCCCAGTGGCCCCAAACAGCATCATTTTTATCAGTGACGCCAGACATTTGTGATGGCTCACAAATACATTTTATTAAATAAAATGCCAGTACATTTTATTTCCCAGAGAATGAGCTGTACAAAGAGATCAAGGGAGAAGTTGAAGACAGAGAATTTTCTGATAGCCAAACACGTGTTGGAGAAGGAATGACAAGGAAAAGCAATTAAAATTGGGAGCGTGACTGCCTGAGAGGACTCTGCCCAGGGGTCTCTAGTGAGCAGGTCAGGCACATGGCGCCAGGCGCTGCCTAATTAAGCACCTGAACACAGCCAAGGGGCTTGAATCATACAGAATTATGAATCATAAAGAATTATGAATTACTGGAAAGCCATTGTGTTGACATCATTATTATGTATTGTCTGAAATGCGAGCAGGGACACCCCGAGGAGGAGGTAGGAGACTGCCTCTGTGGCGAGCACTGATCTCCAAACCTGAGACGCCAGGGAAAGGTCATGTGCGTGCCCGGGAGCCTGCACACCGCGTCCCACGCGTGCCTAAGACAAGTGCACATCCAGGAGTCTGCACACTCAGAAAAACTCTACCAGCCCCATTACGCACAATCTCACGCTTCACACCAGTGGGAAAGGCCAGGGAATAGTCCAGTCTGCAGACTGCGGCGACGGCCGGCAGCTGCAGCCGACTTGTGATTTGTCAAGTGCGTTTATTGAAAACGAAAGCGATTTGATTTAGAGTAGCGAGGCTGAGGCGGTCCTCATTCCGAGGGTGCTGAGGGCTATGAGTCCCGCTGCGGGTTCGGGGCTGCAGTCAACCGTAGGCGGGGCGGCTTGCTCAGGGCCTATCAGCGCCGCTCCAAGGGCTTCCCAGGCGTTTTTTCTTTTCCCTGAAATAGCTCAGAGGAATTTGTCAGGACAGCTTCAGGAATGTGGTTCATCGCCCCATCCAGAGTGGGAATTGGAACCAGAACGCTGCCTGCAGCGCAGCTCCAGCTTCTTCCCTCAACACACATTTAATTTAAAAAAAAAAGCTTTAAAGCATCCGTAGCAGGCAGCTTGGCTGAGGCTGGTGGGCTGCCAGGAGGAGAGGAAAGGAGCCCGCAGAGCAAAGAACGGCCGGCCGGGACTGGTGCCTGGCTGCCTGCGGCCCCCTGTGGCGGCCACTGTCCCAGCTGTGGGGAGGAGCGGGCATGTCCCTTGTCCCTTGACTTTGTCTCTGAAAGGAGTCTCAAGGCATGAAATGCAGTGAGGAGCTTGGCCGCTTGGACGTTGCTCAGTAACGAGGGTGGCCTCTCTCATTCTCTCGACAAGGATAAGCAGAAGCAGAACCGCCGCCACACTGCCCAGAGGAGGTGGGGTGGGAGGCAGAGGTCCTTGTGGGGTCCCCAGCAAAAAGGGCATTTGAGGGTGGGCAGTCAGGTCCCAGAATGCTGGCGTGCTGTGTGTGTGCACATGCATGCTTCCCCAAGTTTTGGTGTCCCTTTTCTGCATGTAACTTTTTTTTTTAGTTTATTTATTATTATTATTATTATTTTTGCTAAGAGAATACCTCCTGGATCCCACCCTATCACATGATGGCTGTATGACCTTAGGCAGGTGACTTAACCTCTCTGTGCCTCAGTTTCTTCATCTGTAAAATGGGATAATAATCGTACCCACCTCATAGGGCTCTCTTGAAAATTAAATGTTATTTCATATAAAGTCTTAGAATAGTACTTTGCACATAGTGAAGCTTACATATTGTCTTTATGATTATTATCCTTAGAATTTGTCCTAGGCTGAAGCCAGCCCTCCCATTCCATCTGTGAGAGGCCCCATGCTCTGCAACCCAGCAGGGCCACCAGACAGTGGGCCTACTGAGCACAGGGCGAGACTTCACTAAGCTCCGCACCTCCGAGGCTTTTTCAATACCTGGCTTGTAGCAGGTGCTCAGTAGTTTCAGAGCCAAATAGCCCGTCAGGGACATGGCTGATGTGTGGTCCCACACTGCAGGTCTCAGGCCTCAGATCCCCTGGGAAGCTTGGCCAAAATGGAAAACCCCAGCTCCTACCCTCAGAAATTCTGACTTGGTATTAGCAGAAGTGGGGTGGGACCAGATAACTTGCATTGTTTGAAAAGCACCCCATTTAAGAAACACTCCTGGGGAACTTCAGTGTAATGTACCCCCAAAGCCTGGGATTGGGGGACAAGAAGAAGAACCGGGAGTGGCTCCTCCCAGCCGTGGCCTGCCTGCATGGCCCTCTTTTGCCTTCAGGACTGGGAGGGGATGGCAGGATCTGCATTGTCTGGTAGAAATACTGAAGCGGGTTAGAGCCTTGCAGGGAGAGAAGTTGGGGTTGGATTTGGTTTGAAGCATTTTTAATCTGGAGCTGCTCTGCAGGGAATGGTGAGGCCAGTGGGCCTTAGAAATACTAAAAAGGAGCCCCCAAGACAGGCCCACAGCTCACTGGTCCCCTGGAATATCTGCCACACATCAGGGTTCCTCCTGTCCTCAGTGCTGCCCCCAACCTGAGCCCCGCCCCTCCCTGGAGGCCCTCCTTCACAAGCGCCCTGCTCGAGGTTTGCAGGCAGCTTGGCTGCAGTGATGCCCTCCTTTCTGCTCAGGGCTGTCACCTGGAGCTCTGGTGGCTCCTCTGGTAAGCAGAACAGTGAGATTTCCTTGAGGTTCAAAATGTGGCCTTGAAAAGCAGCTGTTAGTGTAACCCAGCAGCCCAAGAAAAGACGTCATGGAGTCGAGTCAGGAGGCATGTGCTTTTATGGGGCTGTGTGTTTAAAGATACATCTGGGCTTTGTTTCTTAGCAACAGGGATCATCCAAAGCACATTGGCAGTGTCAGAGCAGCCAGGGATGCCCGAAACCACCCTGTAAAATACAATAGAAATCTACAAAGTAGGAGGGAAGAATCTAAGCACAGTTCCTCCAACAGGTGGAGAAACTCAGAACACCGAACAGATGCAGTCGCCATTGTTTTAGACTAGAGAACACCAGGGTGAGAGAAGCTTCTATCCTCTGGAGGCCACAGCACAGGTGTCCTGGGTCAAGGTTATTGAAATGTAACTTGACCTTGGAAAGATGAGAGCCCTTGACTCCCATCTCAGGGCTTTTTTCAATCTGTTTTTCTAATACCTACTGTGTTCGTTTAACAACTTTCAACAAGTATGCATTGTTGAAAGTAGGCACTTGGCCAAATCCTGGGTCTGTGGTGGTACTGTCATGAAGCTGGGCTTCAGTGGAAATCAGGAAACCTGAAGTGGGAGGGGCTAGCGGTCCTGTGCAGCTAGATGCCTCGGGGAGATGGAAGGTAGAAAGTGGAGCTGGTCGCGTTTAACCATGAGCAGACCTGCCGGAAGTGAGCACGCTTTGTCTAACGCGCCCCCGGAAGGCAGGGCCTCCTGGTGGATTAGGCAGGCCTGGGAAGCCTCCTGAGTTCCCCAAGTTTCTGAGTTGGCCTCTGGGAAGCATTCCTGGGACTCAGACACCTGGCTGCTCTGTCTCAGAGAAAGTGCCCATACCTCTGGGGAAATGCCTGGATGCCCCTCAACTGGTCCTGCCCTGGTATTGAGCAGGAAAGTTGGGCTGGAATTGAATTGGGCCTGGAATGGAATCTCATTGGCCCAGCTTGAAATCTACTCTCCTAGTGAATTTCCCGTGTACTCGTTCTGCCTGAATGGCTTCCTTCTGTTTCACAGGACCAGGCTCATGAAAAGTTAGAGCTGGAAGGGTCCTTGAGGAACACACAGTCCAAGCCTCTCATTTTACAGACATGGTCATGGAGGCTCAGAAGGAAGAGGGACTCTCCAGGGTCACATGGTGGCAGAGCCAGAGCTAGAACCTAGGCCTCCTGAGCTCGATCCCCAGATGAAGGTCACATGGGAAGCAGCAGGACGAAGGTCATGTCTGAGTCCTGGGCCTGTTGCAGGTTTGGGGTTTGGTTTTAATCCAACTTTCTGGAGTTAGTCCAGCACCGGCAGTAGTGTTATCTGAGCACCTGGATCGCTGCATAGGTTGGTTACCACATACAGCCGATTTTCCAAAGTGGTGCATCAGTCCCGCCATTCCTGACTGGCCCTTTCTGACATTGACCAGGTCAATTAAGCATTTTGAACCTGATGTTAGTAATACCTATTTCACAGCCTTGTTGCTGTAAGTGAGTTAATGCATATAGAGATTTTGTAACAGATGGTGGCGGGTTAGTCATGACTCTTTCAGTTAAAAGTGTTAGAAAACCAACTCAGGCTGGTTCAAACAGAAGATGGGATTTATTGGTTCACAGAACAGTCAAGTCCAGGGGACAGTGGATTTCAGGCCTTGCTGGATCCAGGTGCTCAAGCCTCCGTTTTTCTTTCCAGCTCTTGGCCCGACTTCCATTTCTCTATATTGTTTGATTTTTAAGTATTTTTACATGGTGACTCATAGTGATCCACAGTGACAATGTCTTTTAAACCAGCAATTCCAGTAAAAACAGGGGGTTCTATATATTGTTAACTTTTAGAATAAAAATTGTTTATACTGAAGGTATACAACATGATGTTTTGATATAGCAGTGAAATGATTACTACCGTCAAGCAAGTGAACATGTCCGTCTCCTCACCTAGTTTCCTTTTTGTGTATGTGTATGGTAAGAGCACCTGAAATACACTCCCTTAGTACATTTCCGGTGTACAATACACTTTTTTTTTTTTTTGAGACGGAGTCTTACTCTGTAACCAGGCTGGAGTACAGTGGTGTGATCTCGGCTCACTGCAACCTCCACCTCCTGGGTTCAAGCAATCCTCCTGCCTCAGCCTCCCAAGTAGCTGGAATTACATCCATGCACCACCATGCGCCGGTAATATTTTGTATTTTTAGTAGAGACGGGGTTTCACCATGTTGGTCAGGCTGGTCTCAAACTCCTGACAGCCCCAAGCCTACAATATACCTTTAACTATAGTCCAGATGCCATATATTCGATCTCTAGGTTTGTCCATGCTGTGTAACTGCAACTTTGTACCCTTTGACCTCTGCCCACTGATTTCACCACCTCCCTGACCCTGGTATCCACTGTTCTACTCTGTTTCTGTGTATTCGGCTTTTTTAGATTCCACGTATAAGTGAGATCATGCAGTTTTTATTCTGTATCAGGCTTATTTCACTTAGCATAATATTTTCCAGTTTCATGCATGTAGTTGAAAATGACAGGATTTCCTTCAAAAAGAGGGCTGTTTCTCCCTAATTGTCCTGTAAAGCTCCTGGAATTGAATCTCGTTGGTCCGGCTTGAGTCACGTGCCCTTCCCTGCATAAGCACTGTGACCGGGGCAATGGGATGCTTGGATCTGCCGGGCTGGTATCATGTGCCCAGCTTGGGAATTGAGGGCCAGGGTCAGTCCCACCCAAACTTCATGGGCTGAGCATGGGGAAGAGGAGGACCCCAAAGGAAGCTATGGGAACTGTTTCCTGAAGAAGAGGAACTGATGTGAAGTTGGCCAAAATAACGGGTGACCAGGCCTGTGAGAGATGTGGTGACCTCACATAAACATGTGCACCAAAGGGCACCCAAGTGGGGGACGTTACCATTGCCACTCTGAGTAGAGAGAGCTTTGCAAGAGAAGTGACAGGACTCCTGAAGCCCAGAGGGTGTGTCTCGAGGTCAGCTGGGCCCCAGGGCTGTGGGACTCACAACTCTTCAGGGAAAGGCCCACCCCAACTCTTGGGGAACAAGCAAACCGCAGGTGTGGTCCGCAGTCAGTTCTGAGCAATGCTGGGTCATATGCCTGGGCTCCCCACTGGCGGGGCTGCTGGCTCCATCCGGAGCTCTGCACGTGTGGACTCACTCGCAGCTCACAGCAGGCCTGTGAAGACGTGCTAGCGTAGCGGGAGGAGAGCCTTGGGCACAGAGAGCTTGCTGGACCTGCCCAAGTTAGGAAGGGGCAGAGCCGGTGGGCTCAGGTAGCCAGGTACCAGGAGCAGTCGTTTGACCACTGCCCTGCGCCTCACAGGGATCTGTGAGGACCAAATCAGGCCTATCCAGACAGGCTGGCACAGCAGAAGCCCTTGATAAAGGCGAGTGTTGTCACGCTGCCCTATTGAACAGATAGATAGCGCGGTGGGAATGCAGAAAAGTGAATTCTCAACGGAAGAGCTGAGAGTCAGCCCCCGCTGGAGGCTGAAGGTTGTCAGAAAGACAGATTGGCCTGGCCTGACCCTCTAGCAGGCTGCTCTCCAATCTCTGCCAGCAGGCACCCAGGGTGGGTGAGGCAGGAGGCAGGCGATGGTGGCCGCCCAGGTCCCCGGACTGGAGTGCAAGGCCTGGCTGGGCTCTGGGTTGTGGAGAACAGAGTCGGGGGTCGCTAAGTGGCAACGGGGACTCTCTGGACAGAGTTGGGGAGAAGATGGGGCAAAGGCCCAGGCCAGGGAAAACATGAGGGCACTTCTTGGTGTTCAACAGGACACGATTTCCTGAAGTGCTGTTTCTGGGAGGATGAACATAAGCAATACCATGTCATTCCTGGGCACCCATTTTTCAGCCCGTTAGGTGTGTGGAAGCCTGCAGTGGATAGACCGAACCACCAAAATATCAAAGCAGCTGCACTCCAACAGATATTCGGCCTTTCACATCTGCAGAGCCTTCTTGACCTAATAGGAAATGTCTGCTGGTGACTTTCTCCCCAGAGCCTGCGTTGGCATCAGGCCAAGGGCTAAGTCTTGCCCTCCCGGTCTCAGGGGCTGCCACCCCTGTCCTTTTCCTTCTTGTTTAGACTGCTGGAAAGAGAACGTACTGCCCTAGGTGGCAAAGCCTCACTTAAGTCTCCCTGCACCTAATGAGTTCTGCTTGGAAAATCCATCAGCCTCAGACGTGGCTCTGTCTGACCCTGTGATTCTCTCCTTGGCTCAGTAATAGGACGGAGCATGACTCCTCTTCCGGCTGCTCCCCAGCAGGTGGACTGATGGTCTGTTCTTACTCCAGGTTGCAGGAGCCGCTCATTAGAGGGAGTGACACACTGTCCCGGAGCTGCTGGCTGGGGCGGCTGTTGGGCAAGGGGATAGGGGGACAGATCTGGTATGAGGGGCCCCGGATGGCCAGGTATTCTAGGGTTCCCAGCCAAAAGTCTCCTGCAAGGCCAGCAACCCTGATTCACATCAGAAAAGAAAAAGAAATTCTCCCCATTCTCCAAAAGCCATGATGAAATGAAACTCATTCATGGAGAGATTACATGATCAAGGCTCCTGAGTGGCTGCTGCGTGGCATGTACGTGTCCCAGGTAAAGACCCATCTCTTGCCAAAGTTGCTGCAGTAGTGAGTTAGCGGACATCCAAAGGGCATTTTTTTATTGTGGTAAAATGTGTATAATGTAACATTTACCGTTTCTGCCATTTTGAAGCGTATGTTCCTACGGCAGTAAGTACATTCACAGAGCTGTGCAGCCACCGCCAGCATCCATCTGCAGAACAGTTTCCTCTTCCCAACGGAAGCTCTGTGCCCATTAAACACGAGCTGCCCACTCCCCCCTCCCCCAGCCCTGGCAACCACCAGAGTACAGGGCAGCAGAAACCCACAAACACAGCTTGTCTAGTTCCGTGGACACACAGCTCTTCAGGCCTTGGCTGATGCCTCTCTGGAGATCTATTTATTTAATAAATCCTTATGAAAAGCTTGCCATGTGCCAGACATTGCATTGGTGCCTAGAATATAAAGGGGAATAGATGCAACCCTGTTCTCTACAGCAGTCATAGCTCCACACACGCTTTCCTGCTGACCGCTGGTGCTGCCTCCTATTCTAAGCACCTGTTACCCCCTCTAATGCTCACAGCCACACACACAGAGAGGCATTACTGCTCTCATTTTCAGGTGAGGAAACCAAGGCACAGAGAGGTTAAGTGACTGGTCCAGCGTCACACAGGTAGGAAGTGGCAGAGCTGAGGCTCAAACCCAAGCAGGCTGGCTTCAGCATTGGTATTGGTTTTAGCCTCTCAGCTGTATTGCCTTGAAGGCCTCACAGCCCATGCAGGGAAGAGTGTCCCTTCTTGGGACTGCTCTTCCTCCAGGAATTGTCCCCATTGTGTCTGCGTGACGTGATTCTAGTAAATAGGAAAAAAAAAAGCAAAGCAAACCCAGTAGAAAAAAAAAAAAAAAAAAAAAAAACGAAGCTGTACCTGGAAATCTAGTACAGCTCGAGACCATGGAGAAGACCAGGAATGAAGCCTCGGGGAGCCTCCAGGGCTGTGGGAGGCCAGCTGCTCTCTCCTTCTTCCTGCCAGCTCTTCATACGAAACAGCATCACACACACACACACACACACACTTCACGCACACACGCAAGCCAGGGACTGATGATGAAGGTTGAAAGTCTTACCCATGGTGCCCTTAGCTGCCAGGGAGGAAACTGAGAGCCCCTCGAGCCCCAGGGCCATTGTTGTCATGGGAGTAAGGGTGTGGAGGCTTTCGTCAGATTCCCACTCGGGGCTGCCCTGCAGTCTTCTCCCCAGATGGATGGTTGTTCTGTGGGGGATGGTTGCTCTATGGGGTGAAGGAGACAGAGGCTGCACAGAGAAGACAGCAGGGCGGGGGAGAGCGCGTGCAAAAACCCGAAGTCGCTGCCTTGTTCCACCACCAGCCCGGGAAGACGCAGGGCCTGGCCTACCGTTTCCTTTGGGGGAGGTCTCCCTCTCAGCCTCCCCCCACACCAGCCGTGAGATAGACTGCCCTCCCCGTGCTCCCTCTCAGCCTCCCCCGACACGCAGCCGTGAGATAGACCGCCCTCCCCGTGGGCCCAGGGCGCTGGAGCTTGTTGCTGGAGGCTGATGCCATCAAAAAGACATTGCTGCTTGCCACCTTCTCAACATGTCACCATCTTGCTTCCACATGCCTTCTCAAAATGTCCTTACACATCATCATAGGTAGTCTCTTTTAATTTTTTTCTTTACTTTTAATTTTAAAGATTTTTTTAAAAAACTGAGCTAAGATCTCACTATGTTGCCCAGGCTGGTCTCCAACTCTTGGCCTCAAGTGATCGCACTGCATTTAGTCCCTCACACCCACCTCCCCACCCCCTGGGTTTTTTTTTGAGAAAGGGCCTTGCTTTGTCACCCAGGCTGGAGTGCAGTGACTCAATCACAGGTCCCTTGCAGCCTTGATTGTCTGGGCTTAAGCGATCCTCCTCCCCCAGAGCAACTGGGACCACAGGCACGCCCCACCATGCCTGGCTAATTTTTGAATAACTTGTAGAGACAAGGTCTCCTGTTGCCCAGGGTGGTCTCGAACTCCTGGGCTCGAGCAATCCTCCCACCTCGGACTCCCAAAGTGCTGGGATTATAGACATGAGCCACTGAGCCACTGCATCCAGCCCCAATCCCTTTTTAAAAAGGCAGCTGTGGCTGGCTTGAGTCCGACTCAGTGAAGGCCAAGTTTAAAGCCTACAGCCACCCCTACAGCAGCCGCTTCCCTGGGCAGAGACAGTGAATGCAGCCGGCCTTTGGAAGGCCTCTCCCCTCCCATTCCTGAGTCTTACTCAGCTGCCCCTCATATCGCAGGGTTTTCTCTTGCTGATTTCTCTCTCAAGCAATGAAATTTTAAAAAGTCACACTGAAGTATTAGGGACTTAATGAAGATATGTTTGCATTTTGAAGGAGAATCTTGGGGAACTAAACGTTCATAATGGCAAGAAGTGAGAGCTGCAGCTGGAATTCCTGTTGCAGTGGGGCCCATACCTCTGTGTGAGGAACCTTCTGGGCATCCCTGAGTTTGATCAGGTTTGGGGTGCACTTTCCCTTTATGGATGGCGGGTTCTCGCCTGGCCCATACCAGTGCCTTTTCTTAGGCTCTGCAGCTGTGAAGCCTGCTATGAGCACTAATTCTTTGAGAGAAGCGTGGTGGCCTAATCTCACACTGTCCCTTTGGCAAATGGTAGAAAGAAACTATCTTATCTTGGCAGCATGGTGGAAGCCATGTGTGGCATGAGTTTAGTGATGGGGAGGGATGGGGTATGGGGATGCCAGGCCATCACGATAAGGAATGCCAGCTCCCAACACGTGAGTGCAGCCTTCATTCAGTTCTGTGCCAGGCGCTGGGCTGCGTGATGGGAATACAGTGGTATCAGCAAATGTACTTGGTCCCCATCCATGTGGTGCTTCCTGTCTCTTAGAGGAGACAGACATTACATCAGATAATCCCACCGCAGGTGTGAGATGAAGAGGTCTGTGAAGGGGGCACTCAGAGCTGGGGAGCGAGGGGCCGTGGGGGCCTCCCAAGGAAGCCTCGCTGGCCAGAAGGGTACAGCGAAAGGCAAGGCTGGGGCGGGGCAGATCAGGGAGACCAACTTGGGAAGACCTTATATATATATATATATATATATATATATTTATTTTTTTTTTTTTTTTTTTTTTTTTTGAGACAGGGTCTTTGCCGCCCAGGCTGGTGTATGGTGGTGACATCATAGTTCACTGCGGCCTCAAACTCCTGAGCTCAAGTCGTCCTCCCTAGTAGCTGGAACTACAGGCACATGCCACTGCATCCAGCTAATTAAAAAAAATTTTTTATAGCGATAGAGTTGCCCGGGCCTCAAGCGAGCCTCTGGCCTCGGCCTCCCAAAGTGTTGGGATTACAGGTGTGAGCCACCCTGCCCTCCTCCTTGTTTTTATTCTATGAGCAATGGGAGCTGCTGAAGGATAATCATATCTGCATGTTGAAAACATCCCTGCAGCTGTTGTAGGCAGCACAGCTGTGGGAGACCTGTTAGGAGGCTGTGGTCCAGGCAAGAGTTGATGGGAACTTGAACTAGGAGGCAGCATTAGCAGAAACAAAGTGGGTGGATGTAAGAGACATTTAGAAGTAAAAATGGCAGATTTGGTCTCAGATGGGCTGTGGGGGAGGAGGAGCCCTGGTGAATCCTGGGTTCTGGCCAGTGCGGGTGATGGGCGGGGTGTAGATCTCTGAGATAGGGAGGGCCAGGCCCAGTGCGGGACAGGTCAGGAATTTGTTCTTGTACTCATTTTTGAGAGGGTTTTGAAGTATCCCAGAAGAGGTGTCAAGTAAGCCATTGTCAGTGGTCTGGAGCTCAGAGGCCAGGTCTGTCCTGCAGAATGAAGTCTTCAATCAGGCGCTGTGGGTGGAGGGGAGAGGTTCTTAGGAGGAGCTGTGTGCTGGGGAGAGGAGAGGGCTAAGCCTGAGGGCTTCAACATTTCATGGTTGATGAGGGGCAGGGCAGAGGGGAACAAGTCATACCTTGAGTGCGCCCCACTCTCCCTGGCATATACCCCATCTTTTCTACCTGAGACATTCTTCCTTCTTCCTAGACTCCGCACTCACCCCGAGGCCTCTCCTTCGTCTCGGAAGCCCTCCTGTCCTCTTATGCCTGGGTCAAGGGCTGCTCTTGTCCCACTGCTCCCCATGCTGCCCCCTCACAGCCTTTATCACATTGACCAGAAATACCCAGCTGTGTGTCTGGATCCACCACTAATCTAAGGGTTCTGCGTCTGGGTCACCATTGTGCCCCCACACCAAGTACGGTGTCCGGTTGGTCTGTAGTTAGAGGCTCAGCTGCTATAACAAAGAGACCAGAAACACAGTGGCTTAAACCATTTGAAGCCCTTTCTTTCAGGTCAAGCTATCAGGCTGTGCCAAGCTGGCAGGGAAGCTCTCTTCTAAGAGGTCATTCATTGGAATCATCTTGGTGAATAGTCTTCTGCCAAGGCCCAGGACACAGCTGTGTGCAGCTCTGGTTCTCAAGGTTGAAGTTAGGCTACTGCTGTGCCTTCTTTCCAGCCTGTAGTAGGGAAAAGAGCAAAGTCTGGAGAGAGCAGCTGGATTTAATTTGGGGATAACCCAGAAGTTTCACACATGTATCACTTTCGCTCATAGCTCATTGTCCCAAACTTAGTCTCATGGCCTCTCCAGGTTGCGGAAGAGGCTTGGACGTGAAGACTTTAGATGAATGGCTAAGCGCCCAAGAGTCAGAGAAGGGATTTTGGGGCCAGCTAGCAATCTTCCTACTCAGTGGACAATGAATATTGAATGGATGGACAGACAGTTGGCTTGTTGGTGTCTTAGTCCATTTTCTGCTGCTGTAATGGAATACCACTGACTGGATAATTCATAACAGAAAGAAGTTTGTTTAGCTCACAGTTCTGGAGGCTGAAAAGTCCAAGAGTATGGTGCCAGCATCTGGCGAGGACCTTCTTGCTGCATCATTCATGGCAGAGGGCGTCACGTGAGAGGGTGAGAGTGTATGAGCTTAACTCTGTCTTCCTCTTCTTATGAAGCCAGCAGTCTTATTGGTCCTAGTAATGGCTGTCTAGTAGAGGCTTGGAGGGTGCTCAGAGGTGAACACATATGAAGTGCCTCTTTTTTTCTTTTAAGTTTATTTTTATTTTTCCCCCCATTTATTTTATTGCATTTTAGGTTTTGGGGTACATGTGAAGAACATGCAAGATTGTTGCATAGGTACACACGTGACAGTGTGATTTGCTGCCTTCCTCCCCATCACCGTGCCTCTTAAGGTTGCCTGGTGGTCTGCAAATAAACAGTTAAATTTGTATTTCAGGTAAACAAATGCAAATATTGAGTGAAATTTGAACTTGACTTTCAAATAAGCAAGGCTTTTGTTGTGTGTTTTCTTGTTGTTGTTTTTGTTTGCTTGCTCGTTTTAGTATAAGTATATCCCATACACTATTTGGGACATACTTATACTAAAAAATTATTTTCTTGTCTATCCGAATTGAAATTCAACTGCTTGTCCTGTATTTTATGTGCCACCCTACTCATTCTATGCCTGGTATTTATTAGGTGCTCAGTAAATCTTGATTTTCTTTTCTTCCCAAAAAGAGCCTCTCTCTGGTTGCGAAGAGCAATATACAATACACTCATATGTCTATTCGTGTACTTTGTGAGAGAAGCACCTAAGATGTGTGTTCACACTTATTTTCATTCTTTGTGATGATTTCTCTGAATTATTGGAAAATGCATGCTTCTTCTCTGTACCTTGGTTAGGGGTGAAAATAATGTTGCTAAATAATAATTTAGCAATGCAATGTCTTGTGAAAGGTCATGTTGGGAACCAGTGGTTTGGCTTTTCTGACCAACGTGACCCATTTGGTATTCTGTCAGCATTCCCCAGACCATGTCATGTTGACAGCTGTTTTTGTTTTTCCTGAAGATACTTATTCTTCACCAGGTAGTGACCAGTGCATGATCAAAAACTAGGAGATGCATTTGTTCATCTAATATCTATTAAGACTTATTATTCAGGTTCATTAGATAGCTGTACTCCATGAGTACCTTCTATGTGCCCATTATACTTCTAGGTGCTGTAGGGACTTCAAAGATGAATCAGACAAGGCCAGGACCCCCAAAGGCATTGCACTGTGGTGAGAGCAGATATAAATGCAGACAATAAAAAGTGGCCCCCCTAAGGTGCTTAGGGAGCTCTAGGCGCAGTGAGGGCTGCATGTGGAGCCGAGCTGGTGTCCTCAGTGGGCAGGAGTGCACACGCAGATGATGGTGGGGGAGGACAGACAGCCAGGTAGTGGGTGGGGACAAGAACTGGAAACCAGCAAAATGAGCTGAAAAGCGGCAGTGGATGGGAAGATGGGCACGTCTGGGAGGAACCGGTGCTGAGGGATCCACCACTTTCTTAGTGGATTTCTTCCTGAGCCAGGCCCGGCCTAGCCAGCTTGTGTCACTGAGATGCTCTCATTCTTCAGGCAGACCCATTCTAGGGACTTCCTGCGCCTGTCCCTGTGGAGGGTTGGAAGTCCTCTCTGCAGCTGCTGTAGTCTCTGGGATTTGACGAAAATCATCCTTTCTTCTATTTCTTAACTGCAGCCTCTGCCCCGCCCCTCGTTCACATATCTGCCAGTCAGGTATCACAGCTTATGCGTCCCCTCCCCCAGGTCCCCCTCACTTAGTCACCCTGCAGCCTTGTTCCCAGTCTCCTGGAAGCGCTGGTCCCAGGGGTCCTGCCCACAACTCCACTGATGTGGAGGCGGACACTCCCGCTGCTGTACCAGCACCACCCCAGGAAAGGTCAACACCATCCTTCACCATTGGGACGACTTGTTTTAATCCTTGGTTCTTTCCTGAAATCAGTTTCTTGTTAAAAAGTAGGCTTCTCAAATCCATTTGGCTCTTTGTTCTGTTAAGACATCAGTATAGGCCAGGTGCGGTGGCTCATGCCTGTAATTCCAGCACTTTGGGAGGCCGAGGTGGGTGGGATGACCTGAGGTTAGGAGTTTGAGACCGGCCTGGCCAACATGGTGAAACCCTATCTTACTAAACAGTACAGAAAATTAGCTGGGTATGGTGGTGTATGCCTGTAATCCCAGCTACTGGGGAAGCTGAGGCAGGAGAATAGTTTGAACCCAGGAGGTGGAGGTTGCAGAGAACCAAGATTGCACCCTTGTACTCCACCCTGGGCAACAAGAGAGAAACTCCATCACACACACACACACACACACACACACACACACAAACACACACATACACACACGCACATGCACACGTGCACATGCACACACACACGCACACGCGCGTGCACACACACACAATTCAGTATGTGGATCCTGAAGGGTCGCCCCAAAGTCAGTCTCGTCTGACAGCCTGTGCACAGGAAGCCAGGCCACTTTAGTTTGGCTCTCATATCCTGAAAAGGTTTTCCACAGTCCCAGGGTAGGCTGTCTCCTGAAGCCCCAGAACCTCCTTCCCCTCTTGATCTCTGATGGAGCTGAGGGGCCACAGACCTCAGGCCTCTCCCTCTTCTTTCCTGGTAGCCAACAGGTTTGTGAAAACAGGCATGGGGTGTCTCAGTGAGCTTTTGCTGCATAACAAACCGCCCCAAAACTTAGTGGCTTAAAACAACAGCTGTTTATGGAGTTCACAGTTCTGTGGGCTGGGCTCAGGAGGGCATTTCTTTGGTCAAGCTGGGCTTGGCTATTCTTAGCTGGGATGGCTAGATGGCTGGGGCCATCCCCATGTGGTATCTCACTGTCCAACAGGCTAGCCAAGGCTTGTCCATGGAGTGACTGTGCAGAGCTCTGTGCATGTGGCCTCAGCTAGGGACTGACACAATGCCACTTCTCCCACATTGCATTGGCCAAGGAAAGTCCCAGGGCCAGGCTGGATTCAAAGGATGGGGAAGCAGATTCTACTTCTTAATGGGAGGAGCAGCAAAGTCACATTGCAAAGGCCATGGATACAGGAAGTGAAGAACTGGGGCCATTTCTGAAATCTGTTGCAGTTGGTTAAAGTACTATTCATTCTAGGCCTGTTCTTGTCATTAAATGGGAATAAAAACTTGGGATTGTTGTAGAAATCAAGAGAGGTAATGTGGTGAAATGCTAATCTCCAGTGAGGGCATTACAGGTTGATTATAATGATAATGGTTATACCTTTGCCATTTGGAAGGCCAGGAAGGTACCTTTTGCTAGTCAAGCAAGCGCACATGTCTATCCTATAGGACAGCATAAAGCAATTCTGTTTTTCCTCCCCAGTGGCTTATTAGTCTATTGCTGTCCACCTAGAAAGGTCCTGAGGGAGCTCTTCCTCACTGACCTCTTCCTTTTTCTCTTTCCACACAGCTGAGTGTTCACTAGAGTCCTCCTCTTTGTCTCTGGCTCAGCCTCTCATCTTCGGATGGAATGGGGGGTTGGGAAAAGAGGTAAGAGAGCTTCAGGTTCTGTGCAGAGGAGGCACAGAAGTCAGAGCAACCCAGCTCCAGGACATTGGGCCTCTCTTTTCCCAGGCCTGCTGCCTCCAGTTGTGTGGGCCCCAGGTCGTGTCGGACAAGGCCCGGCAGCCCAGTCTTTTGATCATCCTACGGACTTCCTATAGCATGGCTGCAGTGCAGTGTTATTTTAACAGACTTTCTGACTCTTGTCAGTTGTCCTGGCATGGTGGGGCAGGGCCCTGGGAGGGGGAATGGGAGTAAGTGCCCTTCTGCCCAAGAGCCAAGCAGCATAGGCCTTTAGGGGTCTAGATGCTAAATGATTGCTGTAAGAACCAAACATCCTGGCCCACTTCTTCTACCTGTATCCCCCTCCATTGACGTGTTGCCCAGTGACACTCCTGTTCTAACTATCTATTGTGGTATAGAAAACAATCTCAAAACTTAGTGGTGTAAAAAAATACACTGTATTATGCTCATCATTTCTGTGGTTAGGAATTTAGACAGGAAGACACATTAGGGAATCTTGCCTGTGCTCCATGGTGTGTGGGGCCTCAGCTAGCAATACTCCAAGCCAGAGGGACTTGATGGCTGGGGACCGGAATCACCTGGAGGCATCTTTACTCGCATGTCTGGTAGCTGAAGCTGGCCATCAGCTGGATTCTCACCAGCTGAGCTGAGCTGGTGGCTGGACCATCTACACCAGGTTTCTCCATGGGTTTTCTCACATGAGCTAGTTTGGACTTTTTTACAGCATGGTGGCTGGGTTCCAGAGTATGCATCAGTTTGTTAAGGCCTGAGCCTGGCACAGTGCCACTTCTGTTGTATGATGTTAGTTCTTAGAGAGCTCAGTTTTAAGAGGAAAGTATATGGGTCTACCTCTTGATGACAGTGTCAAAGAATTTGGATGTCCTGTTTTAAAGCCACCACACCCCCATTTGGAAAAAAGATAGTTCAGTTTATCATTTCTCTGGTTGATTTAGTAATGCAGTTATCCCATTTGTGAACATCACTAATCACTTACCCAGTATCATTTTACCTTCTTCCTACTTCCCAATAAAATCCAGACTTATACTCAGGAGTTCATGTCTCCTTTATGCCACCTGAGCTTTGTAGGGAAAGCTGCCTCTATTTCCTTTGCCAAATCATTGACTCGACAGTGGGCCAGTGAACTAAATAGTCCTATCTCAATAAATCTCAGGATTCCTACTTGGAATTCTGAGACAGAAATGTTCTGTTTCCTCTGAAAATGTGGTATATGAATGTGAAACCTGGAACTGCTGCAATTATTTTGTCAGCATGAGAGAAATTGGCCTTGTGCTGAAGCTCACACCATGAAAGATAGAGCAGAGAGATGGAAGACATTGGGTCCCTGATGAATTATTGAGCCAAAGAACTAAACCAACCCTGAATTCCTGTTAATAATAAAAATAGCAAACGGATATTAGACACTTTTTATGTTCTAGGCATTTTAAATGCAAAATCTCTATGAAGCCTCACACAAAACCCTGGATACGGATACGAGTAAAACCCACATTTGACAGATGAGGAAATTGGGCTGAAAAGGTTTGATGAGGAGAGAGACCTCCAGAGGTAGAATAACTTGCCCAATTTTCACTCAACCAGTAATTGGCAAAGTCACGAATAACACTCAGCAGTCTGGCCCTAGAGCCCCTCTTCCTAACATGATCCCACAGTGCTCCTCTAGCATTTTTCCTTGTTTGTTTTCTCATTTGTGAACCAATAAATCCCTTTGTTTTTGTTTTTTGTTTTTTTGTGGGTTTTTTTAGACAGAGTCTTGCTCCGTCACCTAGGCTATAGTGCAGTGGCACAATCTCAGCTCACTGCAACCTCTGCCTCCCAGGTTCAAGTCGTTCTCCTGCCTCAACCTCCCAAGTAGCTGGGATTACAGGCGCATACCACCATGCCCAGCAAATTTTTTAATTTTTAGTAGAGATGGGGTTTTATCATGTTGGCCAGGCTGGTCTCAAACTCCTGACCTCAGGTAATCTGACCACCTCAGCCTCCCAAAATGCTGGGATTACAGCTGTCAATAAATCCTCTGTAATTTAAGGCTGTTTGAGTTGGTTACTTCCAAATTAAAGACCACACGGGACAACCCCTCCCTGCAAGTATGGTGTGTCCCCATGGCATGAGCAGCAATGTCACCTCCCCATGGAGAAAGCTATCTTGCGCTGATTTCATGTGCCCCAGGCAAAGTTGTCCCTAGCACCAGGACATACACATGGGCCACCAGGCAGGGCACAGTTCCAGGAAGGAGCAGGTGTGTCTGCCAGGCCCATGGGGATCACCAGTCAGACAGGGAGCACCTAAGCATGAGCTCCACACAGGGCTCCTTCCCCCTCCTCTCCTTCCTTTCTGGTCCTCCGAGAGGCTGGGCGCCAGCTCAGTCAAGCCACTTCCTTTTCTGCTGTTGTGTTGTGGTGCCTAAGTCCACAGTGGCTCCGGAAGTTCTCTTGGGACTGGAGTCCTTTCCTGGCTTCCAACTCTCATCTCATCTCTAGTGGGTGAGCCCAAGCCTGCTGAGAGCCGCGCTCTGCCTGGTTAACTGGGAACAACACCATAGGATTGGGAGCTGCATTCCAGGGGCGTTCCTGGAAATTCAGGGGCTTTTGTCACAGCCCTGCAGAGTCCCATGGCATCATGTAATGTCCTGTGTTAGATGGCTATGTGCATCTGTCCCCTGGTTTACCCGATTGCTCCATCGCCTTCTCTGTAGCCAGTGAGGGGCTATCTGGTGGACATCCTTGAAGAGCTAGATCTCAACAGGTCACCTAAAACTTTGTTTTAACTGAAATGAGAATTCGATTTTGAAAAAAGAGAAGAAGGCACCTATAATTCTGCCATGGCAAAATCATAACATTTTAGTACACTCCAATCTTTGTCCATGCACATGAATATTTTAAAATAGTTCCCCCCTCACAATATACATTCTATTTGTGTAATCTCACTCGAAGCACCTGCCCATCTTGCTGTGTAGTCATCTCAGTTATAGTTGTTACCAGCTGTGTCACACTGGCATAGGGATGAGTGCCTGGCCTCAGCCTTCAGGAGGCTGACATGGTGAACTTAACAATTATAATAATTTTTTGAAAAGGTGGAGTGAAGAATAGTGCCAATGGCCACAAGTCAATGTGAGAGCAGGATTCAGTGAGATCTTCAGTTTTGTTTTCTTTTTCATAATTAATAACTCCTTTTCTGCCAGTATTCTGCTCCAGCCCCGCCTCCTCAGAGGGCAGTCCCCATCATCCTTCCTACTCTGTGGGGCGCCCTCCTCATGCCCCAGCTAGGCCTTATTGTTTCATGCTGTGTTCTAAGTACTTTACATGCATTAATTTAATCCTCACATCTACCCTTGGCTACTATCATTATGTGCATTTCATAGATGGGGAAATGAGAAGTGCCATCATCTAGAGATGAGGTATAGAGATGAGCCATCATGTCAAGGTCACACAGCTTCTCTGTGATGTGGCCGGGATCCCGACAACATCATGTTGTAGGCTCTAACTGCCTGTGATCTCAGAGAGGCTCCCTGGCCGCTGCAGCCTTGGGCAGAACCCCTCTCTGTTTTTAATCTTCGTGTCAACCCATCCGTGGAAATGTCATCTTGTCAGGTTGCAAATTCTCAGGAGGTGGGAGCCGTATTGTCTCCCATAACAAATGTCACCACTGCTGCCCTCATCCTTCTTTCCACCAGACTGGCCACCTTTAACACCAACCTGCTGGAAGATGGGAAGGACGAGGCTAAGCCCTCAGGGCGTCTGCATGGTCCCAGGCTCCCCTGCCCTGGCTGTTACACAGCCACCCTTCCCCGTCCTATCCATGTCTCCTCAGCTCAGCCTCTGGCACTGAAGCCTAGAATCTGTCATGGCAAGGCTCAGCGTTAGGTAACTGAGAAATTCCATGTGGTAAAATTTCTGCTCCAGCTTAACATCCTGGGAAGACCCCGGAAGAGACCTAAGGTGTCCAGTCCTGTAGCACAGCTCCCCAGCACCCCACAGTCTGCCCAGGCTGGGAGCACATCATAGGTCTAGGAGCGGGCAGGCTGAGGGCAGAGGAGGTTTGCTAATAAGCACAGAGAAGCTGATGCAATGCCCGGCACCACTAAAATGAATTATCAGCTCCAGCCACCCTCCCCCCAGCAGGATGAGAGCTGCTGTCATGGTGGGGGCACCGAGGCGGATGGAGGAGGGAGCTGGTCTCATTTTCCTTCTGTCCTCAGAAGGAAGGACACCAGATGGATGTGTGGCAGCCAGGAAGGCTCCTGTCTTCTTTCCTTCATGCCAGCTGGAAAATCAAAGGCACACACTAACAGCTGCAGCCCACTTGGTGCTGCACTACACCTGGAGACTGTGACTTACCAGGGTCTCATCTGCACATCCCTTGTCTGCCTGAAGACTCGCACCCCACCGTGTTCCCCGACCTCCTCAATCCTCACAATCCCAACGCATTTGCCCAAGACCCCTGAGCATTTACCCGAGTCCCTGGGGGAAATGAAGAGGATTTGTCCCAAGCTGGCACTTTCTGACTGGGGAGAGAACAGAGGGCCTCTGGATGTGGGGCAGCAGCTGAGGCTAAGGGAGAAGTGGTTCAAGATGCCATACACCTTCTCTCTGCTGGGGACAGAAGGTCGCCTGTCCACTCTTCCTCATTCTCTTCCATGAAACGCACGCATGGAAATCCTTAGGTCATAATAAATTCACTGTCCCATCTCTAGTTGATCAAAGGTGAGTTATTGGCCACTGGGAGCTGCTGATGCAGGAATCCCCTCCCACCCCGTCACTGCATGGAGATGACGGGATCCCAACCAAATGCTGGCAAGGTCGGCTTTTCGGTGGGTGGTATGACCTCACTAGGGTATCTGTGCTTTCTCTAATGTTGAAAGCCACTCATGGACCCTTTGCTTCTCCAGAACAGAGGCATCAACGACACTGGCAGATTCGTTCGGAAAAAGTGTGTGGATGGTCAGGATGATGGGCATGCTAGCTGTTCATGTTTACCCTGCACCATTATGTTCTGAGTCCTCCTTGCAAGTTCCTTGCTGGCCAGGACATGAGGCTCCAGACAGGGCTGGGTCTACAACAGTTTCTAGGTAAATGGCTTGGTGCAATTCCAGGGGAAGACACGGCCCCTCCGCAGACCTGAGCAGCCTCGAACCCACGCTGGTGTGCCCTTTGGTTGACACCTTGCTCTCCCACCTAGTATGGCCTTCTTGTGCTCTGTTCTGGAGTGACTGAGCTGAAAGGATGACACTCCTTCCCTCAGCACATATGAGCACACGATATCTCAAATCTTCTGCTCCATTTCTTGAGAAAACAGAACCCAGAAGAGTTGGCACCAAGAGCATCTGAGAGCCCCGGGACCCTGGCCTGGCTTTCTGCAGCCTCGGCTGGTTTCCTTAGGCCATGGCCGTTAGGCCACCTTCATGTTCAAGGCTACACTGATCTGCATTCCTGAGACTTCTGTCCAGAAGTATTTGTGAACTTGTAGTCAGTTCTCTTTCCTTTCCTTTTCTTTTTGGTTGAAATAATTGCACGAGGCAAAGACGATAACTAGACCTCCTGAATCAGAATCTTGGGGCGGTGGGGCCTAGGAAGGCATATTTTTAGCAGTCTCTGATCTTGACCCTGAACAGAATCTCCCATTTAGCTTATTCTGGCCCTGAACTGGGCAGCCCTTGGCAATGGGTCCTATTTCTTAGAGTGTGAAGAACCTGTTTCTTTGGCTTTCAAAATCAGCTGTGCATTTCCTTCCTGACCCCCAAAGCTCACATTCAGGGTAGAGCCTGGAAAAAGGCCATGCTCAGCCAACGCTCCCTGGAGGAGTGAGGGAGGGTGTCCAGGTGTAAGTCACAGCCACTGATGAGCAGCACATCTTAATGACTGCAAAGCCAGCTGCAGGTGACATCTGGGATCAGACAACTTGCTGGCCTAGGTCCCAGGGGCACTTTTTACTCTGAAGCAGCTGCTTCAGAAGACAGCTCTGCCCTTCTCCACCGAGTTCCAAGAGGCCTTAAGATCCCCTCTCCAAACCCAGTGCCTCCCAAAGCTCCCATGTGAGTCATGAGAAAAGCCGAACCCAGTGAGAAATCAAAGGACATTTCCAGCTCCCAGGCTCTATCTCGTGGGAGCAAAGCCGCCCGTCTCCTAGTGGGAGGCTGTACCAGCCCACTTCTGGCTGCTTCTCTTTTCGTGCCTGACAGCCAAGCTCCAGGAGCTCTCCCCAGAGAACAAGCCCAGAGAAGCTCTTTGGGGCCTCTAGGACGGAAGTGGAGGGACCCTTTCCCTTCCCACTGCTTTGTCTCAGGGCCTGAGCCCTGAGCTCCTTAGGGAAGTTGCAAGCACAGAGACCCCAGCAAAGGCAGCTGGTGGGGGGTGGGGAGGGCTGTGCTTATAAAGCTAGGCTCTGCTTGTGTTTTTGCTGCAACTCTCCATGGGAGGACTTCCCCAGGTCTCTGCTGCCTGCCTTTCTTCCCAGGATCATGGTAGGACGTGCAAAACACATGTCTGTACCCAGGTTCCGGTGTTACACAACACACTGATTTGGGTGATTAACAATACAGTCCATTGCCATCATTTTCCCTGAGGCCAGTTAGTGTTGGCTGGGACCTCCAGGAACAGCATGCCCAGGGCCAGCCTCAGCCTCGCTGTCCCTGCTGCAGAGGACCGTCTCCCACTCCAGCCCTGAGTCATATGGGGGAAGCCACTGCACAGAGTGAAAGGCCAGAATCGTGGACTCGTTTCTGACGAGGTTGTGCGATTTTCTCTTTCTATATCTGCGAGGCTAATTCCTCCATCCATCAGAGCGAGGATTGGTATCAGCTGGGGGAATGTTTATTTTTTTAAACAAGCAGCACTAGACCCATCCCTGTGTCTGTAGAAGTCTAGAGGTGGGGCCTTAGAATCTGCATTTTTATGAACCTCAGTTTGAGGCATTTGATGCACAAACTGGTTTGAAAAACTTTGCTTTGGATCACCTCCCCTGACCATCCACTTCTCATTTTACCAAGAACCTTGATGTGCTATACCCCACCTGGTTATGTCTTCACCCTGTCCCCCGCCCCCTCCTGGCAGCTTCTCCTCAGCAGACTAACAAGCTTAAGTTTCTCCCCCTTAAGGAAGAGTGGTCCTCACCCATGCCTGGAATCCACACTTCCGTTCTCTCCAAGCCCCTGACCTCCTGCTCTGAGCCCTGACATTCTCCCGACTCCCTGTGGAGCCACTCTTGGCCTAAGCGAGTCTGTGACTGCACGTGTCCCTCTCACTGAACCTTGCTGAAGGAGGTGACCTGCTCCAGCACCTTCTCTGGAGGTGACCTTCCTCCAGACACTTCTCTCCTGTTTCTGGGACACCCTCTCCCAGCCACTCTGATTGGGCCTCCCCTGTCCCTTTTGTGGTCTTCTTTTCCCTTGATCATCCCTAAAATCTTGGTGTCCCCAAGGGTCTTTCCTGGAATTTCATGCCCTCCTGGGGTGACCTCATTCACTTCCAACCCCTGCTTGAAACTGATGCCTCTAGAGTTCTTGTCTCTGACTCAGCTCTTTTCTATTGGTGGGCACCAACCGCTCTGGGTTTCCCACCCTGGTCAATGGCTCCATCCTCACCCTGTAGTGTAGAAAACCAGAACCCCAACCCCATCCCGTGCTCCGGTTCCTCCTCTACCCCAACATCCAGCAGGCCACTCAGTTGAGGATGCTGCCTTGCTGTCCTCTGCACTCCTGTCTCTCCCACTGCCCTCCCCTCTCTTCTCACTGGGCATTTCACCAGGCCTCTTCTCCCTGCCTTCCACCTCACCACTTCCGACCCATCCTTCCTTAGGGGTCATGTGTTTGTTCTCAAATTCAAACTGGACCCAATAGTCCCCTGTTCAACCCCTTCCCAGGTCTGCCCATTGCCTGGAAGAGGAAGGTGGATTCCAGAGCCAGGCCCGCAGACCCTCTCCGGTCTGATCCAGGCCCGCTCCAGCCTCGCTTGTTTAATTTCTGGAATTTTTACGGAAGTCTGAGCCAGCTTTGTTTTTAATCACTTTTCATCACTCCGTTATACGCGCGTCCTGAGTCTAGCCTGTGCACTGCTGAGCTCCGGACGGCCAGGCCAGCCTGTCTGCAGATGCTCTTCCCCTTCTCCTTCCCTGCATGAGTCCCCACCAGCTCCCAAGCTCCTTGCTCCATCGCCTGCTCTCCTGTGAAGTCTTTCCTGCTATGGTCAAACAGAATTGAATTCGTCACTGTTCCTGGTGTGACCCAGTGTCCCTGCCAGAGTGTGAGCTCTCGGGCGGGGGTGGCAACTTCCCATCACCTGTCTGGGTTCCCATTCCCAGGACTCAACATTGGCATATGGCTGGTGCTCAATAGAATAAATTAGAACCAACACATTGCTGTTGGGTAGAGCGTTTTATTTAACTGGTAAGACTCATTTACAACAATTAACACCTCTTCATAGGAAAATGTGCTAAAATCATTTTTAAAATTTACTGCTGAAGAGATTAAAACAATGTTTTTATATCATAAATCCATTCACTTAATCTCCACCTTTTATGGCATATGCTACCTTATACGACAAAAGGGACCTGTTCTAATTTCCCAACTAGTGAAATCTGAGTTAACGCAACTGGACAACGTGCATGCATGTGGTAGAAGTCAGGATGTGTATAATGTTATATTTTTACATGTCGTAGAGCTATGAGTGTGTCAACATGAGTAAAGGAGGGGCAGAGACCAGAATCCCTCCCACGCCATGCACATGCGAAGGTCATCTCCTCCGTTAAATGGAGTGTGGGCCAGCCCCGCTTCTCCTAACATAGACGCCAAAGCCTTTGCTAAGGATCATCCACGTTGCACAGCCCTGCTCATCTGCAGAGCACTGGGCTCCAGGCCTTCCCCGCTCCGCAGCGAGCAGGCAGGTACTCAGCCCACCGGCCTCTAATCACTTTGGCAATTCCAGTGAGATTTCCTCTTTTGACAGGATGAACTAGACAACCTTCTTAAGAATCTCTGAGTTCAAGGACAAAGCTTCCTTATGCTCAAAACTTTCATATACACATTAGGCTTTTATTATTCAGCTGTTCTTGACCTGCAGAAGTGCCAGTTTCATATGGTTCAGCCTAAGAAAAACAGGAAAGAACATGGACCACTGTTCCCATTTCCTAGGCTGGAAGAGTGAGGTGAGGCCACAGAGTCTCACAGAGAGGGTCACTGGGTGTCAGGCAGCTCCTACTGAGTTGGGGGATCAGAGGATCACTGCAGCCCTGAGATCAGAACACCGTCTAATTTAGGGGCTCCCATAAAGGAATGGGGGGGAAGGAGTGGGTTCAAGGATATTTAAAAACCATTAAGGATGAAGGTTCTTTCCTTATCATTATTTTTTTTAGATGGAGTCTTGCTCTGTCACCCAGGCTGGAGTGCAGTGGAGTGTTCTCAGCTCACTACAACCTCTGTCTCCCAGGTTCAAGTGATTCTTCTGCCTCAGCCTCCTGAGTAGCTGGGACTATAGGCATGTGCCACCATGACCAGCTAATTTTTGTATTTTTGGTGGAGATAGAGTTTCATTATGTTGTCCAGGCTGGTCTCGAACTTCTAACCTCAGGTGATCCACCAGCCTCAGCCTCCGGGAGTGTTGGGATTACAGGCATGAGCTGTCACGCCCAGCCTCTTTCCTTATGTTTTAATGCAAGGATGTACCACCCTAGACTGAAAAGAACTCAGTATTCTACACTAGACAGATTGGCTTTAAGTCTGGGTTCCGCTGTGTGATGCACTGGCAGAAGCAAAGGATGGTGGCACACACCTCCTAATAGTCCCTGAGTCCCCTGCGTCCTCCTGTGTCCACTACCAAGCCCTGAGCCCGTATCCCCCCATTTCTCAGTTGCTGCCTTCTTCTCCCAGTTCATCTTTCCCATCTCAGACATCTTAAATCCACCTGCCAGCCAGACACAGTGGCTCACGCCTGTAATCCCAGCACTTTGGGAGACCGAGGCAGGTGGATCAATTGAGGTCAGGAGTTCAAGACCAACCTGGCCAACATGGAGAAACCCCGTCTCTACTAAAAATACAAAAATTAGCCAGGCCTGTTGGCGCATTCCTGTAATCCCAGCTACTTGGGAGGCTGAAGCAGGAGAATCGCTTGAACCCGGGAGGTGAAGTTTGCAATGAGCTGAGATTGCGCCACTGCACTCCAGCCTGGGGGACAGAGCAAGACTCCGTCTCAAAAAAAAAGAAAGAAAAAAAAAAAAAAACCACTCTGCCAACAAATTAATTTTCTTAAATCCCTGCTTCCATTCCATTGTTCTCCTGCTCAACACTCTTTGTGAGAGCTCCCTTTCCTGCAGGTGGTGGACAAACTCATACCCAGGCATTCAAAGCCTTCTACTAATGGCCCAAGTCAGTCCTCCCTCTTCATCCTCATCACCTTCCCCTTGTCACCACCCTGCCCCCTGCACCATCCTCTCCATTCTCCTTCCAGCAGGAAGAGTCTGGAGGTGCAGTCCCAGCCCCATCACTTTTACTCCTACAAACGTGGCCAGCCCTCAGCCTCCTTCTCCTCTGTCAGGTGGGGTGATGAGTTTGTCCAGTACACTGTGAGCTCTTGAGGGCAGGGGTCCAGTTAGGTTCCTGAATGAGTCCCTACAGAGACGCCAGAGTGCACCCCAGCCTCATCCCCCAGAAAGGAGGCTCCAGCCCACACTCTGTGCCCCTGGCTGGCTGCCCCCCTGGCGAGAGTAGAGCAGTGTTGCCTCTCGGGTCTCCCACAGGGCCTCTGGGGCTGTGGCGGGAACACAGAGGGGTAGTTATCGAGTTGCCTGATTCAAATCCCTGGTTTTCACACTTTCGTGAGCATTATCATTCCTTGGAGGGCAGCAGGGGAAGCTTGTTAAGAAATGCAGATGTGGGGTCTCCTCTTAGACATTCGGTAGATCAGGTGAGACCTGGGCACTTGCATTTTTAACAAATGCCACAGGTGATGAGGCAGGTGGTCGGAAGAGACACTTGGTGTTGGGTGTACTTCTTTGAATGCCACAGGCCACCTACTGTGTACAAGGCTCTGTGCGAGGGGCTGGAGGGATGAAGGTGAATGAAATGCGCCTGGGGCCTCATATCTGTGGCAGTGGTTACGAAGAGGAGGAGGAAAACTAGGCAGGGTCAGTTTCAGAAATTGGCACGTGGATTCAGGCTTCAGCCTTGGACCTGAAGCACAAAGGTGTGAGCGAGAGCAAAGGCCACACCTGGAAACTGTAGGAGCCAGTGAGTTGGGCAGGGAAGGGCCAGAATGAGAGGCGCCTGGGACCTCACGTCAGTGGCAGTGGTTACGATCAGGAGAGGAAAGCGAGACAGGGTAGGTTTCAGAAATCAGCACGTGGACTTGGGTCAGAGGGGGAGGCAAAATAAAAAACAAGGCAGCCTCAAAGAGCGGGAGCTGAGAGAATGAGGAACGCGAGAATGGTCACCAGTCTTTTGGCCAATTTCCCAAATGCCCTGCTTCAGAAACAAACCATCTACACCTGGGAGGCAGCTCAGAGGGGCATGGCGTTGGCATCAGACTCTTCTGGGTTCAATGCCTGTGGGCGACAGGGAGCCCGCCGGGGAGTCTCGGCCAGCGAGAGGGTCCCAGCCTGAAAGAGGGGGTTTGCAGAAGTAAAGAGAGACAGAAAGCTGGGGTCTGGAGGACTGAATAGGCAATGCCTATGCAGGAAGTTTATTTGTGTCCAGGGTTCCAATATATACCTTTAGATTATAAGGATTGACGTCAGTGCACATTATGTAAGCTATACAATAAGGGGAACAGAAAGTTGCAAAAAGCACAGAAAGTTGCAAAAAGCAAATGTCAGCAGAGGTGGTACATAATCACGGGTCATAAAAGGTAAGCAGGTGATGTACTTTATCATTGTTAACAGAACATGTGGTCACAAGGATAACAATCTAGAAATGTCACAGGCTAAGCCATAAACCTTTATCTGAGTATAGGAATGTCATCTGGTCCTCAAAAGGCTATACTTAACTTGGTAAACAGAGTCATAAAACCCACTCCTCAACAGGAACCAAAAGAGCACACACATCCATTACCCAGGGTCACTGTAGTCAGAAATAGAGGCTGACATTATTCTTATTCTTTCCGTTCCTACTTACCCATAGCTTGACTGCCTCCAGCAGGAAACTGTGTCCGGGATCAAGCTCACGCACAGCGAGGCCCAACACTGGGGGGGCTTCACATGGGAGCGTTCCCCACAAATGCCTGCCTGTAATTGTGACCTTGGACAAGATGCTTAGTTCCTGGGAGTATTATTCAGGGTTATCCAGAGAGACAGAACAAGTAGGATATATAAAAGGGTTTTTTTTTTTTTTTTGAGATGGAGTTTCACTCTTGTTGCCCAGGCTGGAGTGCAATGGCGCGATCTTGGCTCACTGCAACCTCCACCTCCTGGGTTCAAGTGATTCTCCCGCCTCAGCCTCCTAAGAAGCTAGGATTACAGGTGCCCACCACCACAACCTGCTAATTGTTGTATTTTTTAGTAGAGACTGGGTTTCACCATGTTGGCCAGGCTGGTCTCGAACTATTAACCTCAGGTGACCTGCCAGCCTCTGCCTCCCAAAGTGCTGGGATTACAGGCATGAGCCACTGCACCCAGCCCTGGAAGGGGATTTATGAGGGAAGTTGGCTCATGTGTTCACAGAGATGGAGAAGTCCCACGATAGGCTGACTGCAAGTCGCAGAGCCGGAGAAGCTGGTAGCCGGCTCAGTCCATGTCTGAAACCTCCGAACCAGGGAAGCCAACAGTGCAGCCCCAGTCAGTCCCGAGAGGCCCCCAAGAGGCCGCTGGTGCAAGTTCCGGAGTTCAAAAGCTGAAGAACCTGCAGTGTGATGTCTAAAGTCAGGAGAAGAAAAAGTGTCTCGCTCTGCAAGGGGGAAAGGAGGCAGAGGGGACATTCCCCTTCCACTGCCTGTTTATTCTAGCTTAGCCCCCAGCTGATTGGATGGCACGCACCCGCATTGAGGGCAAGTCTTCCTCTCTCAGTCCACTGGCTCACACGCCCGTCTCCTCTGGAAACAGTCTCACAGATACACTCAGAAACAGTGCTCCACCAGCCACCTAGAAACCCCTCAATCTAGCCAACTTGACACCTAAAATTAACCATCACACTGAGTCTTCTCTTTCTGTGTAAGAGCATGGTATGCCAAACGGTGGCCCCTAAAGATGTCCACATCCATATCCCCAAGCCTTCGAATATGCTACTTGATGTAGTAAAATGAACTTTGCAGATGTGATTGAATTAAATGAGATGGGGAAAGCATCCTGGATCACCCAGGTAGGTCCTGAATGCCATCACAAGGGTCCTTGCCAAGGGAGGCAGTAAGAATATATAAAGACAGAAGCAGAGGTCAGGGAGAAGGTGCTACATTGCTGCCAGTGATGATGGAGGAAGGGGCCACGAGCCAAGGAATGTAGGTGGCCTCTAGAAGCTGGAAAAAACAAGGAAGTGGATTTTCTCCTGGTGCGTCCAGAAGGACTCATCCCTGAGGACCCATTGCAGACTCTTCTCACCTCCAGAACTAAAAAAGAATAAATTTATGTTGCTTTAAACCACAAGGTTTGGGTAACTTGTTCCAAAGCCATAAGAAACTACAACAGATATGGAGAATGCTAATTCTCTGCACGGTTGTTGTCAGGAGGGCTCAGAGCCCATGTAGGACAGGGGCCTAACTTGGTAAAGGTAGTGATGTTACCCTTAGGGGCCGTGTCTTAGACAAGGTGAAGAATGTGACCGCACCCCCCACATTGCTTGGCACCTTGTGGATGCTCAATAGAGCTTAGACTTCTGGTCCCTCCCCTTACAGGTCGGGGTGCCTGGGGGAACCCTGTCAGGGAGAGGCTCTAGAATACCTGTCCTGGTCTGTGACTGTGCAGGCACCCAGGCTCTTGGCTCCTGTCCCTTAGCCAGCAGCGTGTGTGTTGGGCGGTCATTTCCTGGCCCTTCGCCTCTCCTGAATTTACCTCTGAGGTTGCTTCTGTGTTAACTCAGACACACCAACTCCCACCTTGGGACTCTTTGGCTCTTGGAATCTTTGCCACATAAAGTCACCCTTTACAGCTGCCTGTTGTCATTACAGGTAGCTTCCTTGTTGCTCCTTCCCAGAAGGGACTGCTTGTCATGTGTCTTCCTTGTCTCTCCCAAAAGTTCCAAGACTGTGTGGGGCCCCTGGAAGCCCCATGCCACACCTCCTCCAAGTGGCCCACAGACCTCTCCATTATGGAGGTGAGAGGTGGCAAGGGTCTGGGCAGGGGTGCCACTCAGAGGACAGGGTGCCAGACACCAGGGGCTCCTCTCTGGGCTCTCGGAGGGTAGACAGCTGGGCCCCAGGCCAGCGGTGAGCACTCAGAGCCCTCTGTCTCCCAGCACCCTCAGAAGGCTGTTCCCTCTGCCCTCTCACAGGGACATTCGTCTCGGCCTTCACCGTGCTGTGCGGGGCCCGCACCGACCTCCCAGACAGGCACGTGTGCTGCGTCTTCTGGCTGAACATCGCGGCAGCCCTCATCCAAGTGCTCACAGCCATCGTCATGGTGGGCTGGGTCATGAGCATCTTCTGGGGCATGGACATGGTCATCCTCGCCAGTGAGTAGCTGCCGGTGCTGCGCCTCCTGGTGGGGAGGGGGGCAGGGACAGGAGGGACTTGGGAGGCCCTCACGACTGGCCAAGATCCTGCTCACCCGCTAAGGATGGGCTCTGGAGAGGGCCTGCCTGTGCCCTCTTCATTACTGCCCGGGCTGCTTGGCATAGGGGGCCTTCCCCACTGGGCCTGGCCCAACACCTGCAGGGAGTTATGAGCACATGGCAGGCAGGGTTCCATCATTTAATGCAAACTTGATTCAGACACAGAATAGCTTTGTGAAAGGGTTTAGAGTTACAAAATCAAGTTTACCAAAGACAACTCAGTTACCCTTTCTAAAATAACCCAGCAAAATCTTAAAACAGGCACCACCCATTGTAAGCAGCTGTGCATGTCTCCCTTACCACCACCCATGTTTCCTGCATTTTTGCACACCCACCTACCTGTGAGGCCACAGTTCCTCAGTAATTGGCCTCATCTCTGAGGCACTTCGCCCTCACTCCATACCCCATGCCCCCCATTGTGTCCTATATCCCCCAAAACCATTCATAGCTCAGATTGTCAGTGCCAGAGGTCAGCTGAGCCAGGTAAGGGTGGCAGAGGCAGGAGCGGAAACGCAGGGTTCTAGGGCCCTAGACTGATGTAGCGTGATCTATAGTCAACTCAGCCTGAGTTCAGGATCCTGTGAATATCCAAGACCCAGGGCTCACACAAATGCCAGGACCAGGGTCAGTGACCAGTTAGGCCACCAGGCCAGAGAAAATGCAAGTAGCAGAGCCTGAGGGAGATTCAGTGGAGTGTGGTCAGAAGGGCTGCCCAGAAGCGGCTCCTCCAGCAGCAGAGATCAGGGGAGGAAGTGGGTCAGCTGTACGCCCAGGGTCTCCCAGCAACAGAGCAAACCAGGCAGACGCTGGCAACCAGGGGCAGCCAGAGTGGGGCCAGCGGCTGAGCAGCAAGCTGACCCAGGGAGGGATGAGTGGGGAAGCGGTAGGGAAGCTGCTCCTTCCTCCTGGGAGGGGTGTGCTCAGGGCAGAGGCTGCCCCATCAGAGGAATATTGTGAAGTAAGCCCAGCAGGCAGGCCCTTGGGTCTCCTTCAAGGGATCTCGCCCCCTGAGGCCACTTTCATTTGTGTGGAGAGGTGAAGGGCGTGAAGGATAGAGGTGCTGCCAGCTCTTGGGTGACTCCTAAAAAGTAGTCCGACAATCCCACAGAGGAGATTTGCTGCTTCCCCAGGGCCTGTGGGATGCACGCTCCTGACCCTGCTCCCAGCTGGAGACTGGGAGGTCCTTCTGCCCTGGGAAGGTTGAAGACTGCCCAGTTTGTGCCAGATGAGCCCCACTTACTGGCTCATCTTCTCTCAAACCAAGCATTTGGCCAGGCACTGGGGACCTGAGTAAGGAGCCTCTGCATTAAAGCGGGACATGACTGTGTCACAGGGTAGGTCTCGGTAATGTGTGTTGATGCCTCATCTGATCTCTAGAGCTTTCTGGTACACTTGTCTTTGATCTCCTTAATACCTAGGAGCCAAGAGGTAGGAACCTTAGAGATGACTTAAAGAGCTCCCTTCATCATGCCCTAGGTGCAGCATTGAGGCTCCGGAAGTGCAGATGGGATCCAGTCACTTCCTCACTTTCCGTTGCCCCAGGCCGTTGACTTGGCCAGAAACTCCTCTGCTGCGGCTGGTGTGGGGTGGTAACTTGGCTGCAGGATAAGCCAGTGCAAGAAGCTGCAGCCCCCACCTTCACCACGCAGCCTTCACTGGGCGTCAGCGTCAGCCCCCGCCCCTTGGAGGTCTGCACGCTGTTTCCAGGGATGCTATCTTTGCATCAAACTTTTGAGGATGCTTTTAGGGGGTGTGTTTTCACACTGCTAATAAAGACATACCCAAGACTTGGGGAAAAAAGAGGTTTAATGCACTTACAGTTCCACCAGGCTGGGGAGGCCTCACCATCATGGTGGAAGGCAAGGAGGAGCAAGTCACGGCTTCTGTACGTGGCAGCAGGCAAAGAGAGAGAGTTTGTGCAGGGAAACTCCCATTTTTAAAACCATCAGATCTCATGAGACTCATCCACTATCATGAGAACGGTGCAGGAAAGATCCATTCCCATAATTCAATTATCTCCCACCAGGTTCCTCCCATGATACAGGGGAATTGTGGAGTTTCAGTTCAAGATGAGGTTTGGGTGGGGATACAACCAAACCATATAGGGCGATAGACCTGAGGGCTGCATACAAAAACCAGCCACACGTCACTCTTACCACGGCCTGACTGCCAGCCTCATTCGCCCGTCTCAGCAATGGATGCCTTTGCATTTTTTTCCCACCGCTAAACCCACCCCCAAAGGATGAATAGTTGCCACTCATGAGATGGTGCTGCAGTGAGGTTACTCCCAGCAACCACGGAACGTGTGTGTCCCAGAGTGACTCCTTTAGAAGACAGCTGGATAAGGGACTGTTCTTTCTGGTGTCACTCCAGCCTTTCGCCGTAAAAACGGAGGAAACTTTCCCGTTGTAACAATACACTTTAGTTTTTCACATGACATTGCCTGTGGTGTCATCAGCAAACACACCATCATGGAAAACTCCTAAGAGGGGAGTCAGAGAAATCTGGATGAAAGTGGGAGTTACCATCAGGAGATTGCAAGCATGTTGCCTGATTTCTATGAATAACGACAAATAACAACCAACAACAGCCTGTCTTGGTCATGGGTCAGTAAATACTTGGTAGCTCTGTGGTGGGCTCTTTCTGCCACCATCCCCCATGGCAGACATTGCTAATCAACCATGATACTTTCTGCTGAACAGTCTCGCATGTTCTCAGCACACGGCTTCAGGCAGTCGCTACTGATTGATCCAAGAGGTCTGCAAGATAAAATCTGTTTGCCTCCCTCTGGCTGGGGTCTTCCCCAAATAATTTTTATATATGTGTCTCCTCCCCATAGAAACAGCTGAGCACATAGCTCAGATAGAGCCAGGCTGGGGCCGGGATGGGGCACATCAGCGTCTTTAGATTGCTGCAGTCAAAGCTCTAGCTGTCCAGGAGCTGTCGCTCCTCAGGTTCATTTGGAATTTATCTTGAGGAAGGCCTGAGGTGAGGACGAAAAAAAGAGGGGGATCTGGGTGCTGTGGCTCATACCTGTATCTCAGCATGTTGGGAGGCTGAGGCAGGAGGATCACTTGAGGCCGGGAGTTTGAGGCTGCAGCGAGACATGATCACACCACTGTACTCCAACCCAGGCAACAGAGTGAGATTCTGCCTCAAAAGAAGACAAGAATAAAGAATGACGGGCAGCAGTGTGGGCATGGCCAGGATATAAAAAGGCCGGGGGAGGCAGTGGACAGAACTCCCTGGCAGAGTGAGACCCCCTCGCTGTGTCCCCAGCCACGCCCACACACTGGGTGGGCAGACCACTGGCCACAGTGGCTGTCACCATGAGCACTGAGCACCCCCTGCCTGGGGACTGGCATCTGAGAAGCCGCTGGCATGGCCCCTCTCCCATCCCCCAGGCCTCACCATCGATCCGCTTTGCTTCATGTTCCAAGCGCTCTCTGTGGCTCTGTTTTCAGCCTGTGTTTTCTCTTCTCTCTCCTTTTCCTCCTGCTGCCTCCCACTCTGCGCTGCTGCAGTTTCCCAAGGTGAGTCTGTGGATGGACGCGCAGGCCTCGTGCTGCGGCTTGGGGCCCTCCCTTCCCCTGAGACCCCCACTCCTGCACACAAACACCCCACCCAGTCTCCCCATTGGTCAATGGGCTTTTATGTTTAGATTTAGCTTTTTGTTTGGAAAATGCTTAAACACAGACAAAAGTAGAGGCTCTAGTAGAATGAGGCCCTAAATGCCCATACCAGCTCCAACGGCTGCCCATTCACGGCCAGCCTCCTTTCTCTGCCATTCCCTACCTCTCCCCGACCCCCAGCATGGGTTTACCAGCACCCAAAATTGAGAAATACTCTGCTGAATGAAGAGAAAAAGCAGCTCAATCCACTGAAGCTCCTCTTCAGACTAAGTTCACTGGCTAATAGAATAAGTGCTCATGTAATAGAGCTGGGAATATTT
>NW_016107357.1:9130497-9226523 GCF_001604975.1 Cebus imitator
CTATCATTCATGCTGAAGTGCAGTGGTGTGATCTTGGCTCACTGCAGCCTCCACCTCCCGAGTTCAATTGATTCTCCTGCCTCAGCCTCCCAAGTAGCTGGGACTACAGGCACTAATTTTTTTGTATTTTTAGTAGAGACAGGGTTTCACTGTGTTAGCCAGGATGGTCTCACTCTGCTGACATGGTGATCCACAGGCCTCAGCCACCCAAAGGGTATCTTCTTAAAAAAAAAAAAACACAGTACCCTTTCACACCCAAATAAAGCAGTGACAATTCCTTACTTTTTCCCAAAGGACTCATGATGATCAACATTTTAAAGGTTCAGGCTTCAGGCGCCTTTTCCTGCCATAAGCGTCCAGCAGGCTGGACACACGCAGGGATGTCTGCTCCCCTCTGTATGCCATCTTCCTCCTTTCTTCCTCCTCTCTATCCACCCATACCAGATGCCCAACCCTCGGGGAAGCCTGCCTGGCACCTGCTCCCAAGGCTCTGCACTAGGAAATGACACCAAGCCAGCCTGTGAGTGGCTTCCAGGTGTGGGTTCAGGAGCACATCAATAGCCTTTTAGCCCCCACCCCAAATGCCCACCTGTCATACATTCCCAGTAAACCCGGCACTCCACACTTCCTGATTCATTCTTTTGTTTCCCATTAAAAAGCCAAAGCCCTTGGGAAAAGTTGTGCTCTGATGGTAGCAGTCATTTACACTTTAGTATAAACAAGGTCTCCTGCACGTATTCTGGGTTAGTGGCACCTCCTGGAGAAATCCTGAAAAAAGCAGGTGTCTAACCATCTCTTCTTTGCTTCTTCTCCACAGGCTACAAGGAGCAGGGCATCCCACAGCAGCTGTGAGCCCGCGGGAACTGCTGGGGAGATCCAGGGGGCCCAGTGAGGGCTGCATCAAGCAGCTTTGGGCACACGGACCATTACGTGTTCTCTTCTGCCATTTTCTGGACTGGGGGTGGAAAGGGGGTATTTTTAAAAATATTATTTATCTTGAAAACGCATCTGCTTTTCTCAGCAGGTTGTGAGGGCTGCCAGTCCCTCCTGCTCCAGAAAGCACTGTGGGCGCAGGCACCAGAGCACCAGAGAGTGGGGTGGAGATGAGAACGCCCACAGGGAAGCTGGATGCTCCAGCAGGCTCCAACCCGCCTTGCCGTGCCCACTGTCCACTGCAAGGGCATGCCACAGCTGCTGGGCCGGGCCACACCGGGCCCTGTCTCACAAAGGGTTCAGGACTGTGGTAGACCCGTCCTCTGGGACCCCACCCACCTCAAAATCTAGCACCTCAAGTATTTACTGTGTGGCCTCCTGAGGGCAGCACCAGGGTGGGGGTGAGGATGGCCAGGCTCCACCCCAGTGTGGGAAGGCCCACTATGCCCACAGCTGGCCTGAGGCCTCCGGGAGAAGACCAGTCTCACAGGTGTCTCCTGGGCGGCCTCCCTGACTGCACCCCTCGCCTCCTTGCCACTGAAATCGAAGGGCTAGGTGTGTTGTGACCTGTGTTTTCTTGGGAAGGAGAGGAGTGGATCCTTCCCTGCGGTGAAACTGCCAGAATTACCAGACGTTTATACACAAAATTATTAGACTGAAGTGGGAATGGGCAAACTAGCAGGCTTTTACCCTATACTTAACCGCATTTCTGGCCCACACTCCTTTTTCTGAAGTCATTGGGGCCAGATGTGTCTCTGAGTTGAGAAATTTCAGATTTGAGAAAGGCAATGTGATCCGTTTATTGAAACACTTTCTAACCTTCCAGCAGAGTGTGGGTCATCCCGCCTACTATCAGGCACGTGACCATTTCTGCAGAGAAACGTGACTAGTCCCATCAATTGGGATCCATACAAACTGTAAATAGCCTCAGCTCACTTCAGTCTAATTTTACCGCTAAGTAACTTAGGGAAAACTTACCATTTGAGAGCTTTTGGGGTTTCAGAATTGCAGAAATAATGGTATGGGGTTGTAGACCTGGATCTGAAAATCCTACTTGCGGACGGATGCGTTAGAGGGTGACATTGTCGATATTATACTGGGACTCCTTCAGGTGCCGAGGGACCCTGGGCCTCTTTAAGAAGCCCCTCTGGAAGTGATTGAAATAAGGCTAGATGCCTAATGGGGGCCTCGGGGTGGGGAGAGTCGAGCAGAAGTTGTCCAGGCTACTATGGATCAAGTATCAATCTGAAGTTAAGAGAAAGGAGAACCCAAAATTATACTAAGAGGATGGACATTTACACATCTGTTTCATTCCATTTTCATTCTAACACAGGAAACACTAACAAGTGGAACTGGCCCGAAGTCTAGCTTCTGACTCCACTTGACGTAGGGCCATTGGGCATGACCGTCTTTGAAGGGCTTGTTTGTCTATCAGAGACTCCGTCAGAACTCCATGAAGGCAGGAGAAGGGATTTTGCTGAATGAAAGTGCTTGGGAAGTAGTGGCCACCGTGCTGGGGGTCCCAGCCCACCTACCCCATCCACTGGCTTTCTAATCACAGTCCTGCCTGAGCAGCAGGGCTGGAGCACCCTGCAGACTGGACAGCTCCCGATATCCCTAGAGAAACAGAAGCCCCTGCAGCTACTCACTCACCCTGCCCCGACTTGACTCCCGGCCTGTCCTGCCCTGCGGCCCACCCCTTAACATGGATCCCTTAGCTACTCTCCCTCTTCCATCGCTGCCTGGGGCTGGGCTGCCATGTTGGAACACCTGACAGTGTCTGTCGCATCCTGTCCTTTCTTCTTACCAACCCCAATCCAGGCCTTTTGCCTTCTTCTTTCCTGTCTGAAAGTCTGTGTCTTCAACGTATGGGATCAGATTTGGTTTTCTCTAAAAAGCTAGAACCTTCTGCTGTGTGCAGCGGGCATCCTCCAGGCTGGCTGCTCGCTGCTCTCGAGGAAGCTGCATGAGAGCGGAGCCGCCCCTCTACTCAGATAAAATAGCTTCAGCTGCAGGAAGCCGCCCCCTCCCATGCCTGCCAGCCCACAGCCCTTCACCCCACATAGCCCCCACAGTTTGCCCGACTCCCCCTGAGTGATGACAGGTCCTGGGGGGGCCGCCCCCACACATAGGAGGGAGAAGCTTAGTTTCCCGGCTTGGGCTGGGGGTGGCTGCTGAGGGGGTGGAGCAGAGATAGCAATTTATATTGCATGTTTAGTGACACAATCCAGATGCAGGTGGGACTTTCTTGAGTGGCAGGTGTCACCCTGAGTCCTGTGTGGGATGGCTTAATAGAGGGGTTTGTGTGTTTGTGTGCATGGAGGGCCACTGCACCCCCAGATCCTCCTCTCCCCTGAGGGCTGCGTCTCTAAACCTGGGAACACATCAGCCTCAGGAGGAGGCCCTTTTCCGGGTAACTGGTGTGTGGGAGAAGCCAAGAGGCCCCTGCCTGTCTCCTGAATGAGGCTGTGAGGGTTGCCACGTGGGTGGCACAAGTTCAAAATATCCCCCCGCCCCTCTAAATTAGACCACGGTCTCAGCACAATCATCTTCAGTAGATAAGGGACGGTGGCTGATTTACTCCAAGTAGTTCCAGCTGGCTCCTCAGACCAGGGCCAGAGTTAACGTCTCAAACAGCAGCCGGCTGAAAATTGGGGTTCTCGTGCTGGCAAGTGCTTGGCTGACGCCCAACCCTTTGGTGACGAAGCTGGGCTTTGCCTTGGTAGTGCAGACAAGGCTGTTGGCTCAGAGGTTGCAGGGCAGGTTCGCCACTGGAATTCAGTAGGATGCACCCTGGCTGTGTGTATTTTGGGCAGGAATCCCAGGTGTGCAGAGAACGTCAGAGGCAATGAGATGCTCCCAGGACCCAACTGTGACACTGGGATCAGGGTGGCCATTCCCTTGGGCCAGAGTGAGCCGTGGGTGGCCTGGGCATGTCCCGCGGACGGTGGAGACTGTCGATTTGGATGTTGAGCTCCGAGTCAGTTTAAGAAGTCAGGACCTCAGGCGGGGAGGGCTAGGGCCCCATGGGAGCAGCAGGAGTCTGATGGCTCCTGGCTGTGGCCCCCCGCCTGCCTGCCTAGCCTAGTATCGGGGCTGCAGGGCAGAAGCTCTGCTACTGGGGCACTCCCCAATCTGCCACACTACTGGCCTTCCCAAAGTAAGGAGGAGGCAGGCAGCATGGTCCCCACCCTCAGCTGCCCCAGTCCCACACATCCAGCCCCAGGGCTTTTTAGCTCCTGGGAGGGGAGATACCTTTGTGAGTTTCAGATGTCAGACCTGCAGCTCAGAGAGAGAGTAAGTCATGTGCCCGTAAACACTCTACTCTTAAGTGGCAGGACGGGCACGTGGCCAGGTTGGGTCACCCCCACAGCCTGTGCCATCTACGCACTCATTACAGCACCTCCAGAAAAAGGGGAATTCAGGCATCCCGGGGCACGCCCTGGGGAGGGGTCCTCACCCCTTAGGAGTAAGAGGGTGATTATGTCACATGTTTAGTGACACAATCCCACCTGCATCTGGATTGTGTCACTAAACATGTGACATCAATTGCCATCTCTTCTCCAACCCCTCAGCAGTCACCCCCAGCCCAAGCCCGGAAAATAAGCTTCTCCCTCCCATGTGTGGGGGTAGCCCCCTCCTGAGACCTGTCATCACTCAGGGGGTGTCTGGCAAAGCCTCCTGGGAAGGACATGGGCGCCTCCACCCTGCCCCACAAGGCTCTGGGTTCCCACCTGCCATGCTCCCTCCTTTAGGCAGGCCCAAAAGAGTACCCCTTCCTGAGGGTATCAGGGGATGGTGGCAGAGAGAGAGCTGGGATGAGGAGAGAGAGAGCTGGGATGAGAAGAGAGAGAGCTGGGATTGGTGCTTCCTCATCCTGATGCGCAGGACCAAGTCACCTGCTCTCCCAGCCCAGGGGCCCCAGCCATGCTGACAGCAGTAAGGAGGATGCAACAGAAAGGAACTGCAGAAAGAACAAAAGCCACATGATCAGCTTTTCTCCTGGAGGGCAAAGGGTCCCGACTCTCAAAAAGAAAAGTCAGGCACAGACCCCAACACCAAGTGGAGGGCAGTGCAAAGCGGGGCTGAAACCCCAGGACCGGGGCAAAGGCCTTCCGAAGGCCCAAGGCTCTCGAGCGGGAAGGGAAGCTGAGAGGCCCCTGGTCCTTCTGCACCAGGTGGCTCATTAAAACACAAAACACCCCAAAGGCAAAAACCCTGAAGTATGTTCTTTAGCTAACCCCTTCCCTGCCCAGACGCCTGCGATTCTGAGAATTGTTTTCGGTTTTGCCAGGGCCCAGCCACTCTCAGAGGGTGGAGCGCTGGGCCCCTCAGGGTCCCATCCAGGCTCCCGGGCCCACTTTAGGCTTTAATGACATTGGCTGTTTCCTATGGTGAAAGTGATGTAGGCAAAGAAAGCAGGAGCATTGCATAAATGCTTGGGGGTGTGTCATTTAAATGGAAGTTCTCCAGTTAGTGGCTGAAGGCAGAGAACTGTGATTATTCCTCCCTCTTTCTGGATTTGTTGGAGGACTTTTATCAGAGGGACTGGAGGTGGGCTGAGAAGACAGCGCTTCCTCTCTGGAGGGCTCACTGAGCAGCTAGGTAGTGGCCTCGGGCAGTCCTCGCCAGGGGACAGCTCCCTATTTTGCATTCATTCACGCAGTCAGCACTCAGGGAGAGCTAAAGTGGGCCCAGCGGTCCTGTGCTTAGAAACGGATGCTCTCACCTCCACACTCCTGCCGTCCCAGCCTCCACAGGTGAAGCTGCAGGGTGAGCAGAGGCAGGCGTGGGGTGCACTATTCAAGGATGGGGCTGGCCTCTCTCCCTCCATAGAGCTCGGGGCACTGGGTTTGGGGATGAGGTGCTAGCCTGGTCAGGGGAGGTGACTGGTCCTTCTGACCGGCTTGGAACTTTAAAATAATCACAAAAAAGCTCAGCCTGAGCAGGAGGGTGCGAGGCTCAGGGGCCTGTGTTTTTCATCAGTTTTCTTCCCGCAAGATTCTTAGAGCTGGATATTCACAGGATCACAGAGGCATGGAAGTGGTCAGGCTCAGTCATGCACCCACCCTAAATTACAGGCCAGGCAGAGATAGGAAGAATCCCAACCAGAGGGACCCCAAATGTCTCCCTGTGGCCTCGGAGTGAGTTCTGGCCCAAGTGCTGTGATGACCACCGGCATCTCTCCGACTGCTGCCACTTCAGTTTAAGTATCTCTAGGTTGGGAGCAAAGGCAGGCTTAGGCAGCCATCGCTTCCCCACATCTGCCCAGGGCTTGCAGGGCCAGCACCATCTGGGCAAGGGCTGCCTTCTCCTGCCCAGGCCTCACCTCCTTGCTGCTGGCAATCCTGGAGCCAAGATTCTTTCTAGCAGAACAGAAACACCGGCCCCAATTCCCCTCTCCCTTCCTGATGCTGCTGCCGGGGGCAGAAAGGTATCTGTAGCCCACCCTTGTGTGTCCTGGGTTTCCAGTGCAAGCCATCTGGATTTGCATTTAGCTGGAGAACTTTGGCCCCTAACCTCTCTCCCTCCCTGCCTGAATTTGCCAAAATGCCAACCATCCAGGCAGGTGTGGATGCCACAGTCCCCCCCGCCACGTGGACAGAGACACACTCACAGCCCACAGCCCCTTCAGCTGCTGGGAAAGCAGGCCCCGGTCTGCCTGGAGCCTCAGGGTTGGGACTTTTCTCCAAAGGAGCCCACACCCCCTCTTCCGGGATGGGCACTGGCTGGCTGCGAGTACCTTTTGCCCTCACCACAGCCCACCCTTGCCCCACCCACATGCACCTGTTTCCTCTGTCTCCAGGGCCCCTGCCCTGTGGATCTCTTCCATGTACTCCTAGGGTGCGTGGGCTCAGCACCAAACCCGGCTGTGCCCATTCTCCACAGCCCCAGCTTGGCGTCCTGTGGGAAGGGGAAGGTGGGCCTGCCCAGAGGAGAGGGGGCAGTGTGCCCACCCTTCTACCCCAGCACCGGAACCAGGGAGGAAAGAATAGGGAGGGAGGTCCTCATTCACCGTTTTCTGGGTTAGCACTTGATTGGATGTTTCAAGCAGGGGACAAGGTGATGATGGCTGTAGCAGGCTCCTCATGGGTACTGTCACCCTGGAAGGCCTGAGCACCCATGAGAACCTGTGGCCAGCCCTTTTCATTGGTTGAGTTCCCTGCTGTTGGGTGTGGTGCCAGTTTTATAAAAAACAACATAAATACATATATAAAAGCAACTGGTTCTGTATCAACTGAATTTACATACTAACGAGTATTGTGTTGTGATTTGCAGTGTTTTGACTCCATGACTGGCTTGTTTGGGTCTCTCTTCTTTCTGTTAAATTAATTGCTGTGCATTTCCACTGTTCTTTTTTTTTTTTTTGAGATGGCGTTTCACTCTGTCACCCAGGCTGGAGTGCAATGGTGCAATCTCAGCTCACTGCAATCTCCACCTCCCGGGTTCAAGCGATTCTCTTGCCTCAGCCTCTCGAGTAGCTGGGATTGCAGGCATGCACCACCACGCCCAGCTAATTTTGTGTTTTTAGTAGAGACAGGGTTTCGCCATATTGGTCAGGCTGGTCTCAAACTCCCGACCTCAGGTGATCCACCCCCTCAGCCTTCCAAAGTGCTGGGATTACAGGCGAGAGCCACCACACCCGGCCTCATTGCTCTTAGAGAAGCTCCTGGGTATTTCTTGTCTCACTTCTACCCAGACCTGCTGGGAGCCCACCCCACCACAGTCCAGCCGAGAGGGTATTTCCAGGCTATTCCAATGACTGGAACCCTTCTTGGAAGAAAATGTCTAATGTCGGGGACCTAGGGACAAAATATCTAATGTCAGGGACCTAGGGACGCTTCCAGACTTGCCCTGGCCAGAATCCTACAGCCTAGGCCCAGGCCGGTCCACAGCTTAGCTTTCCCCGACAGCCGGGACCCAGCCCCGAAGACCTTCCCTGGGAGCTGCTCAGGGGTCTCCACTGCGCCCTCTAGTGGCCGAGCAGAGTTCCAGTTTCTCCAGCCTTCTGCCAGCTTTAAAACCCTTCATTCAAGCAGCATTACTGTACATGAAATGAAAAATACCATATATGACAATCAAAAACCCGTGTACATATCTCCATGTACATATTTATACATACACACACCTTCCTATTATAAATATAAAAAGCATGGCATCTCTTTGGCATTCCAAGTTTGTGTTTTTTTTAATCCTTGGAAATATGGCTTTGGAAACCTTTTTCTTCCTTTCCCTCTTTTCTACGTTGTAATAAACATTCATGTGACCTTTCTGGTAGTTTCTCAAATCCCTGTGTCCTCCCATGTTCCTAATCGGACAGATCTCTGACTGGGACAACACGCCTTCCTCCCCAGCTCTGCAGCCTTTGCTATTGGTTTGCTCTCTGTTGTAAGGTTGCCCTCCTCCAAGGCAGGTCTTGCCCTCTTTCAGACCCTTTTTCAGAATTCCGCTTCTTCTGAAAGGCACAGCCTCATCTTTGATAATCTGGTTCCCTTGCAACCAGGAATTCGCTTGCTAAATCAAGCATCAGGCCCCAGATTGGGTTTACCAAGAATAAGTGTACAGATGCAGCTCATTTCCTTCTCTTAATTGTTAGACTAGCTGATGAGGGAAATGCGGGCAACATACATATTTGACAAAGACTTCTGAATAAATGAGAGTCTGGGTAAGAGTGGTTAGGAGAATGTTTATACCTGTTCAGCTATAACTAAGGACGGGGTGTACCTTGGAAAGAATTGCATCTGCAATGCAGCCAACACCTTCACTCATAATGGGATGAAGACCTAGAGAACTTACCAAATTTGTGGATAAGGAGAAATAAGTGTATTAGATGAATAAATCAGAATCCCAAAAGCTCCTGACAATCTAACAGGATGAAATCTAATAGCGTTCAATGAAAGAGTTGTGCTGGGCATTAAGAAACCTCCATGCTTTCCTTCATCCCTGGGGAGATGCTCAACAGGCAGCTCAGTATTCATCACAGCATGCTGGGGCCGACAGCACAGGCCGTCTGGTTTCAGATGCCTGAGCAGCCGCAGGCTGGGATCTGGAATGAAACCGCATCTGCAGTGTCGCATCCAGTACTGGGTGCCGTGGTGGGTGGGGGGCAAGTCCTCTGATGAGTGTCCAGGCATCATTCCTGTCACTCACACCCAAGGAAAAGGCCCCGCCTCCTGCCATTTCTTCAGTCCAGCCCAGCACCCTAGGGGTCCACTTACCTGGGGAGAGGCTGCAGTCTCAATGACCTCAATGCTGCTGTTGTCTAAATGAGTGAATCAGCTTCAAGGCACAACCTTTGGTGAGACTTCAAGCTCTACTGCAACGGCCCCTCCAAAGCCCCAGAAATGGTATCTCTGCCTAAGGTTGACTTCAGTCACTGCCAAGTCCAGTACCTAAAGCCCAAGGCAGTACAAAGAAGTCACTCAGGGTCCCCCAGATGCTCTAGGGAGCATTTTGTGATCATCTGCATTGTCCAAATACTCAATGTGCTCAGATTAAGCCAAAGGCTCCTGGCTGGAGGATTCTTCTGCAGTCATTCAGCTTCAGAGGGGCTCATCAGAAGGCACAATGGGAGATAAAGTTAGCTCCCCTTGCAGGTGAAGGGAAGAAACCCCTCGAATATACTAACATCCCCTCTCTTCTCCCAGCACCAAGTCTCTTAACCTCAAGAAGGGTGATGTGAGTTGAGCCAGCTAGCCATTGCCTCTCTGCTGCAGGGTGAATAAGCGGCCCCTACTGAGGCAGTTCTCCTCAAACCCAGAAGGAAGGGGCTGCAACTAGCATGAAGGCATCTGCTCCGCACAACTCCCTACGCCCCAGACCCTAGGCCCTGGGAGAGGCTCGTGCTTGCCAGTGACCAGTCACAGGAAGGGACGCATGAGGCTGTTCAGGGACAAAGGGCTCGAGGAGGTAGGAAGGCAGTGCCGGGGTTTGAGGACGGGGTGGCTGATGCCTTCCTCAGAGGAGGAGTGGAGCCCAAACCTGGTGCAGTGAAAGTCCCAGGTGGGGGCCCCGGGGGGCAGATCAGTGCAGGCTGCGTGTTGGGCCACCGAACCTAGAAGTTGGGTCTTCATTCCCAAGAAACACCTCAGGAACAACTTAGGGTGATAATGTTGCAGGACTTTGCATTAGTTCTGCTAAAGATGGGATTCTTTGTCCCATGGCTGCGAAAATTCAGGCTCGTGGACAATTTAAATGGTGAGTGAGACAGGGTTTTATTGGGTGAAAAGGAAGAAAAGGGGGAAACAGGAAGTCTGGCTGGCCAGAGTCCCTGCTAGAGTGCTTCCCCCGCCTCCACCCCACAGCTGGAATCTCAGGTTCCGCCCAGGAAGGGGAGGGCGAGGCTCCTCCCTGCTGCAAACGTCCGGATCTTCCCGAGGCGCCACCTCACTGTGCAGGCCAGTTGGAGTTTCTGCGGGAGCCCCCTCCCACCTAGCTATCTCATTGCCCCCTCTAAAGAAGTATGTCTAACTGCTGTTAGATTAAGGGTAAGGACAAAGACCGATCTTAACTGCTTCCTGCTGACAGGGGGTCCTCTTTTGGGGAAATGGCAGCCAGAGCTCCCTCAGAGGCCTGTCTAAGGGTTCCCAGCAGAAGGGGCCATCATCAGAGGCTCCAGCTGCATGACTGGAGTTTGATGGCCTGAAGGCAAGAACAGACAAACCGGGATATTAGAAAACACGTGGCAAAACGAAACAGGCGGGGCACGGTGGCTCACACCCATAATCCCAGCACTTTGGGAGGCCGAGGCGGGTGGATCACCTGAGGTCAGGTATTCCAGATCAGCCTGACCAACATGGCAAAACCCAGTCTGTACTGAAAAATACAAAAGTTAGCTGGATGTGGTGGCGGGTACCTGTAGTCCCAGCTACTCGGGAGACTGAGGCAGGAGACTCCCTTGAACCTGGAGGCAGAGGTTGCAGTGAGCTGAGACTGTGCCACTGCACTCCAGCCTAGACAAATAAGAGCCAAACTCCGTCTCAAAAACCACAAAAGACAAAATGAAACAAGGGGAGGGGTAAGGACAGCTAAACAATTCTGAGGCCTTTTACCAGTTTGCACAGGGAGGGAGAGGCCAAAGGCCCCACTGGCAAGAAACTTCACCCTCTTGCCAGCATGTTGGGCTTCTGGGTTCCCTTCCCCCGGGCCAGATCCGAAGCCAACCAGCTTAAAGTTTGGGAAATTAACTCTTTCCAGTTTGGAGGATGCATCTGAGGGAGCGTCCCATAGTACAAGGACGATTACCTATCAATCAGTGAAGAGAGAACCGAGGAGAAGAAAGGAAAACAAGAGAACACCTTTTAAAGGCATCCCAAGGGTTCAGGATGCATTTGAAAGGGGTTTCAGACTGCAGATGAATGGCTACCCATCTGGAAAAAGGGGAGCAGGTGTCCCTGGCTCCCTTCTCTTCTCTTCCTAGCAGATACCTTGGTGTATGTGAGTGAGAGAGGAAAGAATGCCCCCTTTCCTTCTTCCGTCCTTGCACCCCTGAGACCCGGTGACCGTGGCAGGTGCCGCCATGAGTGCCAAAGCAGCTTGCACCATGAAGCAGGGAGGGCCTAGAGAACAGAAATTGTCTGCTCTCACCTATGCCTCTATCCCCACTACCGTCAGTAGCCTTGGAGTTCTCTAGACCTCATTTATGCCATGGATACTAACATGCACTTTATCCATGAAACAGGAAGCTTGGGGTTGACTTAATTGGCAGGAATCAGCCCAGGAGTTTGAGGCTGCAGTGAGCCATGATCACACCACTGCACTCCAGCCCGGGTGTCAGACAGAGTGAGACTCTGTCTTTAAAAACAAACAAACAAAAACAAACAGAGAAACACAAAACCATGTGGAGGCAGAGAGAGAAGCAGCCATCTACAAGCCAAGGAGAGAGGCTTCAGAAGGAACCAAGTCTGCCTGCAGCTTGATCTCGGACTTTGGCCTCCAGAGCTGTGACAAGATAAACTGCTATTGTTTAAGCCACCCAGCCTGTGAGTCTGTGCTGCAGCAGCCCTGGCTAACGCATGCAATGATGTGAAGCAGGGATTGCTGAGATGGTCACTCGGCAGGCAGCAGGAGAGGGGATCCCCAAAGCAAGAAAATACACAGCATGGCAGGTCACCTGAATGTGGTGGCGCTTTCATGGCTGGGGGCAACAGCATCTCCTGTGCCCAGGGCTGCCTCAGTACTTCTGGTGCCCATCTGCTTCCCGGTGTCTCTGAGGCATGGCTGGGCAGCTGCTCCTGGGACCTCACCCCCATCAGTGTCCTTGGGATAACCTGGAGACCCAAGTGACCCAAGTCACTGGGACGTGACTGGCTTGTGAATAGCCCCTTGGGCTAGTGTCTCCTGTGCCTGCTGGACCTAGAGTTCAGGGCCCAAAAGGGACTCGGTCTGGGAGAGTTCTCAGAGGGGGAGGAGGAGGCCTGTCTGGGCACAGAGCAGGAGCCTACAGCTGTCTCGCAGTCAGAGGGATGGATATTTATATCTTCATCAAAAATAGCTGAGTTAAAACAAACAAAAAAAAACTCTAGAAAGCAAAGAAATTTTTTAAACTAAGAATGCCATTAGTAGAGGAAATAAGCACTTTTCAAACTCTCAGAAGCTTCCCCATCTTCTGAGGTTCCAAACCAGGAGGGCAGCCCCAGCAGTCAGGGCACAGGGGATCCACCTCTGCTGTTGGGCTCTGGGAAATCTCCAGACACATCCAGAATCCTTTGAAAAAGCTGAGGTGGTGACGTATGGAATGTATTGCAAAAAAATCCATGTTGTTGCTTTGCGCACCTGGCCCTCAAGTGTGACGGTGTCCCCACAGTCTGCATCTGCTGTTCCTGCGTGGGACACAGCCCGTCACACTTCCCCACCCAAAACTTGCCCGGCTTCCAGGCCCAGCCCGAGAACCATGTCCACTGGCCTGAGACAAGGCTGGTCTCTGCCCTCCACCCCATAATCCAGGAGCCAGGCCCTCCCTCATGAGCCCCACAGCGTTCTTGGGGAGGCTGCTGATCTCGGAGCCCACGCTTCCCTGAGCACCCTGAAGGAGGGAGCCCCCTGCACCTTCTGGGTCAGCAGCCCTGGAGTCCGCAGGGCCTCCCCACACAGCCACAAAAGCCTTCCTGTGCACGGCTGCCCCTGGAGCCCACAGGCCCAGCCTCTGGGTCTCACTCCTCAGCCTGGATCACCCCAGGAACCACCTGGAGCAGCCAGGCTGTGGCCCAGGGGCAAGCTAAGGGAACACACAGGACCTGGGTCCCCCGGGAAGCGAGACGCCAGTATCCGGGAACTGATTGGAGGAGAGCAGGACTGAAAACAGAGGAGTGTGGGGGGGGCAGGGAGGGGTGAGGAGTTCTGGGGCAGCGGGCTGAGTGCTGGCCCTGGAAGGCGAGAGAGGGCCCAGCCACTCGACGGGAGTTCTTTTGGAGCCCCTAAACAGAGCGAGGGACCCTCCTCCACATTCTACTAAAGCTGCCTGGAACACCGCCCCCCCACGCCCTTCCCCCTCAGGCTTCTTGCACCTGCTGGGCAAGGGGGCTTGCAGCTCCCCTGCTGCTGGTGTGGGGCTTCGTGGTTCCCAGGCCCAGCTCACTCGGACTTGTGCCACCAAACCCTGGCGGCAAGGAGAACAGCATTTGTAATTTGAGATTGTGGGGTCTGCTTAGGTGTTAGTTTCCAAGGCCTGTGCCTCAGTCGCGGCTGGGGCTCAGGCCTGGGCAGCCTGGGTGGTGGAGGAGGGGATCAGATAGGCACTCAGAGGCTCAGAGGACCAGCAAAACCACAGCACACTGTCACAGATGCGTGTGTCGCTGAGTCACTTCACTCCCTGCTGGGGAAGGTCCCTGTGCCTCCTGGGGGCCTTGTCAATGATCCTGAATGACCTCTCTGTGCTTTCTTTGCATCCAAATCCCTTCCCCTCTCCTCTCCCCCATGAGATAAACATCCCAGTACCGGGGTTGAGGAGGGTGAGGAGAGCTTGGATGTTACCTGTCTTTGCATCCTGCCTGCCAGGAAGGGGTTGGGGGAGAGACAATAATCGAACCCCGATCTGAGGGTGGGGGAGGCCAAAGACAACAGGTCCATCCTGACTGCTGCCAACTGGAGTGCCGGTCACCAGTGGCCCCACTGATGTCTGCTGTGTGGCTGGGATAAAGAAATAGAGCAGGCAGGGCGGTGGGGGCATGGGGCAGGCCCAGATCCACCTGGGGCTGAAGAGTCGCCAGCCCTACTCAGGTCTATGAGAAAACACCAGAAGGAAAGAACAGGAGCAAAGGTGAGAGTGAGCCACGGGTACTATGGTCTGGATGAGGGGTCACTCCACAGAGGGTGCTGGGTGGACCCTCTGACTAGAGTAGACCATTATGGGCCCAAAGACTGCAGAAGTCAGTTCCTTCTGCAAGAGGCAAGTGTTTCCTCCTTTTGTATTTGTAGGAAGAATTTATGATAAAATTGTGTTAATTATTATTTAAATGAAGCTTTAGGACTAAATATAACAAAAGGAGTGCAAACTTACCTTTGAAAACTATACAACATTATTGAAAGAAAGTAAAGAAGACGTAAATAATGAAAAGATATCCCATGTTCATGGATTGGAAGGCATAATATTGTTAGAAAATGGCAATATATGTCAAATTGACTTACAAATCTGATATAATCTCTATCAAAATCCCAGATGGCTTCACTGTAGAATTGACAAACTGTTTCTAAAATTCACATGGAAACAAAAAGACCCAGAATGGCCAAGACAATCTTGAAAGGAGAACAAAACTGGAGGGCTTACATTTCCTGAGTTCAAAACTTACTACACAGCTACGGTAATCAATGGGTACTGGCATAAGAATATATATATATAGACCAATGTATATCCTTATAGGATAGAATTGAGGATCCAGAAATAATTCCTCACATTTATGTTCAATTGATTTTTGACAAGGATACCAAGATAATTCAATGTGTTGGCCAGGATGTGGAAAACTTGGAACTATATACACTGCCGGTGGGAATATGAAATGGTGCAGTCACTTTGGAAAACAGTCTTGCAGATCCTCAATAGGTTAAACACAGAATTACCATGTGATCCAGCAATTCTACTGTTAGATATATACCCAAGAGAAATGAGAATGTATGTTCACAGAAAAACTTGTAAACAAATGTTCCTAGCAGCATTGTTCATAATAGCCAAAAAGTAAAAACAACCCAAATATCTGACAATTAATGAATGGATAGATGAAACTGGTATATGCATACAATTGAATATTGCCTGGGAATTATAAGAAATGAAATGTTGATACATCCTACAATATGGATGACTTAGAACACATTTGCTAAAGAAAGAAGCCAGACACAACAGACCACATGTTGTATGATTTCATTTGTATTAAATGTCCAGAATAAGCAAATCCATAGAGGCAGAAAACATATTAGTGGTTGCCTAGGCCTGGGGCATTGTGAGGAAATGAGAATTAACTGCTAATTGGTATGAAGTTTCTTTTTAGGGTGGTGAAATGTTCTAAAATTGATTATGGTGACTATCAATAAGAATAACAGTGCGGCCAGGCACCGTGGTGCCTGCCTGTAGTCCCAGCTACTTGGGAGGCTGAGGTGGGAGGATCGCTTGAGCCCAGGAGTTCTGGGCTGTAGTGTGCTATGCCGATTGGGTGTCCGCACTAAGTTCAGCATCAATATGGTGACCTCCCCAGGGCCGGGGACCGCCAGGTTGCCTAAGGAGGGGTGAACCGGCCCAGGTTGGAAACGGAGCAGGTCAAAACTCCCGTGCTGATCAGTAGTGGGATTGTGCCTGTGAATAGCCACTGCACTCCAGCCTGGGCAACATAGTGAGACCCCGTCACTTAAACAAAAATAAAATAAATAAATAAATAAATAAAGAATAACCATGCAACCCTAAAAAGGATGATAAAGATATGTTAGACACAACTTTATGCTCACAAATTTAACAATTCAGCTAAAATGGACACCTGTAATCCCAACATTTTGAGAGGCTAAGGGGAGAGGACCTGAAGCCAGGACTTGGACACCAGCCTGGGCAACACCATGACACCCCATCTCAACAGAAAATAATTTCTAAAAAATAGCTGGGCATGGTGACTCACACCTATAGTGCCAGCTATTGTGAGGCTGAGGTTGGAGAGCAGTTGGAGCCTGGGAGGTTGAGGCTGCAGTGAGCCGTGATTGTACCAGCACTCTCCAGCCTGGACAGAAACAAACAAAAACAACAGACAGCTGTACTGCTGCTAGAGAACGAGAGAGGTTACTTCTTTTTTTTTTTTTTGAGACAGAGTCTCTCTGTTGCCCAGTCTGGGGTGCAGTGGCACAATCATGGCTCACTGCAGCCTCGGCCTCCCAGTTCAAGCAGTCCCCTCACCTCAGCCTCCCAGGTAGCTGAGGCTCACCACTGAGCTCAGATATTTTAAATTTCCTTTGAGATAGGGCTCTCACTATTTGTCCTGGCTGGTCTTGAACTACTGACTTCAAATTATCTTCCCACCTTGGCCTGCTTTGGCCTCCCAAAGGTTACTCTTTCCGAGCAGAACTGTGTTTGAAAGGGGAAAACATACCGTTGGTATTCAGTGGCTTACTATATACATCTCTGGCTATAGCCTGTGATAAATTGTGTCTTACTCATATTTATCTTACTCTATTAATATTTTCATATAGTCTACCTAGAGGTTTGGTACAAAGCTAAAAGTAACCAAAGGACCCACTGTGGTAGGAGGAACTACACCTCCCTCCTCCCTGATCCACTGATGGGTCTCCTTTCAGAAGCAAGGACCCTTACTAGAGGATTCCATGCCATCACAAACGTTACTAGCCTAGCTTTTTTTCCAGTTAACAGTACAACCTGGGGTGTGCTCCTTCTCAACACTGACAGCTGCTTCATTCACGTGAAAGAGCTGCACAATGTGGATGTGTTTAACCAGCCCCCACAATGACGCAGAGGTCATCTTCAATCTTTTACTGTCCCAGAAAGAAACATTCTTGTACCAATGTCACTTGACACGTGGGCCATAGTATCTGTAAATAAAAACCTAGAGAGCTTTGCTGGGCCACTGAGTATGTGCTTAATAAATTTGGGATGCTGGCCGGGAACAGTGGCTCATGCCTGTAATCCCAGCACTTTTGGAGGTTAAGGCGAGCATATCGCCTGAGGTCAGGAGTTTGAGACCAGCCTGACCAACATGGTGAAACCCCGTCTCTACTAAAAATACAAAAAAATTAGCCAGGTGTGGTGGTGGGTGCCTGTAGTCCCAGCTACTTGGGAGGCTGAGGCAGGAGACTCGCTTGAACCCAAGAGGCAGAGGTTTCAGTGAGCTGAGACTGCGCCACTGCACTTCAGCCTGGGCAACAAGAGTGAAATTCTGTCTCAAAAAAAAAAAAAAAATTGAATGCTTATTGCCAAATTGTCTCTTACAAAAGTAGCATAGCTTTTTAACAAGCTCATTGATGTATGTTACTATGTTATTCATTATTGCTCCTTATTTCATGAGTTTTAGCATTTACAAACAGTTATTTACTTTTTTATAAACAGATTTTACTAAGAATTTGTGAGCTCCAGAAACAGCAAGTCACTGCCCCTGCCCAAGCCCAGATGCTGTTCTTATCCTGACAAGGGCACTGTCATGGATCCTGGGTGGTGGGGCATGGGGGTGGTCCCAAGGTCTCCAAAAAAAGAAAAGAAAAAGAAAAATACTCATGGTCCCATCACTCAAACAAATCTCTGTTATTAATCTGATGTTTTTCTTTTAATTCTAAAACTTTGGGCCTCACTGGCACATCCACTTCTGAACACTGCGTTTCTCACTGGGCGTGGGAGTAAGAGTATTTACCTGCCTCCTGCACGGCAGCAAGCCTCTGATCCTGTCTCCATGACTCCTGCCCAGGTCGAGCTCCTGAACCCCACATTCACCTGTAACTAAATCATTCCCCACTCTGCTGCCCCCCAGTCCTGTCTCTCATCCCATGCTCCCGGCTCGGGGAGGGCCATCCGCATGCTTCCGGTGTACCAGTCAGTCATTCTTGGGCACCCAGGGCTGCCCCGCCACAGCCACAGTGGAAGGGCATCCAAGTGACTTCATCGGCATCTGTCCTGCTCATGGCCTTGACCTCACTTCAGGACCCATCATCTCTCCTCTGCTTCACCTGACCTCCTCCTAATGAATCTCCTGGTGTTGTCTTCCTTCCTCCTAAGCCACAGGCAGCCAGAGTGACCCTATCACATGCCAAATGTGATCTCATCATGCCCCAGCTTGACAGCCTCCAAGAACACCTGCTTGTCACTGCAGGAAAGTCCACACACCTCACCATGGCTCCCCAGGGTGGTGATCCAACCCTGATCCCTTCACCAGCCCCACAAAGGTCCTCTGCTCCCACTGCCTGGAGTGACTCCAGACAAAGCAAGCTCCAGAGGTGTCTTCGTGACTTTCGTGTTCTGTTCCAACCCCCAACCTCCTGGCTAACTCTCACTCAGCCTCTAAACTGACCTTGGTGCCACATCCTCTGCAAAGCCTCTCTTGAGTGACCCTCTTGTTCCTCTCCTGGGTCAGGCCTCCTGTGTGCTCTGTGGAGCCCCAGGACCACTGTCAGGCCATACCGTACACCTGGGTTCTGATCCCGGCCCTGGCATTCACTAGCCATGCAACTTTGGTCAAATCATTCCATCTCTCTGAGCATGTTTCCTAATTTATACACGTGTTGATGATAACACTAACAGCACACCCCTTAACTGGCTGTTGCACGGATGAAGCAAAGCAACCTGTGTACGGTGTGCACCACGCTGCCCAGCACACAGGACGCTCTCCCTAACCCTTGGTTTTGGTGATTCCTTCATCATTGCCATGGTCACTGCCTTTCTACCAGGGCAAAGATGTAGGCTGGGAGAAGCCATGAATGAAAGAGAACTGTCTCTTCCCAGGGCATTCCTGCCGGGACAGGATTGGAATCGCTGACCGGTCTTCCTTTTCTTCTGGCACCTTGTAATGCACGCGATCGTCCAGAAGGGGGCAGCCTCCGCTGGCGGCGCCAGGGTACTTCAGCCGCCTCTGTAGGCAGCCGCCTCTGTAGGCAGCAGCCTTGATCTCACTCCAGCACGTGTTTGCAGAAAGCATGACTAAAATTGGGGCATTTTTTCCATTGAAATAAAAACAGGGCTGCTGTCGACAGCAAACTGCCTCTGTCAGATACTGTTTGTCCATAATTTGCAGAAGCTATTTTTAAAATAACCCAAACACGTGTTGCCACTTTGAAAGCCACAGAAATTAGCATTGCACTTTTTCCCAAAAAACTGCTTTACTCATTCACAAGTTTGAAAAGGTACAGGTTGGAAGTTAGAAACCGTCCAGGATGTTAGCTAGCAACAGATGCAGTGTTATGGACCGAATGTTTGTGTCTGCCCCCAACCCCACATTCAAATGTTGAAGCTCTAACTCCTCATGTGGATTTGGATATAGGCCTGTGAGGAGGTGGTAGAGGTTGAATGGGTCATGAGGGTGAGGCCCTAACCCAACAGGACTAGTTGCCTTATAAGCAGAGGAGTGTGCTCTCTGCAGTGTGAGGACACAGTGAGAAGGTGGCTATCTGAGAGCCAGGAAGAGAGCCCTCCTTAGAAACTGAACCAGCCGGGCTTTGAGCTTGGACTTTCCACCCTCCAGAACTGCGAGAAAATACATTTCAGTTAAGCTAGGCAGCATGTGCTGTGTTGTTACGGTAGTCCAAGCAGACTGAGACAAGTGTCTATTCAGGGACAGCACTTTGGGCCCGTCTTATATTATTGTTGTCATTATTACAACAACTAGCTATTTTTTTGTTTTAAAAATGCCTGCGAGCCCTCACATCTTGCTAGAGCATGAAATCCATCTTCTCACTCCTGATTTGCCATCCCCTTTCTCACTCGTCTGTTGCATTTGTCATCTCAGGCCCGTGTGTGGTACTGGAAATGCCAAGAGCCGGCCACAGCTGTCACAGTAAAACAGCAAGAAAAATGCCTCGCCCACTGTTTCAAGGTGTTTGTGGGAACTAGGATGCATATTCTGCGTTTCTGTGGGAGGGCATGGGCCAGCCTGTGAGCTAAAGAGTACACTTGGTTCTGCGAAGTCAGTCTGCTGCCAGGAGAGAGAACTGGGGTGCTGGGGGTGACTAGGCTGTGCTCCCTGAAGGGTTACAGAGAGCCCAGAACAAACAGTGCCTCCTTAGAGAGACCCAGGGTCCCAGCCTGCATTAGTCCATTTCACACTGCTATAAAGAACTACCTGAGACTGGGTAATTTATGAAGAAAAAAAGGTTTCATTGACTCACAGTTCTGCATGGCTGGGGAGGCCTCAGGAAACTTACAATCATGGTAGAAGGCAAAGAGGAAGCAAGGCACATCTTACATGGTGGCAGGAGAGAGCGAGGGGGAACTGCCAGACACTTTCAAACCATCAGAACTTGGGGGAACTCACTTATTATCATGAGAACAGCACAGGGGAAACCACACCTATGATCCAATCACCTTCCACCAGGTCCCTCCCTTGACATGTGGTGATTACAATTTGAGATGAGATTGGGGTGGGGACACAGAGCCAAACCATATCCTCACCCCACCCCACCTCTCCCAGTCCTGCTGGAGAGCAGGGCCTGCCAGTTGACCTTGGGGGCTAGCTCCAGGGATTGCTGCAGCTCAGCTGTCCATACCCCGCAGGGCCTGGCCGGGTTTATAGCTCCCCAACCTAGGACTCAGCCTGACAATGTCTGTCCCAGTAATTCCAGGATAGTGCCAGGTGCCGGGCAAACCCTGTTGCTGGGGAGACCTCCTGGACTACTCAGGAATAGGGTGCAGAGTCACGGAAAGATTTCGAACTTTGTTTCAAAGCCTGCGTCTGTTGCCTACCAGCTGTGTGACCTTAGATGAGTTATACGTCTTCCCCGTGCCTCTGCTTTCTTACATACAAAACGGGGTCGACGAAGCTCATCTCATAGAATTTTTTATAAGGATTCAACTACTTAGCCTTAATCACCTGGTGTGGTGCCTGGCACAAAGCAATTCTTAATTGCTACTGGTTGCCATCACTCTCAGGCAGGAGTTGGCAAGCTTTCTCTGTATAGAGCCAGATAGTAAGTATTTTAGGCTCTGCAGCCGCGCAGTCTCTGTGACAACGACACGGCTCCGCTCTGCTGTTATAGTAGTAAAGCAGCTGCAGGTCAGGCGCTGTCAATAGGCTAGTCAGGACATCGGGTGGGCCATATTTCTAAGGTGACACCTGTTCAGAAGGCTGGACCGTTAAGGGAGTGGAAAAGAAGGGGCCGGGGCCAGGCAGGTCTCTGATGCACCGAGATGTCACATACTAGGGGGAGCAGGGGAAGTACATGGTGTTTCACTGGGCAGATTTATTACAAGCCATGGCCCATACACCATTTGGGCATTTACCAATGGGCTTTGCAGTGGGGGGTGTCCGTGGGCCCCTGAATTTACATATCATTTGTGTATATGCATATGGGCATTTTTCTGAAGAGGTTTACAGCTTCCTCTAAATTATCTAAGGGGTATGTGGCCCGGAAGGTGAAGAATCACCATGTTAACACAAGCGACTGTCTGGACCTCAATGAAGACCTCCCAGCGACTGTGGTGCCCTAGCAGATGTGGGAGGAGGGGTCACAGGGCTGACCCGGCCCACAGCTGCTTAGAAGCAGGCATCTCTCGGTGCCTCTCCCAGGGTCTTTCCCTAATCGCCAGTTCTCAGACTGGTTAGAGGAGCGTTGTTCTGGGAGGCCTGGTGCAGAGCCGCTGAGCACCCCTGGCCAACAGACTGCAGTGCCCCTGCAGCTCCTTCATTCTCAGCTTCCCTCCCCAGGCCGGAATTGGGGGCCAGTCCCATGTGACCTCAGCCTCCTGCCCAATCGAGTAAAAGGGTGAAGCCCTCAGCCAAAGACAGACAAGTGGCAGAGAGGACTGGCAGGGGCTGGGGTCTGGACGGACGCTGCCCTGCTGGTGTTTGCTGGAAAGGTCCTGTCCAAACTTGGTTTACACAGCGGGCCAGCCTGCAGCCACCTAGCCATGGCTGGAACGGTGTCTGGGGTCTTGGAGCCACATTGCCAATGCCGCCACCACCACATGGATACACTAAGGGGATGTGGCACCTGTGCACAGGCCCGGGGGCCCCGTGGTTACTGGAGAGGCTGGCGGTGTCACCCCAGAAAGCACACCCTCCAGGAAGACTAACCAGTGCGAGACAGAGCCAGCCGGAGCTGGCACAGATATTTCTATCCCTGCCGCCCCCAGGAGGACTGTCCCCAGACACGGCAGTTCATCCAGGAAAACATCCTGTGAGACTAAGAAGTCAGTCACACTTGCTGCCAAGCACTGGCTGCGATGACCTGTTTCTAGGGGTCCCAGGCTAAGGCAGCTGGTGCCAGCAGTGGTCCTGGAAAGCAACTGGTGACTGACCATCTAGGTTTGCAAGGACACAAACTGACAGCTGGTCTCCTTAGAAAGCAGACCGCAGGGTGGAATTCTGCAGTGGATGGACCACCGTCTGAGGGCAATAAAGGGCTCCATGGCTGGACGTTGCTTGGAACCTGCAGAGCTGGTTACTGTGGCACCACCAACAATACAAGTGAAGGCACAAAAGTCTGAAGGGAGCAGTCACTGCAGGTCAACCTGGGGACAGCAGGTGCAAGGGCCTTGTGGCTTTCATCGTCTGTACTCCCAGCCTATCACTTCTCAAAGTGATGATAAAGGATGCAGCCGGGCACACTGGCTCACACCTGTAATCCTGGCACTTTGGGAGGCTGATGTGGGAGGACTGCTTGAGGCCAGGAGTTTGAGGCCAGCTTAGGCAACATGGTGAAATCCCATCTCTACAAAAATACAAAAAAATTAGCTTGGTGTGGTGGTGCGAGCCTGTGGTCCCAGCTACTCAGGGGGCTGAGGTGGGAGGGTCACATGAGCCCAGGAGGTGGAGGCTGTAGCGAGCTGTGATCATGCCACTGTACTCCAGCTTGGGCAACAGAGGAAGACTCTGTTAAAAAACAAAGAAAGAAAGAGAGAGAGAGAGAGAGAGGAAAGAAAGAAGAAAGAAAAAGAAGGAAGGAAGGAGGAAGGGATGGAAGGAAGGAGAAAGAGAAAAGGAGGGAGGGAGGGGAAGAGGAAGGAAGGAAGGAAGAAGGAAGGAAGGAAAAAAAGGAAAGGAGAAAAAGGAAGGACGCTTACCTCCAAATAAAGAATTCTGAGTTCTGCAAATGAAGCCCCCAGAGATCCGGAGCTAGGGAGCGGCCTGAGGGGAAGTGCGTGGTAGCCAATGGTGAAGCCGTGATGTGTGGGAGGGCTTCGCTCCCAAGGGTCATCTCTGGCTGCCCCAGCCAAGCAGCCATGAACTAGCTCTCTGGACCCTCCCTGGGCTGCTACTGTGTGCCAAGCCAAGTCAGGGGCTTAGAGCCTGGGCTTTGGGACAAAGATAAGACAGGCTCTCTGCCCTCCAGACATCCCCCAGGTTAGGAGGACGACAGAATTGGTTTTGAATCCAGACACATTCTAGATTCCCTGCTCTCCACTTAAGTCAAGTTGCTTGATCTAAACCTCAGTTTCCTCATCTGTAAAACAGAGGCTATAAATCTTTGTTCAGGAAGTTGATCTGGGTAAAACAGCAACTCCAAATGGCATGTTCAGCCCCAGTCTAGCATAGAGTAAGGCTCCAGAAGCAATTGCTGCACAGAGACCCCTGCTTCCCACTTGGGGGCAGTGCTTCTGGTTGATGCTCTAGTCTCTGAGCTACTATTTCAAAGTTTCATAAGAGTTGAAAAGACTCACCTCAAAGAGTGGTTTATATTCTTTACCACTTAAAATGTTACCCAATCTGATACCCACTCTCCTAACAGCCCCCGTGTGGGTCCTCTAGCTTCCTCAGACCCCCCAGCCTGCCCCTCAGTCAGGTCTCGAGGGCTGGCAGCCAGAAGGATCACACCACAGACAGTGCTGGTCTCCAAGGCTTTATTCAGGAAGGTTTGCATCTGTTTGACAGGCACTGTGCAGGGGGTTTGTAACAGCTCAGTTTTCTACAAGGTCCCGTGGGGAGAGGGGTGAAGAAGAGGAAGAGAGCCTCTCTGGGGGGGTCTTCTCCTCCAGAACAAAAGGCACTGACAGGGTGCACACCCCAGAGCCAGCAGCTGGGTTATATACACACGGGGTGGACGGATGCAGAGAAGCTCAAAGCTAAATGCAACTGGAGGAGGAAAGAGTCCATCTGACGGGCCCAGGCCTGCTTCTGGGCTCTTTCCACCAAGTGGGAAAGAAGTTCAAAACAAAGGCAAAGCTTTCACGGAGAAGCAAGAGTCCAGCCTTTCGGTCTTAGTGTTCTGTGCAATTTTAAAACCCAACAAAATAAATATAACTTAAAAATGTCTTACATGACACTAAAGGCAAGCCTGGGAAAAACAAGGGAACCTTCCAAAAATGCTAAGCAGTGCTGGAAGCCAAGAACTCCCGGGAGGCCCTGGGAGGACAGGGCAAGAGGGTCCAGTGCCCACTCACCTGGGCACAGGTACATGCAGCTTGTCCTGCCTGCTGGCACCTGAGCTGCCAGGACCCAAGGAGTCCCTGCGGGGATGAGGGCTGGGCAGGCACGGTCTTCCAGGCTGCCAGGGCAGGAGTTCTGGCCATTCCAGGATCCATCTATCCCACTGAGACAAGGGGAAGGGCCGGATGGCAGGGAAGTGGGTGGCAGAGGCAGAGTAGGTGCGGAAGAGGAGAACTAGCAAGCTAAATACAAACAAAAAGCCAAAAAACAAAACCCAGAACGAAACAAAAACCGTAAGTAACAGAACAACCCTACAGTGATGCTATTTGATACTACTTTCACATGTTTAACGTAACCCGAAGCAAAGTACTGCCAATAAGAGGCCCCACAGGCCCCCTTTAATAAGCACGTCATTTGCATATTAGCACATTGTTTGCAAACAACGGGTGTCTGCCTAAAGTGCTTGGAACGTTTTGTTCTCTTAAAACAAGTCCCCTGTAATTTTCATTCATATCGTGAATTTGCTTTAGCAAACTTCTTTCACAGATGGAATGAGGATAACTTTTGGCCAGTCCATAGTCATAGAATCTTTACGTCTGAATTGATGTCCCTGCCCTGCAAATGGCTGAAACACAGTCCACTGGGGTCCCTTCTAGCCCAAAAGTCACTAGAGCTTCAGAGACCCCAAGCTGACTTTGGCTCCCTGACGCCCCCAGCCTGCCTGCCTTCCAGATCACATGCTGTCACGAGGTCTCTCGTGCTCCACCGGGCGGTGTGACCTTTAGCAAGTCGGCCCACACAGGAGCTCACCACTGTTTCCAACAAGAGCCAGGAAGCTTAAGTGATTTCCTTTTTTGAAATCTGTACTTATACATCCTCATGCGTCCCACTCTCCTCCCCCACCAAGTGTCACTCACACTTCCAGCACAAAAGGGGAAATGTAGTCCGTGGGCAGGTTGGCAGTTCCCCCAGAGACCCCAGGGTGGCGGGGTGGGCAGTGGCTCCTCCAAAGACACACACCGGGGTCCACACTGTCTCCCACTGTGTCCCTGCTCCCGGCCTCTCCCAGCTCCTGTATCTCTGATGGCAAAGGATCGGGTGGCAAGCCCCGAGGAGCCCGGGGTCACAGCTCCACAGAGCTGGGGGTTTTGTTCTTAGGAGGTCATACACATTTTACATTCCCCTCAATAACAAAATCACTGGCTTTCAGTTAAAATTGGGCTTAAATAGGTTCTCCACGAATCCTGAAACGCAGAGACTTCAGGAAGAGATGCCTCGAGCATGCCCTGGCATCCACCGCATACCCTGCAGATGCCCACACGACACCGGAGAAGCAGCCATCTAAGCCCTTCAGGCAGTCAGACTTATTTCAGAGGCAGCGATGCCGGGGGCCACGCGAATCTCTGGAAGCCAGACGCCTGCCTCCTTCCTGCCTGCTGCAGGCTGCGCTCTTCCCGTCTCTGTATCCGCAAGGGACTCTGGGCCTCATGACAGAAGCCCATGTATGCAGGCAGGGTTGACCAACTAGCACCAGGTAGATGAGGGTCAAGAAAAGCATGTCCCTCCCTGGGGCCAGGGCCCAGAGACTGTAGGTCCCGCCTTCCCTGGTAGCACCCCTGGAGCTCAGCATGGCATAGTGTATCTTCTCAACTCGGACTGCGATTCCAAATGGAAGAGCACAGCCTCTGCTTCCCTCCTCTGGGAAGGCCTCGGTCACAGAACACAGCCAAGCTGGCTTCAGCCTTCTCCTGGCTGCTGGGTCTGGCCTGGAGCCAGCAGTTTCCTTACCAGATGGGTGGGGGGGCCTTGCCTGAGCAGCCCCAGGGAGGCCACCAAGGCATCCCTTGGGCTGCTAATAGGAAGGCACTTCGCTCACAGTCAACATGTGGCTCCCCAATGGTTTTTTTGCCCCAACTACCAGAAAGCCCTGCTTCCCAGGCAGGCACCAGGGACCCAGCCGGCCCCCTGGGCTCTCGGTTGGGGAAGCCCTGGCAGAAACAAGGCTGTGCTTGGCAGCGCTCTAACAGCACTGGCCTCCAGGGGGCAGCAGGCGTCTGCAGGTGGTCGGCCCAGGCCACCGCTTCCTAGGGGACTCCCAGAGGCAGGGTTCATCTGGTAGGGTCCCCTCAGCAGCCAGGGACCCCCTCCAGCTCTACACCTGATCCACCTCTCAGACTGGGCATTTCTCTTCTAGTAGGTGACCCTCTCTACAAAGAGAAGTGCAAATGCTACCTCCAAACCCTGAAGTTAGGAAAATGACTAAAACTCTCCTCTTCTACAAAGTGTCTTGTAGTGCAGCTCGAGAGGGTCAGTTCTGGGATTGAGCCCAGGTGGAAGTGAAGGAAAAGTCAGGAACAAGAAAGGAAGCACAGGGGGAGGAAAGGAGGCCCAGGTGGGGGCCAGGGAGGGCGCGGGCCGCTCAGGCGAGGGAGGGAGGGCGCAGGCTGCTCAGGCGAGGGGGGCATCCTGGGACATTTCGGTCAGGATGTCGATGAGGTTGTTCAGCCCAGAGAGGTAGCCATCCTCCCGGTTCCCCTCCTGCCAGGGCACGTCGTGCTGCAGGGTCTGGCCCTCGGGGAGGGGCGTGGTTTTCCCAAAGTCAATCATCCACACTTTGGCCTGTTCCTTCTTGTCGTGGATGAAGAGGAGGGAGCTGCCAATGACCTGAGGGGAACAGGGGGGTGAAGGGTGAGCTGGAGCCCCTGCCCTGCCCTCCCCTCTGTGGCCTGGGTAACCCAGGGGGAGGCTCGCTCAGGCCAGGCAGCCCGGAGACTGTAATTCCAATCCCCATTCTCAGACAGGCAGCAGAGCCCGCCCAAGAGTGGCCATGCTGGGGCAGAGGGTATGGGGTTCTGGGATCGGTGACCACCCTTCTGTGTGGGCAGCAGCAGGCACCCCTTCACCCCCTGACTCTGGCCTGCTCCCCTGCCCTCCCCTCCCCTTCCCTTCCTTTTCCTTCCTCTCCATGATGTAGGATTGATGATTGTGTCATCTGTGAATGTGTGTGTGAACGTGTGTGGTGTAAGGTTGAGTCATCTGTGAATGTGTGTGAATGTGTGTGGTGTAGGGTTGAGTCATCTGTGAATGTGTGTGAATGTGTGTGGTGTAGGGTTGATGAGTGTGTGATCTGTGAGTGTGTGTGTGAATGTGTCATGTGGCTAGGGACCTAGACTCCCCCTCCAGGGAACCTGCTGAAGCCTCCCAGAGCCTCTCTCAGGTGTCTCAGTTCCCCGCCTGCTGCCTGCTGCCCCTGCCAACCGACATCTGCAGAGGTGGGAGCAGGTGAGGGGTTCCAGTTGTGCCCGAGTGGCACCTGAAGACATGCCTGCCCTCCTCAGGGTCTCATCTGAAGATGTAGCTGGTGGTCGGGGGTGCCCAGCTACTCTGGCACCTCAGAGAGCTTCTGCCATGAGACCACGGGGTTTGGGGGATAGAAATCCTGCCACCACCGCCCAGCATGGACAAGACTCTGGAACTGGAGGGACGAGGGAGGAGAAAGGGGGCAATAGCCAGGGCTCCCAGGCAGGACAGCCTGTGTGGTCACCCCAGGGAGCATTAAGACAAAGGGGGCTAGTCCCTGATGGCCTGCCTCTGGCTGCTCCACCCTAAAAACGGCCGACCACCCAGGCTTCTGGAAGAAGAAGGCCTGCCAGCATGTGCAGCTCTCTGCTCAAGAGGGCAAAAACCCAGCATCTACCTCATGGCACTTGAAGAAGGGAGAAACTTCTAGAGTGGTTCGAATGGCCTTCAGCCGGTCCCGATAGGCAATCTGAGAACAGAAAGATGAACAGATTTTCAACACTGTGTGGGGAAGGGTGTATTTTAGCCCATTTAGCTCATTAGAGTCACTGCAGAAGTGGCAGTGCCCTTACCCCTGATGGCTGTTTCAACCTCTTTATCTACAGCAAAGAAACTGCAGCCCAGAGGCGGCGGTGCGGCTGGGCTCGGCTCCCGCCCTTCTCCCGCCACCCTTCATCCAGGAGCAGGAGGTGCAGCTCCAGAGCAGCCCCTCGGCCTCTAGTGGGTCCTCCTGGGAGTGCCGCTGACCCTGAATGCCGGACATCTAGAGGCAGCTTCCTGAGAGCAGGGCTGCCACGGCGTCTTTCTCAGCATAAATGTCAATGACCTTGACTTTTCAAAGGACAGACAAAGAGGAGAACCACAAATATCTCTGCCAGTGGCCTCTCCGTGGGGCCCTATAAACTCGTGTCAAGCTCTCTGCTGGCCTTGGGGGTACCCCGTGCTCCCCAGAAGCCAGCTCTGTGGGTCTCACCCCCCAGGCTGCCTTGGGAAGCTCATCAGACACAAATACACAGAGTTCCTCGATGCCTGCTGGAAAGCAGTGACAGCCGGCAGAGCCAGCCGACTGGCTCCCTGGAGAGTGCAGTAGCAGGAACAAACCCCTCTCCGTCCCAGGCCCAGGAGGCATGTTCCGTGGTGCCCCTGCTCAGGGGCTGAGACCCTCCTTGAGGGGGACTCAGGAATGGAGGGCATGGGATACAGAAGATCAGGTGCATCCCCCATGCCTGCAGCCTCAGAGCTTGCCAGGTGCCCAGGCAACCCTCCCCAGCTCAAAAAGGGAGGTTTCCCAGCTCCAGCCGGTACTGATCTCCTTGCAGAAAAGGCTGCCTGGTCCATCCCTACTTGCTCTGCAGCTGCTGTGGCCTGTTCAGAAGGTGCCTCTCACGGGGCCTCCAGGGCCCATGTCCCAGATGTGCCTGGATCTCTGACTGTCCCAGGGAGCGGTGCACTTGGGGCGCCGTGGCACCACACTCCCTAACTCAGCAGGGAGGGTCAGCACTCTGGTCCCAGTGGGCAGAGCATCTATCCAGTCTGCCAACACACAAGACATCAGTTTGTCATGAACTTGTATGAGCCACACCCCCGGACTTGGAGACAGTTGGCCAGCTCTGGCTGGCAGGGGGCAGTGTGACCCCGGGCACACAAGATGGGGACGAGCAGGTCTACCCACCCCAGAGGGCTGCTGTGAGGATGTGCTGCGCTCTTGCCATAACACCTGGCAGGCGGCAGGACCTGTGGAAACCCAGCAGTTCTCTCTCTCTCAGCGGGTGGAAACTGCTCTCTGGAGCCGTGAGGCTGATGGCTAAGGGAGAGTTTGTGAGTGTCCACCGCACTTCCCCACCTACCCGGCGCATGTCAGGGACAAGCACATTGCCTTCCTCTTCACCTTCCAAGCAGAGGTTTGGCACCAGGGTGGATAGAAACCTTCCTGGGCACAAGCTTCAGTGCCCTTGACTTTTTATTTTTATTTTTATTTTTTGAGACAGAGTTTCACTCTTGCTGCCCAAGCTGGAGAGCAGTCGTGCGATCTCAGCTAACTACAACCTCTGCCTCCCAGGTAAAGCGATTCTCCTGCCTCAATCTCCCAAGCAGCTGGAATTCCAAGTATATGCCACCATGTTCGGCTAATTTTTGTGTTTTTAGTAGAGGTGGGATTTCACTATGTTGGCTAGGATGGTCTCGAACTCCTGACCTCAGGTAATCTGCCTGCCTCAGCCTCCCAAAGTGCTGAGATTACAGGTGTGAGCCACTGTGCCTGGCGTGCCCTCGACTTTTGAAAGGGCAGAGTGAGAGAGCCACAAAAGTCTCTGCCAGCGGCCTCTCCACAGAGCCCTACAAACGGGCTGAGGTGCGCTGTCCCTGGCGGTGCCTTGTCCTCCCCGCAGGCACCTCCAGAGCAGACTCAGTTGTCCCTCCCTGGCTGGCTGGAGAGACCCTCTCCAGAGGCACCAGACTCACCAAGATGTTGTGGTTTCCTTTAGTGAACTCTCTGAAGGCCTCGGTGACCTGCTCCCGCGTTTTGGTCTTCTTGAAGTCCCGGTTCACGGTGCCATCTTCTTTCTGAGAAACAGAATGACACCCCACCCAGGAAGGGGTCAGCAGGGACCCTCGGGCAGAGACTGTTCTCATCCACCCAACGCCACAGAGCAGGCCAGCCCCCTCCAGACCCGGGGCAGGGCCAGCAGAGGCACCCAGGTGTCCAGGTAGGGGGCAGGGAGGCGGCGTGCACAGTAGAGGGGAGTCACCCTGGGCGCAGACACAGGAGAACACAGAGGGTGGCACTGGCATCCCTAGCAGAGTGGACAGTGGTGGGAACAGCCCGGAGGTATGAGGGGCATCTGGGCTGAGGATGGAGGAGCATGGCGGGGGGCTGGCCGGTCCTGAGAGCAACAGCAGGGAGAGAGAGAGGGTCGGCCTCGACTTCCTGCTCCGGGGTCGGCGGGTCCCTGTCCTCCAGAGGCACCTTCGCCAGCACAGGCAGGAGAGAAGCGCTCCCGCCCCGAGCTCAGCTCGACTTCCTTCATTATAATCTAGTCTCTTCTTTCAGGTTTTCCAAAAGCCAGGATCCGACGCAGCCCTGCCCGCCTCTGCTCCCTCCTCACCCCATTCCATTTTCCTGGCCCGGGCACTGTCTCTGCTCAGGCTGCCCTGGGCCCACCTGGGGGGCTTTGCTGACCTATGAGGAAATCTGTTCTTTAGGGACAAAGGATGGGAAGGAGTGCCCCCCAGGAGTCCCAGCAGTGAGCTGTGCCTGCCCTCAGGCTGGAGACCGCTTCAGCAGTGTCCCCACTGTGGCTGCCTTCCCCAGGTCTGGCAGGACTGAGGAAGGCACACCCCAGGCAGAGCCTCTCGGCTGACGCCGAGGCAGGCAGGTGATGGTGAAGACAGCTGGCTCCTCTCGGAGCGGGAAGACAGGCTGTCGGCTGTTCCGACTGCTGGACAATAGACAGAGACCAGGAGCACATCCTGCTTGAGAGGGAGAGGTGAAGGGAAAGTGGATTGTTTCGGAGAAATAAAGAAAAGAAAGTGAATGTTAAGAGAAGGAGGAGGGGCACAGAATTTTCATCCAGTCTCAGAGCTGGATGCAAGAAAGACAAAGAAGGGGGCAAATGTCTTTCTCAGTCCAGAGCTCGCAAAGCAGCTGTCCCACGGAAAGGTAGAAACTTGCCCCACATGCCGGCGTGGGCAGCGAACCATCGGCAACCGCGGAAGCGTATGTGTAAATGCCATCTGAAAAGAGGCTGAGGGAACCTCCCGTCAGGACCATCGGCTGCCAACCTGACTCCAGGCTGGACACCACAAACGACACAGGCGACTGGACAGAGAATAGGAGACCCGACAACCGCACAGGAACTGCCACCTGCTCCAGAAGGACAGCTGTCTGAGACCCTGAGGGGCCCGCACCCCAAAGCCCTGCTCTAGTAAATTTAACAGCAAGAATGTACGCAGGGGCCCAGGGACAGGGCGGTCAGTGCAGGCAGTGCCGTGATCAATCCAGATAGTCGGCAATCCAGACAGGGCCAATCCCCCAATTTGTTCTGGGGAAAGTAAATAAACATTTGAACATAATTAGGCATAGGAAGTTTGTGTGTGTCCATAGCCAGAGCTAAGAACTTTTCTGCAGGATACACACGGGCACAAAGGGACAGAAGGGACAGAGCCGTCATTTTGTAAACCACACACACAAATATATCAATTAGGGGAAAATTACATTTTACTTACAAAGTTTGTCATGTCGTTTCTTTGGGGCTTATACTGCTATTTCTGTTCCAATAAATATTTTGAACTTTCAAAGAAAAAAAAGGAGATCGAAGAGCAAAGAGGAGAGAATGCGGTTTCGGAGGGACCCTGGCTCCAACATCAAAGGCCGCCAGCGTGCTCCTCCCATCCCCGGATTGTCTGCCAGTCCCGGTGTGCAGCTGGAGCAGAACGAACCAGCTCCCCTATGGACGTCCAGCAGGCGGCTCTCGCCTGGCTCTCGGTGCCAGGCACCGTCTGGGCTAAGTGGAGAGTCCTCGGCAGAGGGCTGACAGCTGGCAGGGATAGAAGCCGCTCTGCTCCGAGCCCGAGCCCCCTACACAGCCACCCCGCCTGTATCTCAGACCGAGGACAGGCTGATGTCTGCAGAGTGAGGTGGCCTCCCACACTCTCAGCCTGTGGCTGGAGAAGCTGACAGCTTCCAAAGGGCCCTGAGAGTAGCCAGGCCCCTGAGGTGGGCAAGGGTGGGGCCCGAGGCCACCCTCACTCCAGCATGTGGAGGCCGCCGCACCTCGCCAGCCTCACCTTGATTCCCTCGATCCTGAACCCCAGGGTGGCGGTGGAGCTGATGGTCTCCCGCCACTGCATGTACCGCGGCTTGGTCACAGCGCGCTGTGCTTTCTCCTCCTCGGTGGGGGCCTCGGGGTCCACCTCGATCATCTTCTGGTACATGTCCTTCCGCAGGCTGGGCTTCTTCCGGGCCTTCGTGAGCTCCTCCTCCAGGTAGGTCCTGAATGGGGGGGGGGAGGTGACATGAGGGCTGCGGGCTGGGGTAGGGCTCAGCAGCAGCTCCTCTCCCTCCTGATGGATGAAGGTTCAGGGTGTGCCTTGCCCAACGGCCGCGGTCAGCTTAGCACCCCGAGTCAAGGCACGTCCTTCCAAGGGGGTGGCACACTCTGCTCCAGCTGGGGCTGGCTCTGATTTTTTTCCCTTTTTTTAAAAACAATTTTTTTAGTAGATAGGGGAGTCTCACTATGTTGCCCAGGTTAGTCTCAAACTTCTAGCCTCAAACGATCCTCACACCTCGGCCTCCCAAAGTGCTGGGGTTACAGGTGTGCACCACCACCCAGCCTGGGACAGGCTCTTGATCCAAGAGAAAACAGGTGGCCTCGCTGAATCAAAAGGCCTTCACTCCAAGCCCGTCGGACAGCCTCACAAAGCCCAAGGAGCTCCTCCTGGGGAGACCCCACAGGAACCGGCAGAAGAAGGAAGATGGAGGCAGGGCAGCTGGGGGCTTATCCTGCTCCTGCTGCTATGGTGGAGCTGAGAGAGGGGACTGGGGGCAAGGCAGGGTCTGCTCAGGGCCCACTATACCCCCTTTGGCTGCCTGGGCCCTTCCGTAAAGCCAGGGCTTCCAAAGCCGGAACCTGCCTTGGTGGGAGAAGCCATTCTGCCCTCCTCAAGCCCCCATCTATCTCCGTTGTTCTCAGGCAGCCTGAAGGCTGAGCCTGCCCATCAATGTCCCTGGCTCTTTCCAAAGAGGAGAAACCTGGAGCACAAAGTTGAGGTCGGAAGGTGGCCTCAGAAGGGGCCCCAGTGTGGATGGAGAAGTCCGTAATGGGGGAGGGGGGAAGGTAGGGGGCTCCTCAACCCGGAGACATGCCTGGCACCCCCCGCCCCATCAACACCAGGTCTCCTCATACCTGGGCCCCGAGCCCCAAGCGCCTGAGTAAGTGCTTCCAACTCAATTGCCTCATGGCTCCGGCCTCCACACCAGCAGCTCCAGCTGAACTGGCGAGGACCAGCTAGACAGGAGGTAACAGGGCCAGGGACCGCAGGGGACTTGAGCAGCCCAGGCTGAACCGCTGGCCATGAGCTGCTGGGATACACACCCCCAACACACGCACAGCACACACTTCTGTGCTTCTACCTTCTGCAGACCAGAGGCGGGTGAATCATCCCACCCCTCTCTCCTGCTCTCCTTTTAAAGCCCCAGCCTCCCTACACAACAGGCTCAGAGGCTGCCCGCAGCCCTTGAGGAGGCAGAAATCAGCAGTGTCAGTGGCAGGATGGGGAAGTGTTCTCCCCTTTGCCCTGTGTGGGCGGGAGCTGCCCACAGAGGCCCCGCCCACCTGCCCTCCACTCTCCCGCATCTGTCTCCCGGCCTTGCTCTGACACTGCCCACCACGCCTTCTCCAAGTTGCTGGTTTGGGACCCAGAACAGACTAAACAAAAATCATAGCATCTTAAAAATGACAGGCTCTCAGAAACCACTGTATTAATTGAAATTTGCACTGAAAGAAAAGAGAAGAAAAAAATAAATCCTTGGGTATGAACCTAGGCCTGGCTCGTTAGGACCTTCCGGGAGGTGATGAGGGCTGGTGGGGGACGTCAGTACCTCTGGGTTTGGGCCCTTGTGTGCACACACACACGTGCTCATGCACACGCATGCACATACACATGTACTCCGGTGCACCACTGCACACACACAGGTGCACGCATGCCGGACATGCACACAGCACACCCTTCACATGCAGAGCCAGGTCAGTGGGGACCAGAGTACCGAGGCAGCGGCTGTGTGTGCATGTGTGTGTGTACCGTGGAGAAAAGGGGCAGCCAGGCTGGGCAAGGGACTTCAGAGTGTGCTGTAGGGCCCGCACGGTGGGTGGGTGGCTAGCTGCGCTTCTGCAAAAAGCTCTCAGTAACTCCTTAAACAGGAAGCAGACCTCAATGTCAAATCCCTTTTCACATGGCCTTTCTCCAAACAGGGCCCCCACGGCTCAAAGTGGGCGGTCACTCACTGCCCAGGAGAGGAAAGGGGCTGGGGGGAGATGCCTACAGGGGCTGCCAGCTGGATGGTGGCACAGGAGGCCCACAGGGAGGTGAGGCTGAGCACCTCCCCACACTCCTCTGCCTGCCCGAGGCAAAGTCAAAGCTCCAAGCCCTGCAAGGAAGCAGAGACCTGCTCGCCCACTCACAGGACGCTGGGGGAGGAGGAGATCAAGGCGGGGTGGAGGAAGTGCTCCTCTGAGAAAGGCCAGCCTGGAGAGTCAACAGGAGGCGGGCAAAAGCCACCCAGAGCTCCTAAAGGGCAGAGGTGCTAGGGACAGGCTCTCGTCTGCAGTCCCCAGGCTGCTAGTCCCGATGTCAGGAAGACAGTGCTGACTCTCCAGGACAAGTCACACACCTCAGAGCATGCCCCAGAGCCACTGAGCACGTGTCCATGGGAGCCAGGATCCCAAGAAGCTCCGAGGTGCAGACACTACCAGCAACTGCACCACATTCTCCTTAGTATCACCCCTGTGCCCCCGCCAGAGCCAGTGCTGTTTGGTGACCAGCTCTTCCCTTTCTCTGTGACATGTCTCAACCCCTTTTGCCCTGGGACTCAGCGTTTGAGATAACTCTCGGCTCCAGCCTCCTCCCTCTGTCATGAACAGGCCACACTCTGGAGGTGACCATGGGCAGCCAGTCTTGGGATAGGCTCTGTGGCCAAGCGTTCTGGATGAACGCACTTGGGAGAAGGTCACAGTCCACGGCCCGGAAGGAGCTAGCTCGGCACACCTGGTAAACACCATGGATGCTGAGTCCCATACAGCCCCCTTGGGAAGGGCTGGGCTGCAGCTGGGGGCCTGATTTGCAGTCAGGCAAGCCTGGTGCAGAACTGTACCAAGCTGCTGCCTGGCTGGGTGACCCCGATGAGCCATGGAACCTCTGGGTGACAGAATCCTCCTGCTCACACTGGAACATGACCCATCTCCCAGAATGGCAGTGAGAATGCAATGGGATAAATAATGGAAGCAGCGGGCGCAGCCCTCGGAACAAGAAGGATTGTGTGCAGAAAAGACCGGGCTGGGTGCACCCTGGTTCTGGGGAGACCTCCCTCTTCCCTTCCACACATACCCGTCTCTCATTCTGCTCCCCTGCCCACCAAGATGGGGTTACATGTGCTCCAGGCTTGGTCACTCTAGGTCTCTCCTGAGAGCGATAGGGTGCAGAGAGAAGCTGCAGGAGTCAAGGGGCTGTGTGGGGGCAGCCCTGAGGCAGGGGTGGGGCTCCTGTCCCAGCAGGAGCAGGCAGGTTCTGGGGCAGCCTGGCCCTGCATTTGGCTGGCTGTGTCCTTGAAACAGCCAGCTTCCAGAAATGCCCAGCCAGATGTTCTTCACACAGCGAGTATTTTTTGGCCAGATCTGAGTGGACAGCAGTTGGATTACTCTCCATGTGGTTGTCTGTGACCTGTGCCTGCTCCCCTGCTGGCAGGCAGGCCTGCTGCCGTCTGGGTTGGAAGGAAGGGCCGGGCCTCCCCTGAGGGGACACATTCTGGTGCGCCAGGGGATACCATCCTGGGACAGAAATCAGACTCGGGAAAAGCAATGGCCTCGGGCTGGCTGGGGGCATCTCTGCCTCCTCCCTGCCCTACCCCAGGTCCCTGTGAGTTAGAGATAGTAAGGACCTTGGCTGGTGGGAGGGAGGCAGCCACAGACGGCGCAAGAACAGAGCTGGGCTGTGCTTCTCCATCCTCCCAGCCTTCCCTGCGGGCAAGGTCGAGAGAACACAACAGGCAGGGGCAGGGTCCGATCTTAGGACAGAACTCCCAGGAGGAGAGAGAAGGAAGGAAAGAAAAACTGGCTGGCTTAGCCCACTTCTCTCCTGGTCTCCCCGTCTCTCTCTCTTTCTCTTACACCCATCTTTCCCAGTCTCCTCTTGTGAGAAATAAACCGGTTAAACCATTCACAGCGGACACAGCCTTCTGCTCTGAGCTGTGTCTCTGTGCCTGGCCCCCCAGCGAGCCCTGCAAGGCAACACGGAGGGGCCCAGCTTCTGGCCGTCCAGCCTGGGCGCTGCAGCCAGGGCTAGCCCCACAGCCTGAACCCTGCATGCTGGACGCCGTGTGGACTGATGGCCTTCGGGAGGCTCACCAAACCCGCACCAGGGAGAAGAAGCCGTGCTGCAGATGACTTGGGGTGGAAAGGCTGCAGTTTGAGAGGTCATGAGAAAACCCAAGGCCAAAACCAAGCCCAAGATCAGGGCGGCCAGCCTCAGGCATCCCCGTCTGCTCTCTGCCCAGCCTCCTCATGCCCACTCTTCCTTTCTCCTCTTCCCTGGAGTCCTCTCCAGGCTTATCCCCTGGGCAGGTGTCAGTGAGCCTGAGCCCGAGCCCCCATCAGGAACCTGGGGGTGGGAGCCAGTCCTGCACACAGGACCAGTGACCACTCCGCGCCCACCTCAGGCCCCTGCAGCGCCCTGCCATGGGGGCTTCTTGAGCTCCGTCAGAGGCTTCCTCCTGCTCGGAGGCAGGCGCAGGTCTTTTTTGGTAAGCCAACATGTTCCACTAGCCACTCTTCCCATTCACAAGGGCTGGGGAGATGGAAAGACCTCGATTCCCATCTCCCTCGGCAACTCACATAGCAGGAAGTCACCATCCTGCTACGTCCCTACCTGGTGCTCTCCCCACCCCCGACGATCCCACCTGAACCAAGGGCAGCTCTCTCTTCCCTCTCTAAGGGCTCAGAACCCAGCCAGGGCCCCTCTTCTGAATCTGCCAGCCCCTGGCTTCTGCTCACTGAAGGAAAGGGGCCATGATGGGCAAAGCCTAGGTCCCTGCACCCTCTGCACATAATGGGAGATGCCTGGGGATGAGGAGGCTCTAATTGGTCAAACAGCCTCCTCAGCCTGCCCTTGCACCTGTGAGGCCTCCTGGAAGCCCTGAGTGCTGTGCTGTGCACCTGCCGTGTGGCTTGCCTGGCTCACCTGATGCCCATCTTGCAGTCCATCACACAGGGCGAGTCAAAGTCGGCCAGCAGGTCATCCATCTGGTTGTAGCGCTCCCCGTCCTTCACCACATCCCCATGATAGGCAGGCACGAAGGGCCTCAGCACATCTGCCATCAGCCGGTCCAGGCAGCGCTGCTCGGACTCACAGTGCTTCTTCAGGATCCTGCCGTTGGCCGCCGCCTTGAAACTCCCTGCAGAGCAAGTGCAGAAGGCCCTTGGTCTCTGGCTGCAGGCGGTTGGCAGAGGCGCCCTCCCTGGCACAGGGCCTGGGCCTCCCTGGGGATGGCTAAGCCTGGGGCTGAAGATGTGCCTATGTTCTGGTGTGGACTGAGCACCTTAAGGGCGGTGGGTTCAAGACCCAGCCCCCACTCACTGACTGTAATTCTGGGCTGGTTCCCCAGCTTCCTTGAGCCCAGACTCCTCCTCACCAGTGTTCCCTGCTGTAGGGGGACAGAGCTAGGTGAGAGACTGAGGCAACAAGACCTAGCCCCTCCGTAGTGTTGCTACCTTCAATCTCAGCCTCCTTCATCAACCCTGCTTCTCAGCAACCAAGGCATCTCCTGGCCTCAGTAGAGAAACCCTGATAGGACAGGATTCAGAGCCAGGATGGCGAGCTGCACAGGCTGAGAAGTGGGGGTCTACGGCCCGGCCCACCTGGGCAGCACTTCTGAGCCAGACCCAGCTAAGCATTCACACAGCTGTCCATCATGTGCCTTGGGCTGGGCCAATGTGGTCCAGGAGGTAAGAGAAATGCTGGACCCTGTGCTGGCCCAAAAGGACCCACAGGCTGGTGAAGTCACGAAGGCCAAGTCCGCAGGTAGCCCCCTGAAATGTCTCCAGATGACAGTGCGTCCAGAGGCCCCATGTATGGGCTGGATGGCTCTGGGGCCTTGGCTCCAGATGTCCTCCCTCCCCAGCACTGCCTGCACTCAGCTTCTGGCCACCTCCCACCCAGCACTGCACACTGCCCTGCGGCTATGGGGTGACTTGGCCGCATCTTCCACCACCGGCAGGCTCTCGGGGCAGACACTACATCTCCATTAACACTGCAACCCCCAGGACCATGGCGATTCAGGCACACAGTGGGTGTTCAATGAAAGGGTTAGCTTTGCCTCTGTGTCCAGGGTGACAAATGGCAGGTATGCTATAAAGATTGATGGCTTCATCTGTCTTATTGAGCACAATTGGAAGAGAGACTGGAAGAGCCAGAAGGAGGGGAGGATTCATGTTTTGGCAGAAGGGGGTGACACAGACTCCAGAGAGGTTGGTTGTCTATGGCATTTACAAGGTATTGTTAAGGCCGAAGCCTGCAAACGCGGCTGCGATTTCAGACTAGAAAGTCTCTCGGAGGGAACCCGCGCTGGAGCTTTGATCCAGGAGCACGGCGTCCAGGGCCGGGCTCTCCCCTCCCAGAGTTGCCGGGCGCCTCCCAGAGGGCTGAGCATCCTGCTGGGACGTCCAGGAGAGCTGCGTCTACCTGCGTGTCCCGCCAGCTGGATCCAGGGGTACTTCTTCTTGAAGGACATGACAAAGGGAGACCAGTGCACCATGTTTTTTATTTTCCTCCATGATTTGCTCTAGAAATAAGCAAACAAAAAGCTCTACATTAGAAAGACAACCACTGATTTCCGGTTAAGACGAATTCAAAGCAAGGGCCCTCATTGCCTGTGGCCACAGGATGCGGAGGGCCCTTGGTGGGCTCCGAGGACCTTGCCGCCACCACCATCTATGTGGCATATGGTGGGAGGTGGCTTTACCCATTTAACAACAGCCTGAGCAAAATGCTCAGGGGACCTCCCCTCGTCCCAAGAGCAACAACCCCTCCAAGGAAGGCTGGAGAGGACACTACCACCCAGCCGCACCACGTTAGTTCACATTCCATTTGTAGATGCGGCGGCAATAGAGGCACCTCTTGCCTGCGGGTGGTTTGAAGAGAGACTTTAAAGGAATTCCTCAGAACAGAACCTGCACCGATGGCTTCAGGTCACACAGGAGGGAGCAGCTCTCTCCTCTGCACCACGCTCCTCCCTCTCAGGAGGTTTCTTCAGTGAAAACAGCCAGGGCTGGCGGTGTGCATGTGTGTGTGCATGAGTGTGTGCACGTGTGCATATGTGTGCATGAATGTGTGCACATGTGTGCATGTGTGCGCGCACATATGTGCAAGTGTGTGCAAGCATGTGCGCGCGTATGTGTGCATGAGTGTATGCGCATGTGCGCATATGTGTGTGCACGTGTGTGCGCGCACATGTATGTGTTTGGGGAGAACAGGCCGTTTGGGGCAGAAAGGAGAATTAAGGTATGTTGAGCACCTTATTTTATTTTCTCAATGAGCATGCAAGTCAATTCTTTCTATTTCCATCTGGTGGAGCCTGTGCTTCAAAGAGGTAAACGGTAAAGCTGGGATTTAAACATTATCTATACAACTATTTAAAAATAAACAAAATTCTTTTCTTTCCCAGAAAAAAAAATATATTTTTTTTAGAAAACAATATCCTTCAGTGAACTTCAGTAAGAACAAGCTATGGAGATAAAGATCAAGTGTCCCCAAAACACACCGGCCCTGAAGGGAGCTATGAGAGCCTTAATGCAAAGCATTCTGAGTTCCTGAGAGAGTGGATCCCACACCAGCAGAACTACGAGAGCAGAAGCCATGAGGCTGGCAGAGGAGACGAGGGTGGTCCTGCCTGACAGGGGGACACACTGGAGATGAGGTTCCCACTCCTTGCCCCGAAGTGCCCAGCTGCAGCCCTCAGGGGACAGTGGCGGCTACTAGGTCCCCTAGGTGAAGTCAAGGTGAAATCAGCCTCTTTTGTTTTTTCTCTCTTTGCTGAGACTCAGCTGCTTCTGTCATCAGGTTTTCAAGTTAAAATCTATTTAAGGAGAGGAATTCTTCCTTCCTAAACCTGGTAATTTTTATCCCCGTCCCAGAAACCCTCACCCCACCGCCAAGACAAATTCTATTCTTAAGAGAGGGCAGTGCCCCACGAGGCCATGTGACAAAACGGCCGAGGCTTTACTGAGAAGCGTGTTTTTCCCAGATCCTTCTGATGGAGATCGCCAAAGAAGGCTAAAGGCAGTGGAGGCATTTCTCATCTAAGCACCCAGAAGGCTGTATAAACAATCAGGGTACACAATGCATGAGAGCAACAATGGAAAAACCTCATTACACAAGATGAGCCCAGCAGCGGCTCGTGAGGATGCCCCCGCTCACGGGGAAGCCATTAAGGTGGGTCCAGAGGGAACGTGCACAGCTGGTCACCACCTGCGGGTCACATTCCCGCAGCAGAGCTCAGAGAGGACAGGAGCTGACAGGCTTCGGGGGTGGTGTGGGAGGAGGGGAGACCAGAGTGGTCTCCATCCAGGGCTCGCCCCATCCCATGCCACGTCCCCATCAGGGGAGAACCCACATCGCACTGCTTCACAGCCCTTCTGGGGGCCTCAGTTTCCTGTGTCCAGGAAGGGACAGACCGCTGGTAAACCAGCCTCCTTGGACGGATGGACACTCTAGGGCCCTGGAAAGTGACCTTCCCTCATCCCAGCAGCAATGGCCCCTCCAAGGACGACTAGAGAGGCCACTCTCCCAGCTGCAGGGTGCCAGTTCATATTTTACACATACAGGCGAAGGCAAATGAGCACCCCTGGAGGAAGGGTCCCAGGACCCTGGAGGGGGCATGCAGAGACGGCTCACTGCCGGAAAGTGGGGAGCTTATGGAGACTGCACCCACCAGAGACAGTTGGGGGCCAGACTCAACAGTGAGAAAGAGATGACTCAGCTGGCAGCAGGGGTGTGAGGACAAAGGCCTGGGGCTGGGACCTGGACCAGTTGGGAACCAGACCTGCTGGTATGGGGGCTGCAGGCAGAGGGGCCTGGTGAGCAGGCGGGGCTGGCTGTGGCTGCGGGGCAGGGAGGCCTGAACCTGGGGACCATGGGGCAGGGAGGCAGGCCAACCTGGGCCCGAGTCCTGGCTCCCCTTTTCCTTCTCAGTGACTGATATTGGACAAGTTCCTAGTCCTGTTTGGGGCCCCATTTTCTTGTTTATAAAATGAGAGTAACAAACACATAGATTCCCGTTCTCCCAGGAGAGAAAGCTGTCAGATGTGGGTACGGGGGTGTCTGTGGAGGGGTCTTTAGCCCTCTGTGTTCAAGGAGGGGGCCCAGGTGTCTCTTAAGTTACTCCATGAATGGTCAGTCTGGTGCCAGGTGGGGCTGCTGCTTAGGTTCTGAGCAATGAAGACCTCGGAGCCTGGGGCAGGGTCAGGCCCGCCCTGCTGGGGTGCAGCTCCCTGGAGACCCACCAGACACAGTGAGCAGGGGGCCTGTGACCCAGGGAGGTGAACAGATGCTGGGCAGGACAGTGTGGTTTAGCTTCTGCAAGGCCGTTTGAAGCTAAGAAACTTCTAGTTCTTGGACTTCTCCCAGAGGCTGAAGACCCAGGGCCCAGAAAGGAGGGTCTTCTGACAGTTCCCGGTATCCACAAGCCTCTCGCAGCGCTAAGCTCTGGCACAGCCGGGCACCTTGTGCTTGGCTCCCCTCTGCCACACCTCCTCCGTTTCTTCACCATGAAAATGGTTCCCACATGGCCACAGCCCTGAGAGTCCCCCATCCCAAGGCTACCCTGCCTGGATGAGGGCCGTGGAGCATTCCACTTGTGAGAATGCCATGCACTTGCATGAGAGCCCTCTTTTCTCTCTGCCAGTAGCAGCACATGGGGTTTCCCTGTGGTTTTTAAATAGCAGCACCCAGGCAGTGCCTCGTGTCACTGCCAAGCAATAAACAGAAAAAGCCCTTTCCAGGTCCAGGTCAGGGGAAGGAAGGCTGCAGGGTGACCCCAGCTACCCCAGCCCAGCCCCTAGGAGCAGAGATAAACTAAAAGATGGGAGGAGATTCCAGAGAATCAATGCCCTTGTGATGGCTGGGGAGACCACAGCAGCTGCCTCAGGAACGAAACCCACTCCAGGCACACGCCGCTTTCCAGGAGCGCCAGTCCTCGTTCCCCAGCTAAGACAGGCAACAAGACAAGAAAGGAGGATAATCCAGAAGAATCCTACCCAGAGGGGTTTATCCCCCCCCACTGCGACCCTCCTCTGGGGAAATATTTAAGAGTGAGAGCTCAAGGGAGCTTCTGTCTCTTCTCTGTCTGAAATCAGATCCCGCCCCAGGCCCCAGCCTCTCAAGCCGAGCTCTAGGAAATACAAAGGCAACCTTCAAATGTCTTGAACGCAGTGTGGCAAAGGGTGCCTGGACCCCCGCCCAGGGCAGAGCTGGCTGCCTGCTCCTGTGTCACCTCAGGGGAATCAGGGCATCCCTTGTGGACCCTTCCAGAGCGCTCCCAAAGCTCCCTATGTGTGGCAGGTCCCTGCTGGCCTCCCAGGGCTGTGGGCTGCTCCTTGGTGGGCCCAGGGCAGGTGGCCAGCTGACTGCGGCCCCCTCTGCTGTGACCCTTACTTCCTCACACGCAGACGTGGGGCCGGCCTAGCCGGTGGATGTGCCGGGGTTCTCCCTGAGCGGACTGAGTACCGCAGTGCAGGGGGACTTGCTGCTGGCCGGCACTGCTTTTGTTCTCTCTCAGGGAGACGGAAGGGCCCATTTCTGCAGACGCGCCCCAGCACCAAGGCATGGTGTGCGCACTCACACCCGTTACCACTGATGGGGCTGACGCTCTGTGACAGGCCCTGGGCTAGTGCATTATGGCCTTGTTCCTGTGTTCCAGTTAGGAGTGTTTTCTCCATTTTACAGATCAAAGAGCAAGTTACTTCCCCAAAGTCATCCGATTCTATGCCCTGCCAGTAGGTACCCTGCACATGGGGAGCCTCCGGCCGGTTTTTTCCATGCCTATCAGAGAGCGAGGGCCCACCCCCCAGTGCCTTTTCAGCATGGAGACAGCAGGATGAAGGGAAAGAAGGCAGAAGACTGGGCAAGTCGGGTCCCCTGGGCAGCCAGGGTGCCAGCCTGGGAGAGTTTTCTCGCTGCTCCTTTAGCAGAGGAGCCCAGGGCCTCTAGTGCCCCTAAAGCTGCCACCAAAACCCAGATACATCCATCTCTGGGGCTGCTCAGGTGCCACCTCCGGTGCAGCTGTCAGATGACACAAGGTTTAAGCTCTCCCACGTGTCAGATCAGAGCAGCCAGACACTTCTAGACTCTGTGGTTGGGATTCTGCCCTTGTGATGTTCTTGGGGGCACTTTGGTGGAAAGGAAAGCACCAGGATGCTGGGGTGCCCCGTGGCAGGTCAAGGGCACCTGCACTCTGAGGCTGGAGACACACAGCTTTTACTTTGATTCTGGGCGGGGTGGCTAAACCCACTGAGGTCAGGCATGAGGTCTTTTGGGTAACCCCCGGCTTCACAGGCTTGGATGTGAACTGGGGAGCACTCCCTGGGTGGCTGCATCCCGGGTTAAAGGAGCACCGGACTGGGCTTGGCTTCATTGCTCCTCTGCAGGCAGGGCAGGCAGTGCCTTCTGCTGACATTTGTCACCCCTGCCTGCTGCAGCCTGGACCTCCCTCTGTTAAGAGTCTTGTGCTAAACTCCAGAAGCACAGGGAAAGACAGAGCTTCAGTTTTCTCAGAGGAATTTGGAAGGAATGGATCAAAAAATAGACAGACCAGGGTGAGGGAAGGATGGTGGAGAGAGAAGCGGGAGTGATTCTTTAATATTCAGAGAGGCCTGGAGACCTCTGTGTGGTCTTGTCCCCTTGCACCTGACTTGAAGGAGCCAAAATATTCAGAGAATGTGGAGAGAGATTTGTAGTGGGAGGGAAAACATCTGACAACAAAACCCTAACCCTTTTCGCGCTGGAGGAGACGGAGGTCGGAGGTGAAGGGAGCTTGGGGAGCGGCAGCCGCACTCCCCGCAGCAGAGAGGCCTGGCCCAGGCTCCGACTCACTGCCCACGTCACCTGGGAGTTGGAAGCCCTCGCCCCTGGGAAGCTCAGGGCATGCCACTCCTGTCTCCCTTTTCCTCTTTCCCTTTTCCCAGAAGTTCCTGGTCTGAAGAGCAGATGGGAGTGTGCTCCCTGGAGGCAAGGCCTACGCAGAATGAGCTCCTCCGGCTCCACACACAGAGCGGTAAAACAGACTCAGCATTCTGTGCCAGGTGCGAGTGGGGCCTTCCTGGGCAAGCGGTTCCTCCCCCCCACCTCTGGCCCATCCTTGGAGGTGCCCGAGCCAGTAGGGCTGCCTGGGCAGGGTCTCTGATTCTGAGTGTTTTTCTGGATCAAGTTCCAAGTCTCCCATAACGCTAATGGTTGCTGGGGGACACCATCCTCCCCATCCTCCCCATCAGGCGCTCTCAGTCAGGCTGCAGGGAAACACTGCCTTCAACAAATCAAAGGGCAAAGGGGCACAACCTCCAGGTCTAGCCTTTGTCATTCATAAGGCAGGGGAAAAAGGACTGCTGAGGGCGGGGGGAGGAGGAACAGGAGGAAGAGAAGAGGAGGAGAGTGAAGAGGGGGAGAAGGAAGAGGAGGGAGGAGGGAGGAAGAAGAGGAGGAAGAAGAGGAGGGAGGAGGGAGGAAGAGGAGGGAGGAGGAAAAGGAGGGAGGAGGGAGGAAGAAGAGGAGGAAGAAGAGGAGGGAGGAGGGAGGAAGAGGAGGGAGGAGGAAAAGGAGGGAGGAGGGAGGAAGAAGAGGAGGAAGAAGAGGAGGGAGGAGGGAGGAAGAAGAGGAGGAAGAAGAGGAGGGAGGAGGGAGGAAGAAGAGGAGGAAGAAGAGGAGGGAGGAGGGAGGAAGAAGAGGAGGGAGGAGGGAGGAAGAAGAGGAGGGAGGAGGGAGGAAGAGGAGGGAGGAGGAAAAGGAGGGAGGAGGAAGAAGAGCAGGAGGAGGGTAGAAGAGGAGACATGAGGAGGAGGAAGAGAGGGAAGAGAAGGAAGAGGAGGAGGAGGGGAGGAGGAGAGGGAGAGGAGAGGGCAGAGGAGGGAGGGGAAGGAGGGACACAGGTCTCCCCTACTCTAGGCTGTGAGAATGTGTGGGCCTCTGGCCACCCCCCTTACAAAATGCTTTAGCTCTTGTCAGAATTAGCTGCATAACATGCGAAATGAAAGTGAGGGGCCCCTGTCCAAAGCTCAGTAAGAATGTCACGACGGGGAAGGTAAAGCTTCACCAAGTTCGTGGCCCTTCTCAGGCCCTGCGACTGCTCAGCCAGGAAATGGGCCCTGCCTCCTGCGGAGGAAATGGCCCCCGCCTGGGAAACAGCAGGTGACCCCAGGCCTGCAGGCTTCTCTGGCAGGCTCATGGCCAATGACCAGAGGCTCCTCAATCCTGGGTCAGGGGAGGGTTCAAGGCCGCAGGCACCTGAAACTCTCCTTCTGGGGCTCAGAGAAGACCCCTGGAACGGCCTGTCAGGAGAGGTGAGGATGGCTACCAGACCTCAGCCTTCTGCATGTTCTTCAGAGTCTGACCTTGCTCCCTGTCCCTGCGGTGCTGTCTGAGCTGGTCAGCGGCCACTTGCCCAGCCCAGCCTTCCCCACAGGAGGCCAAGCCACCCAGGGCCAGCACTGCCCGATCCTCAGCTCAGCCCACATGGCCCCTGGGGTCTGCTTCCTGTCTTCCTTCCAGCCACTTCCTGCCCCTCCAAACCAATGTTATGTTTCTCAATGCAATTGAGGGTGGGTGGGAGAAGAAAGGGTTGTGACACTGGGGGCAAACACTTCTGTGTCATGAGGACCAAAGGCCACTGGCAGCCCTGGCGACCCCCACCCCCCCCCGCAGCCCACCTGGGCTCACATTCTCTCAGGCCTGTGGAGTTCTGCAGGCAACTTCTTGCTCCACACACCTGTCCCCATGCCACCTTAGACATGCAAAGGTGTCAGCTTCTGCTATTAGGGACTTTGCAGAAGAATGGTTGTGGATGCACAGGACTTAGCTAACTCCTGGGTGGATTTTAAAATGCAACCCAGATAGCCTCTTCCCAGGAAGCCTTCCCGCTGCCCTCCTGGGTGCTTCCAAAGAGCCCTGGGTATGCCTCCATCCCAGTTCTTCCATGTTTGCTGGTTTCTGGGTAACACAAAAAAGGATGCTGTTTACTCTGGTGGGCCCTCAGGGACCCCCAGCGGGTTTGCCGAGTGCCTGGCTGGGCAGGTGCCAAGCCTCACAGCATCCAGGAGGAGGGAGATAAACTCAGCAGGTGTGGGGGCTGCACTTGCTCCTCGGGAGCAGAGGCTCCAGAAGAAAGTTCACATTCTGGGCAGGTGTGGGCTCCATTTTCTTATCAGGACCCCGACATTCCTCTCCTGGAAGCCACAGCTGTGCTGGGACAATTTCAGAAAAGCAGGGAGGACTTCAGGAAGGTAGCTCCTTCCAGTCCCAGCGTACCCCTTCCTCCAGCCGCCCGTCTTGTTGATTTTGCCAGGCCCACAGTGGTTTCGCCACCTCGCAAATTAAGGGCTGAAATGACATACACACTCCTCTCTCCCTCCACAGGGATCCTAAAGCCTCCACCTCTGAGGTGGAAAGGCAGCTCATCAAGTTGGATGTTGTTCCAGAGGGCAGGACGATGACACAGAGCGCAGTTCGGGCTTCGAGGTTGGAATGAGTCTTTGTTCTGCTGCCTTCCAGCTGGGGCATGGGCAAACCTCAGTGTACACTGCGCACGGCCGGTATCAGTGCCCACGCCCTGCCCTCCCCATGCAGTCACCGTGAGAGCCTACGCAGGTGACGGGCACAGACAGCTGCTCTGTAGACTGTCATGGACAGGCAAACCTTCCAGGCTCACTTTGGTTTTTTGCTTCTGTGTCTATTTTCTTAAATTGGAATAATTTTTTCCTCCAAGGCACAGCAGACTGGCAAGCATCCAGCCAGGCACTTTCAGAGGGCCTGACTGTGGCCGGTGGCGATCATAGGAGCTAGCTGTGTGATTAATTGCCTACAAAGCTTCCCGTCCCATGCCCATGGCAGCTCTGGGAACTCATGGGGCAGTTCCGCAGGCCCTCAGATGTATGACTTGGAAAGAGTCAGAGCCCAGGTGAGTCAGTATCAGTTTCTGGTTCAAGTCACTGACGTTGCAAAAAGATGAAAGAATGATTTCCCAAACCATCTTATTTCACATATGTGGAACTCTGCTAGGCACTGCCAAAGAAGGATATTTTCGAGGTGAATAATAAGATTAAAAATGTCATTTTCTAAAGGGGGTTTACATCCTCTTCTTAGCCTCCTTCTCACCTGACTTGTTCCCCCAATTTGGTACTTTTTCCTCCAGCACTTCTCTTTTTACTTAAATAGTTTGATCACTTGGCTATTATTTTTAGATAATCATAAAGAGTATCCGTGCGTTGTTTTTGGTCTGTTTGTTCATTTGTTTGTTTTTTGTAAAAGAGATGAGGGGAAATCTCTAAAATATCAGAAATGGGAAGTGTTCTCTGGACTCTCTAACACTCCCAAGACAGTATTGCCAGTCTAACTCTGCTGCGTGTGTGCAAAGAGATCACGTTACACATCTAACATATTGTTAGATGCTGTGCCAAGAGCTCAGGCAGCTCTCACGACACTGATATAGTTGTCTCCATTTGGCAAATGATGAAACATGTTCAGAGAGGTTTAGTAACTTGCAAAAGGTCACACACCTTTCAGGTTTGTGCCACTTAATTTCAAGGATTTTGTTTCAGCCAACAGGATTACTGTGCCCCATCATCTCCCTTGGACCTGGGGCTATCTGCTTCTCCCCTAGTTATAAAATAGCCTCACATAAACAGCAAGGGCTTTGTCAGAAGAGTGGCCTTTCAGATGCGGGAGGCCTGAACAAAGGCCTACTCTCCCCTCCCTCCTCCTGTTCCCAAAACGTCCTCACTGACACACACTCAGGGAAGATGCATTGGTGCTGAAAGAGGATGAAGAACGCCCCTGCCCAGGGACAATTTGTTCTGTGTCAAAGCCTTTGTTCTGCTCTTGCAAAAGTCTGAGTGAGAGTCATTGAGTTTTCCATGTTTGGAAAAAATGTTTTTTTTCTTCCTTCTTCATTTCGTCTTTCTAAAAAAGCAGTTAGGGTTTCCCTAGTGATCATTATTTCCTTCACTGGGGAAAAGCCTGGTGCTTCTCCTAGGCTGCAGAGTCGGGGCGGCCGCCAACTTTGTTCATTGTATTCCCCCTGGCAGGGCCCAGCTGGGTTGACGGCAGCTGGGTACAAGCCCAGGCAGGTAGGGCCCCTGGCTCAATAGCTCTCTCCTGTAGCCCTGGTTAGAAACCCGCCCCTGCCAAAAAGGAGCTGGGAGGGGAGGAGGGGAAGGGTTTTCAAAACCAAGACACCAAGGATCGGAAAAATTAAGCCCAAGGACTTGGCAGGACAGGTAGCTCCAGCTAAAAATAAAAGTCTGGATTTAAGACTAACTGCCTTTCCCCCTTTCACAAACAAGAAAATCCCCCTAAATGCCAAGTGCAAAAGCACTTTCAGAAAAGATCCGAGTAAGGCTTTATTTCATCCCCGCCCCCACCCCTGGTGTGATGTTCCCGAATGCTGGACAGGACAGAATATCCTCCACAGGGCCGCTCACCAGGCATGAGCTTCTCCCCCGCCCTTTACGGAACCCGTGAGCGCATGGTGGGGATCACCCTGAGGGCTGTCGGGTGGGTGAAGGGCCTCCTTCAGAAGCAATTGCTGGGCCTGGATGGGAGACCCAGGATGGTGGGTCCTTACCAGCCCCTGCAGGCAGGAGCAGCACAGCCTGGCTCAGTGTGTTCTCCGGGTGAGCGCTCTGTCCTCCCCACTCCCAATCAGGCTGCGAGCGCTGCCGGGCCCCTGGCGTGCAGTGTGTAGGCCTGGTCAGGCTGAAGGCTGGAGCTTGCAGGCAACGTTCAAGCCCGGGCTGACCCTTTCTGAGGGACGCCACCATGCTCCATCGACCCCTAGCAGCACATTCTGGCCAAAACCAGGAAAACCCTGAGTGACTGCCCAGCTGTCTCCTCCTGATTAGCTGCCTTCTTCCTGTTGCAACTAGAGGCCCAGTTTCTAGGCCAAGGACAGCACCCAGACTGGCACCCAGGGAGCCTCCGTCACGGCCACTCTTCCTCTTCCACCATAAGCCCTCAACTCTGCCGAAAGGCCCAGCCGGCAAGGACAGGGCTCCGGGAGCAGCTCAGGGCCTCACCAAGGCTCCCCGACCATGCATAAGAGGGAGCAGGGTCCCTCCGGGATACAGAGCCACCGCCACATACTGCCCCGCACTCACTCTCTGGCAGGCCCGCTCCAATCCATCAGGGCAAGCCATCCCATACCTGCCCCACCTGCAGGTCTGCTGTGCAGGAGCTCTGCCCGGAAAGCTCTCCCTCCTCCCTTCTGTGTATCCACATCCCACCTCCCCATCGGTGGGTCCCCTGGAATTTGCAAGCTGGCCCTAACTTCTCCCTGAAGTTCTCAGGCCACTTCAGCCCCACGCCCCTCCTGGAATCCTCCCTGAAGCTGGAGGGAGATGCGGGATGTGGATACACAGAAGAGCGAAGGGAGAGCTTCCTGGCAGGGCACCTGCACAGCAGACCTGCAGGTGGGGCAGGGAAGGGACAGGAAGCTGGAGTGCTTCATGATTCTTGTGTTCCGTACCATGGCTCCCAGTGGCAAGAAGGCTCCAGGGAACTGGGGATCTGTTCTAACCCTCTGTATGTCCCCCTAGGCTGGACATCCAGTGGGAGTCCAATACTCCCAGCACCTGGCTGATAAGAGGACCCTGTGGGCCCAGCACATGGTAGGGGCCAGGCCTGGAGGATAAAGCACATCTGCACCAAGGCTCACACTGCCTTCCATTCACTGCTCACACCTGGACTTTTCGGACTTCTCCAAGTAGCAGGAAGGGGCATATTTGCGGGAATTTCCTACTTGGTCTGCCTGGGTTTCTCTCCAGGATCCCACAGCTGGCAGCCTGGCTGGTCCCGGGCCCCCGAGGCCTTTTCACTTAGCACTCGAGCGTTTGGAGGGCCACCTTTCACTCAGGTTAGTCACTGCTCACTCTCCCATCCCTCAATCTGGGATGCCTTTGCTGGCAGACACCTCTTCATGGGTGTCCCCAGTGTCCTGCAGGAGCCAGGGACACTGGAGACATCAGCAAAGAATGCTCTTCCATTAGCGACTCTGTCTCAGGTCCGCAGGACTTCCCTCATCCACACTGTATAGGAGCTGGCATCAAAGGGGCCCGCAAACTTGCCAAAGCAGTCTTTTTTTGGTTACTCAAGAATCGAGGTGTCCTTCACCCAAAATGGAAATGTTCCTAACCCTCCCTGTTGGTCAGGGCCCAGCAAATGCTCCATCTCTTGTGAGAAGGTCATTAACTTCCCTCCTCCTCCCTCCTGGATCCTGTCCTCTTAAGAACTAAAAATAATGGAGGGCTAGAGGAGAGAGGCGAGAGAGGAAGAAGGCATAGGAAACGTGGAACACAGAGGCCTTGCAGAGCTCACACCAGGGGCCTCTCCAGGCCTTAAAGGCTGCTGGGCCCGGAGGTTAGGAGGGGAGCAACAATAGGAGGAAACAGGGAGTGGCCAAGGGGGCCGGGGAAGAGCCTGAGGCCAGTGGGCAGCCTTTCGAGGCTGACTTCCTAATGGATAAAGCTCAGAGGACAGAAGGGCTCAGCCTGTCCTCTGGGAAAGGGCTTCTGGGCTCTGCCCAGCCGTTTAAGGGCCACGGCTGCAACACGCAGCAGATCCCCTCCCGCCCTGCGCTCATCCACTGCTCCCCAGAGATTTTATTTTTACTTTGGTAAATGCAAAACAAGGCCAAGTTAGGGTGGAAATTTACCAAAGGCCTGCACTGATTGGCAGACAACTGGCACTGAAGTTCTGGAACCTCCGAGCACCCAGAGTCCATCTTGGGCCACTCTCTCAGAGGGGCCAGCCAGGGGACTCAGCCCCATCTCCACCCCAACACACCTCCTCGGGAATAGCTCCCTGGTCTGGGGAGCTGGAGTTGCTTAATCCTCCTTTATAGCCCACAGAGAGGTACGGCAGGGCGGAGCGGCGTGGAGCCCACAGCATGCCAGCTGTTCTAGTGTCGGTAAGAAACAGCTCATGTGCTTACTGGAGCCTGGCACAGGGCTGAGTATTTGCTATGTGTGTGTGTAGGAGTCTCTCAACCTGTCACAGAGGTGCTGTCACTGTCCCATCTTACAGATGGGAACACTGAGGCACAGAGTGATGAGACAGCTTGCCCAGGGTTCTGCAGACGTGTAGTGAGGCAGGCTGGCTGCAGGATCCAAGCTCTTCATCACTCTGCTGAGTGGCCTCATTTCCTGTCATGCACAACAGGTAACATTATACCCAGATAAATTCAGGTTTAGCTTCTGCCATTCCTGGCTGGTGGCATTAGCAAGTTACCAAACTGAGCTTCAGTTTCCTCATCTGTAAAACAGGAATACCAAGTACCCTAAAGGGTTGTTTTCAGGATTAAATTCAATTCTCTGTGTGCAGTGCCTGTTACATACATAAGATCACTCAACAGAGGAGATATATATTGCATAACTCTCACATATACTGTCTGGTCTGAGCCCCTCAAGGTCAAGAGCCTGAGAATCAGAGGAACTGTATGGCAGGCAGCTCTGCATGGGCCCAGCGGACGGTAGCAGTAGGGTCTGACCACCTCCTCCTCTATCCCTTATCCCAGCCTTGATTCCCACTTTCCACAAGGAAAGGGCAGAAGGCAAAGGTCACAGCCAGGGGTAAGTGGATCCCCAGCGGAAAGTCCTATTCCCTGCCAGAAATGGAGTCTCTCTGGAACTCCAAAATGCCCAGGAGCCACTTTCTAGGCAGGTGTGAGAGGGGGTGCATGGACGATGAGGCAGCCTGGCACAGTAGCCACCAGAGGCTCTCGTGTTTCCTGAAAATCCCCCCACTCAAACCTCCCCCAGGGACCTGGGATCTGAACTAAGTAACTCTGCTTGTTCCCCAGGAGACTGAGCTGGGCAACAGGGACGCAGGCAGCTCTGCCAGGTGGCCACATGTGGAAACAGACGTCTTCATCCCATGCCGGGGATGACATTTACAATGCCAGGAATCTGAAAGGAAGTTTTCTGCAGAAAGTTCAAGAATCTAAAATGCCATCTTCTCTACCCCAAGCTCTCCCAGGCTCAGCCCTGCTGAAGGAAGCACACTTCTGTGTGAGCAGCTCTTTAGTAACCCCTGGTATTTTTTCAGAGATTCCTGAGACAGAAAAATCTTCAAGTTATACATTTTAAAACCTTAGAATACTACTGGAAGTTGTAGAAGGGACAAGGTTTCCTCAACCTCCAATTGCTAAATTTTTACCTCTCTAGGCCAAGAACTTAAATGGACAGAAACTGCCTTTTAGGTAGTTTCAGGGAAGGCAAAAAAAAAAAAAAGCCTTGTAAGAGATTTGGTTAAGGGGGTAACCCTGCTCTAACTCCAAGGCCAGATTTTTGGGGATTCCCATTTAAGTTATTTCCAACAAGAAAACTTTTGAGGAAGGACTTGAATACCACATGGTGGCTTATAAGCAGTTATCAAAAATTTAGCTATATTTAGAAAATATTTCCAAGCAAGATACGTTGGTCCAATTCATATTTCTGACCGATTATGCTGATTTGCCTGTGGCTACATGGCACTCAGCGAGTGAGAATGCAGACTTACAGGGACAGCCAGAAACCGAAGCTGCTTTCTGAAGAATTGTGTGCAGCCCTGCCCCGGCCGCGGCCAATGTGCAGCTCTGAATTCTGCTATGAGTCACCCAGCTTCCCTCTCCTGACCAGAGCTGTTCAGGGCAGAGGTCCCTTCTCAGTTCAGCAGTCATGCATCTGCTCACGTGCAGACCTCTGGAAGCACAGGAAACGGGTTGCCAAAAAGGGACACCAGTGAACCCCCAAGTATGAGCAAGACTCATCAGCTCTCAGAGCTCAGCGGTCCCCCGGGTCATCCTGACGGTATGTGTGACGATATATGCGTGATTTTCATGAACAGATTGACTCATCGCCCTTCCCGGTGCATCTCTGTCAACCAGCCTGCTAGTGGCAGTGGGTGCTTAATTAGCATTTTCCCCACATGGTGGGAGCCTCCCAGGGCCCCTGAGAGGCAGGTACCAGTCTCGACTCCTATTCCCAGAGCAGCAAACAGGGGCAAAGGTGTGCCCCCAGGTTTGTGTCCCAATCCAGGCAGACCTGGGGTCTTGCTCAAACTCCTACCCTGGAAGCCTGCACGCCCTGCTGCAGCCAGGTTCTCCCACCCGCCAAGAGCAGAAACACCCTGAGACTGCTTCCTTTACTTATCACTTTAGGCTACAATTACTCAACATTTCTTTTCTTTTTCTTTCTTTCTTTTCTTTTGAGACAGGGTGTCATTCTGTCACTCAGGCTACAGTGAAGTGCAGTGGCACAATCATGGCTCCCTACAACATTAACTTCCTGGCTCAAGCAAACCAGCAATCCTCCTGCCTCAGCCTCTCTAGTGGCTTGGACTATACGTATATACTACCATGCCTGGCAACTTTTTTAGAGATGGGGTTTTGCCATGTTGCCCAGGCTGGTCTTAAACTCCTGGACTCAAGCGATCCACCCACCTCGGCCTCCCACAGTGCTGGGATTACCAGTGTGAGCCACCACGACCAGGTTAACATTTCTTTTATATTGAGATCTTCTGCAGAAGCTTTTGGGATCATCACAGACAACATGGGTTTTCACAAAATTGAGGTGACGATCTCCTACGAGAGAGGGGCAAAGAAGGCCTGCAGCCCAGATCCTCCCTGTCGTCTCCCCCAGATTTAGAGAGAAGCAAAATCAAGAAACAGAGCCTCAACATCTGAAGAGGCTCATACAGTTTTTCTCTCTGAGGGATAGTAAAGCCTGCCCCCACAGAGTCACTCTCCTGCCTGCACAGCTTACAGAAGGCTCCTGGTTCTCTTAGACTTGTTTCATCTCCTCCCTATTGAGTTAGAGGAAATGAAACATTATTGAGAGTGCAAGTGGGTTATCTGAAAAATGTATTCTGGAATGACAGAGCCTAAAGAGCGGGCTTAAGACGACCCTGGGAGTCCTTCCAGTAAGGGAGCCCAAACACAGGAATGAGAGAGGCACTTGGAGGGATGGTCTGCTTTGTGCAGTCAGGGTTTAGGTCTCACCAAGCCTGGGGCCTCCAGGGTCAGGAGGCAGGAGCTGAACAAGAGCCTCTGACCATCTCTGAAGACAGCAAACCTCCGTTGCGACATCCTCTGCCGCGTGCCAGGCAGTACACGTGCCCTGGTGGGACAAGGGGAGAGCCTCGGAGACTCTGTCCCAGGGAGAAGGACTCCAGACCCTCACGGTGACCATGGCCCTCTTGCAGGCTCGGCCCCTCCAAGGTCTCCGGGGAGAGCTCACATTTAGGAACTGTAACCACATTTCTAGGGAACAGAACCAGCTGGCTGACTTACTCCCCTTAACTTTCAATGCTATTATTAGGGCACATCTGTCTTGGAGTGACGTCACCAAGGAAAAACCCAACTGAAGAAAATATTTTCAGGCAGTCGTCATTTGAATCTTCGGAAAAGGAAGCGAGTTGATAAACTGCCAAAGAGCCCTGGGATTTAAGGTGACCAAAGAGGTGCGTGGAAAGTATTTGCCTTGGGAATGTGGGCAGCTGAGCTATTTACACATTGCGCGCCCAATACGACACAAATCGACCAGAGGTTCCTTGAACTATTTCCTCTACCCTTTCCTCTTCTCCTTTCCCTTAACAGGAAAGCCAGCCAACAGAGGCTGCCTGTAAGCCTGAGTCAGGAGGAAAGGCTGTGGGGGAGTGACCAGCAGCCAGGTGATGTAGGACAGAGGCCAGCAGACTTACTTCATTCGGCTACATCTTTTTTCTAAATTAGTTGCTAACATTTAAAAATCAGATTGGACACAAAAATCCGAATTTCCAACTTCTCTTTGAAATCCTGGGCGTGCAATCCCGGACAGTGTCCCCTGCCTGGGGCTGAGCAGCAGCTGTTTGAGATGGGGCCTTCTCTTCCCCTGTCACTGGGCCTGCTGACACGTCACCTGCCCGGCTCCTGGTGGCATTTGAGTTTGAGCAGCTGGATTTAGAGACAAAGGGGAAAGTGCTGAGGAAAGCCGAGGACCTCACCTGTAGCCTACTGACTGGCCATGTCGACGAGGGCAAGTCACCGACTTTGCTGAGCTGCTGTTTCTCCCTCTGCAAATAGAGATGAAAATGCACAGCAAGGCCTCATCTCCAAAACTGTAGGAAGACTATGTAGGAAAACAAGGGATGTGCTTGAAAACCTGAACATACACCATGCAAGGTAAGATGTGGTCCTTCAGGTCTAAAAGACAAAATAGAATACCAAGACAAAACGGGCCTCTCTGATGAGATGGGTAGCGGAGGAAACAACAGGACACATAAGAGCTACCTCGATGATCACCTGCGGGGGCCGAAATGGGGGCCAGGATTTCTAAACCACCCAGCCCCACCAACCTGGCCCCGCCTGCTGTATCACCTCCTCCCCCGGAGAACATCGCTGGGGTCATGGTTGAGCAGTACCTGACTCTGACCAACCTCTGCTTCTGATTAGTTAGAACACAATGTAGAACCAGGGGTGGCTGGCATTTGGGGCTTCCAGTCACGGCCCAGCCCAGGTGAGGCAAAGAGACACTCACGGAACCCTCTGCGGTGGGGCCGGGAGGAAGCCTAGCATCTTGGCAATGAAACTCAACACTCAAAATGCTAGGAGCACATCACAAGGCACAGTGGCCTCTGATGATTCCACAGTGTGGTGGCCAACTGCATTTTGAGGGGTGACCCAAAAGCTCCTGGCCATCTGCAGTCTTCCCCACCAGCCTGCCTAAAACAGAAAGAAACGACAGACATGACCACAGAGGGCTAGCTACCAGTGGGCTTCTCAGAGGATAAGGAGAGGTTTAATGATAAAGGCATCAGTCCCATAATTGCCCCAAAGCCCTCCATAAAGCCACATGTGGAGAGTGAGCAACTGTGATACCAGAAGGGAACACAGGGCACAGTGGGATCTGGTGCCCATGGCAGCAGTGACTCAGACCACCCAATCAGGGCATGACTCGGCCAGCTCGGCCAGCTCCCATCAAGCCAGAGGAGCTGAGAGGGAGAAGCTGTAAGTGCTTGCTGCTCTCGGGAGCAAGAGGTCATCTTGCTTCTTACCAGCTGTCTACCAAAGCATCATACATGATGGACATGGTTCCCAGGTGGCCAGGGGCTCCAGGAGTTCTGGGCAGATAGAGTATGTGTGGAGTCATGCCCCAGCACCCAGACCCCGCAGATCTAATGGGACCATGCTGAGCATATGAGGATCACAAATTCCATAGGAGACCCTAAGATGTCCCCTCAGGGACAGCTAAGGAGACCCTGGAACAGGGCTGCCAAAACATCTCATCAATCACCAAAATCCCTAAATTTACCACCCTGACAACTCTCTGTGTGGCCAGCACCCCTTGCTCTTCCTATCTCTCCAGGACCACAACAGCCTGCCCTGCCTTGGATGTACCTTCCTGCAACCCACCCTCTACTTGTCAGCCTTGCAGATCTTTCTAGAACATCAATCTGATCATGCCAATTCCATCATGTCCCTCCCCTGCTTTAAACCTTCCATGGCTTCCCTAAAGCCTGCAGGACAAAGACCAGACTCGGGCACATGGACTCCCAAGGGTTCTCACTCTCTCCACACCACCGCGCCCCTTCACTCCCTGGGCGGCTGCAAAACTGACCTGGTTGTGCTGCTGACACACAACTCGCTGCTTCATGCTCCTGATGCTTTTGTGCTGGCCCCTCTGGCTGGAAGACCCTTCCCCTAACCTACCACCCAGAGAACTCTTCTTCATCCTTTACGGTGTGCAATTATCACCTCCTCTTTGCACTCTTTGCCCAATGCACTTGAAAAGGCTAATCACTTCTCCCCTATGCCTCACACATGCATCTGCTGCTCTGCTGAGAGCACATTCACATGATCTGGTGACACCATGAGTGTCACCCCCACTAGAGTGAGCATTCTCGAAGGGCTGGAAATGGCCAGTTCATTGCTGAACCCCTACGCCCTACCTGGCACACTGCTTTCCCAGGGCTGGGAATCAATAAACGGAGGTTCACATGAATGTGTGGGACCTCTGCCAAGACCCAAGAGTCTGGCTGAGAAGGAGGACAATGCTCAGAATGCCCAGCCCTTATTGTGGGGTCTGGCATAAGGCTGGGGTTTCTGAAGCAGAAAGGTAAGGTAAGAAAGGGTTGCCTCATACCCAGAGGCCAAGAACCAGAGGCAGCAGCCTCCAGGCGCGGCAAGGTCTCACCACCAGGGCCAGCCCATCACGGAGAGAGGCGAACAAGGAGAGCTCCAGAACCAGGACCCAGGCAGGTAACCTAGGCTGGCTCCCAGGCTCCCTCACCCAATCAGACCACCCACACTTTCTGACATCTGTGCTGTCCCTGGATGCACTGGACATGGCTGGGAGCTCTTTCTCCTGCAGATCTGGGATAGGGCTACAGGAATTCAGAAGAGGAAGCTATTACTTTGAGAGAAGAGGGGAATAAATTAAGGAAGCTTCATGGAAAAGGTGACATTTAAACTAAGTCTTAAAAGATGAGGAAAATGAGTAGAGAGAGAGAGCGAGAGAGAGAGAGAGAGAGAGAGAGAGTGTGTGTGTGTGTGTGTGTGTGTGTGTGTGTGTCTATGTGTGTGTGTATGAAGTGGAGGTTGGTATTTCAGGACTGAAAAAAGCATGAGCCAAAGCCTAGAAGCAAAAAAGCACCAACAGCACAGCCAACAGTTCGTCTCAGCTCAGCACCAAGGACCTGGCACAGAGCTGTTTGCCTCAGAGGGAGGCAATGAGAGGGAAAATCGTCTGTAGGGAATTTTAAAACAATACTCAAACTGATGGGCTTTTTATCATCACCATAAGCTGGCAATTCTTATTTAAACATAATCCAGCACCCACCTCCAACAACCTTTTGTCTAATTCTAAACAATTGCTGCATTATTCTTGACTTTTAATAATATATGTAAGCTTCCAATTCACACAGATTAACTACCTTTTAATAAATATTACATTCTCTATGGAAGTTAATTCAAATACCTCATATTAATAGTTGCAAAGCCAGCCCGGCACCCCTTGACTCAGCTACCCATGTTTCAAGAGTGAGTTCACAGGATTTGGTATCATTGGCACTCATCACTTTGGGGTGGCTTGTCCCCCAAGTCATGTGGTACAATGTGTACCTAAGCTCGAAGACCAGACCAAAAATAAAGCCTGGAAGCACGGTCATTGCAAAGACAAATAAATAGAACCTGGGCTATTCCGCCCTCTCATTCTACCAGATCACGTGGGAGTTTTTATTTATGTTTCTAACTTTTCAACAAGGAGATCTTAATCAATCCTGAAGAACTGAAGAAGAGGACTTTGTTGCAATGTCTAGAATTTACTGTGAAATGGAATTGTTGTGAATTTCTGCCAAATTTTATGTTTAAGTTTTATCCTATTTCTATCTCTGCTGTTTTAACCAAAAGAAACTTAAAAATTAACAGGAATAAAAAGTGCTCTGTGACCAGCTTTGAGGGAAGATAGGCCAACAAATTTGGCTTCGTCTATTGATCATGATGAATACGAAAAGATGAGTTTTTACAAAGTCTGATCAATTTACAGAAGACTCAAAACCAGAAACTATAGAGTTTTTATTCATTACTGCTACAGACCCCTATGAAAGTGTAATGTTTCTTTTCTTTTTTCAAAATAAGCATTAGCATCATTAAATTCATTACTCTCCACCCCCCCAACTATTTTTATTGCTGGCATGATCATATACACAAAATTCAATAATAGAAATGTTTAACTGTCTGAAATTCTTTTCTGGCCATCATCATTATCTATTTCTTAATTAATTACTGAAATAATTTTGTTATTATAGAAGAGGGGAGTATTTTAAAAAAATCTACTCCTGGGCCGGTCATGGTGGCTCATGCCTGTAATTCCAGAACTTTGGGAGGCAGATGCGGGCAGATCACCTGAGATCAGTCAGGAGTTCGAGACCAGCCTGGCCAACATAACGAAAACTCATCTCTACTAAAAATACAAAAATCAGCTGGGCATGGTGGTGGGTGCCTGTTATCCCAACTACTTGGGAGGCTAAGGCTAGAGAATCGCTTGAACCCAGGAGGTGGAGGTTCCAGTGAGCAGAGATCATGCCATTGCACTAGGCAACAAGAGTGAAACTCCATCTCAAAAAAAAAAATCTACTCCTGGTGTCAAATATGCTAGATGCACCACTGACTCAGCTTCCTAACAAGAAGGTCTTAAGAGAACAGAAGGTGAGAATTCTGGAATGACAAAGCCAGCATCACCACAGGCCTCAACTGCCAGACTAATGAACTTGGACTACAGTCTCTAGGTAAATAACAGAGAAAATTACTGAGAACTTTGACTATCCAAAACATAAAGCCTCGAAGTATCAAAAGCAAAGACACCTGCAAACCAAAGCAAAAGTCAAAAAAACTGGAGAAAATATTTTACAAAATAAAGTATGACTAAAGGGTTAAGTTTTATATACAAAAAACTCAAACAAATGGGTAAAAACAACCTCAGGTGCCAATAGATAACCTGGCAACATACATATAATTCAACATACATATAATGAAAATAACAATATACTGTTTGCCTATAGCAAAACAAAAAAAAATTTTTTTTTTTGAGACGGAGTCTTGCTCTGTCGCCCAGGCTGGAATGCAGTGACACAATCCCGGCTCGGCTCACTGAAACCTCTGCCTCCCAGGGTCAAGCGATTCTCCTGCCTCAATCTCCTTGAGTAGCTGGGACTAGAATATGTATGCCACCACGCCTGGCTAATTTTTGTATTTTTAGTAGAGATGGGGTTTCACTATTTGGTCCAGCTGGTCTTGAACCTCTGACCTCAAGTGATCTGACCACCTTGGTCTAGCAAAATGCTGGGATTATAGGCACGAGCCACCAGGCTCAGCCACACAAAAAAATTTCCTTTTTTTTAAACAGTGAATCCTAGTGCTGATAAGGAGGACAATAAGGTGTGACGCACTCCAAGTCACCGCTGGGAGGCATCCCCAAGACACATGACCTTTTGGGAAAGCAGCCCAGGAATATGCTGCAAGGGCCATAAAAATGTTTCAACCTTCCAGTTAGTTATTTTACCTCTGGAAATCTACTTAAGGAAATACTCCAAAATATGGAAAAAGTTACATACACAAAGATGTTAATTATACCATTGTTTTTAATAACAATAGTAGTGAAAATAGCCCAACTTCCAACAATAGAGAAATGATTAAATAAATTAGGGGCACATCCTTGGGATCGATCATTCAGTCCTTAACTGTAAGGGTTAAGAAAGAAGGATGGAAAATTTTCCTATAATATTAAGTGGGGTGGGGGGAGGGTGGTGGAAACAGAACACCCACTTAGGCTAGGAAGAAATATACCAATTTATAAGAGTAGTTGTATTTGTATGCGTTTCTGCATGTTAACTTTATACTGGCTTGGATAAACAATCTGACCCTTTGCTCTAATTTCTCAGTTATTATATTCTATTGCACTATATGCATATTTGTAAGTATTTACAATCTTTTGAATAAGGTAGAATACAAATTAACCAATTAATTAATAATTCACAGAATCAAGCTGCTTCATTATGATGGTGGGATTATGATGATATGCATTCTTTCTTTTTATTTTTGAAATTTCTGTAGCCTGGTTAATTTGCTTTTACAATGTAAAAAATATACAACCACCAAATAAACAAGTACCATAAAGAAACTGCTGCCATATCTTACACCTTCAGTGCTCCTTCCTGTATTTGATCTGAGAACACAGCACTCTCCAAAATGTCACTTCAGCAAAGGGAGAAATAGGGCTTTCTTTCTCTCTGTGTGGGTTCTGTGAGGTCAGGACTGAAAACTGTTCTCTGAATGGATTGACTGCTCCATGAAGACTCCAGGCAACTCTAGAAGCCCAGGAAGATTAGTGAAGGACCATTTTGATGACAGACAGCAACTAGACTCCTGGGGTGAAGGGGCCTTCCCAATATTCGAACAGCATGGGTACAACAGGATTAGAAAGAAGACTGATGTGGGAAACCCTTCCACAAAGAACTGATCAAAGGAGTGAGCCCCCTGAGAGCAGAGACCATGGTATCCATCTTTGTACTCTTTGCTACAAATGTGATGCCTAATAAAGGAACCCAATGAACGCTGTTGCTAATGGATTCGTGCATATGTGCACACATGCATTCATTGCTGCACAAATATTTACAGATGTGCCACTGTTCTAGCTGCAGGTGATTTAGTAGTGAACACAAGGAAGCCCCTACCCTTAAAGCAGCTGACATTCTAAGTGGGGAAAGGCAGACAATAAACAAATAAAAACATATTGCATCAGGCAGCTATGAGCATCTTGAAGATGAGCCAGGTAGGGGAAAAGGGAGAGCCCAGTATTGGCTTAGCTGGCCACGGCCTTTCTGCAGGAAGTGAGAGCCTGAGCCATACACAGGTGGAGGGGAGGGCACTGCAGGCAGAGGGGGCGGCCAAGGGCACAGGCTTTGAAACAGGTGTGTGGGCAGCTTCAAAGGCCAGCAGGAACAGCAAAGTGGCTGGAACAGAGTAAACAAACAGAAGAATATATCACATATTCATATTCAGATAGGATGAAATGAGGTCAGTTCTTGCAGAGTTTTTTAGGCCGTTTGGAGGACTTTGGACTTCACATCAGTGAGATGGGAAGATACAGGAGGGTTTTGGCTGAGGAGTGTCATAATCTGGCTTATGTTCTAAAGGCTCGTTCTGCTTGTGTACAGAGTATGCCTGGGAAACGGAAAGCAGGCGAGAAAGTGTGAAACAAGAAAGGTAAATTTTGAGGCTGCTGTAATTGTCCAAGTGAGGGAGGAAGATGAATTTTTTAAAAAAAACCCTCCACTTTAGACTGAGAAAGAAAAACTTTTATCTGAGCATTTAAGCTCCCTTTAATTATCAGACCCAGAGAGGCACTGAAATGTGACAGCATGTGACAGCTATCACATTTCACTCCCGCCTGAGCTAAGTAATCACCTCATGAAGCCACTTGCTATGCGGGCTCTACACTAACTGATGCTAAGTAGCCATAAAATGACATATGCCGGACACCATCACTCATACCCTATAGTTGAACAGGGTAGAGCAATCACTATCCAATGTTATCTCTGTAAGCCAGCAAAGATTCCTGTCAAACAACTTTGTATCAGCCCACTTCCTTGTTCCTTTTGCCTTGGAAAACCTGCTTGTAACAAAGGCCAAACAGAGCACTCCCCAAGGCAACTTGGAAGTGTGTTCCGGGCAGCCGTCCTCAATATCCAGGCTCAGATATTAGGTGGACAAGACCATGGCTGTCTTTTGGTGTGAAGGGCATGGCTTCTTCCCACTCCCACTCTAATCCAGAGCTGCAATCCCTGTTGTAAGAAGTACCCTCTAAAGACCTAAGGATCTCAGCAACAGGTAAGTGGGAGGAAGCTTCAAGCTAGTGATAAAGAGCTGGTCCATGGGCGTGGGTGGGGAGCACTGAGGTGGGGTGAAGAAATCTATCTCCTGGGACTTGTTATCACTACATAAATCCCAGACTTGATTAGGCAATGTAGCCATCTCAGTCTCTCAGGCTGCAGCTCCTAAGACAGGTGTGAACTGGGTAGACAAACAGGAAGAAGGTCCCGGATGGAAAGCATGCAGTTGGTTTCCGTACCCCAATTCCAGTAATTAACAAAACAAAGCAAAAACCTGCCACACTCAGAATGATGGCCCTTCCCAACCAGAATCCTATTTCTGACAAGTGGTGAAGATACTTTAAACTGCACTGACTTTATGACAAGGACAATCTTCCAGATATTCCCATTTAAACAGGGGTGGGCTAGATGCAGTAGCTTACGCCCGTAATCTCAACACTTTGGGAGGCTGAGGCAGGAGGACTGCTTGAGGCCAGGAGTTCAAGACCAGCCTGGGCAACATGGTGAGACCCCCATCTCTACACACACACACACACACACACACACACACACACACAAATTAATCAGGTGTGGTGGTGCGCCCCTGTGGTCCCAGCTGCTTGGGAGGCTGAGGCAAGAGGATTGCTTGAACACAGGGGTAGAGGCTGCCATGTTTGTGCCACTGCACTCTAGCCTGAGTGACAGAGCATGACCCAGTATCAAAAAATAAAATAAAACAAAACAGGGATGACCTGGAGAAACTGTGGCAGTATAGGTGCTATCTTGCTTAGGGGTGGGGATGATTTAAGGAAGGCTAACACAAGGGCCTTGGTTAGTCTAAAGATAATCACAGCAACCAGGTGGTAGTGCCAGGAACTAGTTCTACCAAATCCCAACCTGCAGCCAGGGTCTCAACTCCCACCTATAAAGGGATCCTCCTAAATTCTCTAGATGTAGGGAAATCTTTGACAGGTCTTCTGAAGCCTATAGTCATAGTATAGATACAGATAAATAGTGTAGATACTGTATAGCTATAGATTGATATGTACATACACATCACATACATTAGATATATACTATATATTTACATTTCTTGGCCTTTTAGCTTTATTTTCTAGCTCCACAAAGTAGAACACAAGACTAGCTTGTTTCCCACTTAAGTTTTTCTATCTTGACTGTTTTGCAAATCCACCAGAGTTGCAGGACATTCCTGCTATGGCGAGATTTCTGCCAGCCAGGCTCAGAGACCTGCTCTGTTACTGTTCTATTAAATAGTGCATGCACACAAACACACAAATGGGGGCCTTTCTTCCCCCTGACTTTCACGGCATGGCTGGGAGCAGAGCTGGGAGGTCTTCATCGCCCATGTACCCTCAAACTGCTCTATTTCCCCTTGATCTCAGTTGCCACCCCACTAATTCCGGGGTGATCAGCTCCATACCACAATCATCTTCTGGTTATAGAGTTCCATGGATTTTAAAGCTGTAAGAAAAACTGAGACAGATTCAGAAGAGATTCTTGTAACCCAAAACCAGCAATTACAAGTATTTTTTAAGTATTCATATTTTTTTGAGACGAAGTCTCGCTGTTGCCCAGGCTGGAGTGCAGGGCGCCGTCTCAGCTCACTGCAACCTCCACCTCCCGGGTTCAAGCCATACTCATGCCTCAGTCTCCCAAGTAGCTGGGATTACAGGTGCCTGCCACAATGCCCAGCTAATTTTCTTTTTTTTGAGACAGAGTCTCATTCTGTTGCCCAGGCTGGAGTGCAATGGCAAGATCTCGGCTCACTGCAACCTCCATCTCCCGGGTTCAAGCAATTCTCCTGTCTCCGCCTCATGAGTAGCTGGGATTACAGGCGCCCGCCACCGCACCTGGCTACTTTTTGTAGTTTTAGCAGAGAAGGGGTTTCACCATCTTGGCCAGGCTGGTCTTGAACTCCTGACCTCGTGATCCACCCACCTCTGCCTCACAAAATGCTAGGATTAAAGGCATGAGCCATGGCACCCAGCCACAAGTATTCATATGTTTTAAAGTATCTAAAATTAACACCTCTCTTTAAACCTTTTACTTTCCCTTTCCTTCCCTTTCCTGACCCTTCCTTGTATCCCCCATACCCTTTCGATTTCTTCACCGTCCCTATTTGCCTCCTTTTCCTGAGTACCTACCCACCAAGTCCTGCTCTGCTCCCATCCCACTTCAGATTTTCGGGTCTATTCTATATCATCCTTACTGACCCACTGAGGCCATGAGCTTCCTGTTTACCCACAAGTGTTCAGTGGATCCAGCGATCCTACTAAGGCTTAACGATGCTATAGTCCTACTGTGCTGCCTACAATCCAGTTCCTTCCAAAACGAAGCAGGATAACAAGAGGACTCCATGAGAAATGCGTTTGCCCTCTGTACCAAGGCCACAGCAGGGTACTCTGAAAACTCTAAGCCAGAGGGAAAGGAGACCTAGCCTTCAGAACCCTGTGTGTATGTGTTTAAAGGTGGAAAAAAAAAAAAAAAAAAAAGGAACCAATGAGGCTGTCAGAAGGGGATACTCTGCTGTAACTGGTGTTTACCACGACCTACCGGGTGCTGAGGAGGAAGTGGTTGCTCTAACCCCAAGGGGGAAACGCTCGCTTGAAACAGGAAAATGGAACTCTTACTACTTTCCATTAGCAGCGTTCAAGAGCCCGGCCACACTGGGAAATGCTTGCACAAGCACTCCCCAGAGTCCCTGAGACGAGTGTCAAGATAGTCCAATCACAAAGCACAGATCAGGACACAGATACACATCCATGTTTTTTCCAGAAACATCTCAGCACTGGAAAAACTCTCATGATCACTTCCCTTACCTCCAGCAGGCTGAACTTGCCAGGAGCCCCCGGGGAGCTGTGGGGAGGAGGAAGGGGGAAAAGGTAGGATGGTGTACTGGAAAGAACGCTGGGCCCACTGAGGGACAGAAGACCTGGGCTTTAGCCCCAGCTCTGCCATTTACTAGTGGTGGAACTTTGGGCAAATTACCTAACCTTCTTGCTTCTCAATTTCTACTTCCTCTATAAAATGGGGATATTGTTCACTGCTCTGCTCACATCCTCGGGCTGCTGTGAGAATCCTGTGGAATCCTTCATAGGATGAAACTTGTATGTGCTATGCAAATGCTTGCTGGCACTAAAGATTCCAGTCTGCATAAAGCTTTCTTGAGTCCCAATCTCTTGCTCTTCAAGTACATCTTTTCGGTTACACTTCCACCTGAGGACCTCCTCAACCCACCTTACTGGTAATTCTGCCCACACTTCTGAGAATTTCAGTAGAAGATCCCATAGTCTGGTCAGAGGAGTATAAGCAAGTTTAAATAATAAAAGTTGGGGGAACTAAGCCAAGCCACCTGAATCTTGGCTCCATCCCATATTCTCTCCTCTCCAGAGGTGAAGACTTCATCCTCAACGGCTAATTTGCCTGCTTGGAGGCTCAGATTGGCCCATGTTCTGAGTCATATTTTCCATTTAGTAAAATGAACATCTGGCTGCTGCATGATGCCTTTTGTGTACCGTCACCTACGCCACAATTACCTGTAAGGTAATTCATATCACTACAGCACGGTGCAAAAGCAGGGTTGGTTTGGGATGGTGAATGTCAGCCATCTTGGTTTCAATCTTACATGCAAATTCTCATGAAGAAAAGCCACTACCAACAGGTCCACACATACTCATAAAGAACTCACGAATTCTTTCAATCCAAGCGTTCAAAGAGATCTTGGGTCCCGGGAACCATCCTGCTGTTTCATCTCAGTGGGAGGCAAGATGGTTAAGGAAAGTCAGCTCTAGTTTCCTCCATCCCCCCAGTCCCCCTACCGGTGTGACCCTGGCCAGGCCACCCAACCTTCTAAAAACCTTGGCTTCCTCCTCTGCAAAACAGGGATAATAACAAGACATGTCTTCCCCAGCTCCCAGGGTTATTATGGCAACCATGTGAGAAAACAGATGTGAAAGTGCTTTGTAAACCACAAAACAGCGTCCAAGTGTGTGTTACTGTTATCTAGCAAAAGTGTATTGAGAATAACACAGAAATCTGGAGGTATTTTAATTCATTAGTGGACTTACACCACACCTTGGCTTATAAAGGACTTAGGGTAACTGCCCGGAGGAATTCTGAAATACCTTCTAAATAAGTTTATCCAAGCAAGTTGCCAAAGCAGCTGGCTGAACTGGGTGGCAGGCTTTCAGACAATGGGAAAACTGCTGATCTCTGTTCTTCGTTCATTCTTATTTCACCTTTTGAGCTCTGAAAAGAACTGGTAGGACCATATTGTGCTCCCTTTAGGCAAGAATTAAAGAGTCTCTTTGCACCCTCTGCTCCCTCCCTGTTCTCACTTCCATTGCCTGAGCACCTGGGAAGCAGCTCCTTCTCCAAACCTTCAAACCCTCTTCCCAGATCCCAGGCCGGCTTGGAAGCCTGGAACTATTTGAAACACTGTCCTAAGATCTTGAGGCCAAAGGCATCCCCAGCATTCTTCCAAGAGGGTGTTACTCCCAGGGACAGCAGGAGTTTCCAGGACACACAAAGGCTTATTCTGCTCACAAGGATATTTACCAAATCAGCCCTGCAAGGATTTGCCAGGACCAGGGCAAAAGAACAGATCTGGGACAGCCTTCTGATTCACTGCCTGGCAGATTCACCCTTCTCTATTATTAGCAACCCAGGCATGATGCCACAGGGGCTAGGGAGAGACCTTGGTGTCAAGGTAGAGAAGGCAGGAAGAGGTGTGTGCAGGGGGGAAGCAGGCAGAGCTGCCTGAGGTTTTCTCCAGAAAGAGAGAGCAGAGGGGTGAGTTAAAGCAGTGTCCCCTTCCTCCTTCGTTCTCTAACCTCATGTGAATCTCAGACAAGCCCAGCCCCAGGATCAGAAGCCCTGGAACACAGACCTACCCTGAATGTTGCTGGAGGTGCTCCCCCTCCCCTTCTGGGCCCAGCTCAGAGCTGCACAGCACTGCCTCTGCCGGATGCCACCGGACTCTGGGCTGTACCAGAGGCTGCAAGATGGGGAAGTCTAGAGAAACTGAGTGGGAAAGGTGGAGAACCTCTCTTTCCATGACAAAAATGCAACTTACTGCAGCCCTAACACACATATGTTCCCTCTGCGTAACAATGACCACCACTGAAAGGGCACCCATGACATAAATCACAGGGCATTAGCCTCCTGTTACAGACAGGAAAACAACCTTGTGGAGGCTCGGTAGGCTGCCCTGGAGAAGAACATGGCTAACACTGATTGAGAGGGGCAGGACTGAAGGAGGAGGTGAGTCGTTTCACCTTCATGCATCATGTATTATTTCACTTGTACAGGTATTCCACGCGCATTACTTAACATGCTGTATCAAGCTTGTACAGGCATTACTTGAATACACTGAAAAACATGAAATAAAGGAATTTTTAAAAAGAAAGAAACGTTGCCAGTCAATGGTAGAGATACGGACAGATTTGTCCAACTCCAGAATATACTATCTGGCCACACCTCCACAATTTGTCCAAATACCAAACCAGGACATGAATGCTAACAAAGACTATTTTTCTAATATTATTCATATGAAGAATTTTATGAAATAGCCAGTAACCAAGTAACATTTGGTTATTAAATGTGATAAATGTGGCCTATAGAAAATAAAATAAAATGACACAAAATGAAAACTGGCTGCCATGCAAACTTAGGAGGTTACAGGAGCCAAGGTGACCCCAGACTCACTTTTACTGAAAGGGGAGGAAAATCAAATCCCTTGCAGATGGCTGCAGACCTCAAATAGGGTGCTGCCACAGGGGGCAGAGGCCAAGCCCCTGGGAGCAGGCTGACTAGTCTAGTCTATTGGTTAGGAACATGGTCTGTGGAGCCAGGATAAGCGTGATTTCTGGCTCTGCATTTCATAGCTGTGACTTCAGGCAAGCTTATTTGTGCCCCAATGGCTTCCTTATCTGTGAAATGAGTTTGGGACACTGTGAGGATTAAAATGTAAAGTGTTTAGCACTAAACACTACCTAAGGGTTCATTATTATTATTATCATTATCAGTCCTGGCTAGAGATAAAAAAGGGTGAATTATCTATTCCAAAAAGAGCCAGGACTGGGATAAGGGTTTAGTGAGCTTTTTACATGGTCTTGACAATGGTGTTCATGATAGGCTTATTATTCTAGGCTGCTCTCTGCTCTCAGGAAGGAGATTTCCTGTGTGAAGAGAAGGCCTCCCAGGAAGTGACAATAGAGGTATCAATACTCCCAGCAAGAGAGCCACAGGTCCAGAGTGTGTGTCAGAAGGAGGGGCATCTCAGGGGGCATGCCTCAGCAGAGGGCTGTTAATGAAGAAGAGCACACAGTGGCTGCCCAGAGAGCAGACCTGCGGAGAAGCACAATGACGCCAGCACTCCAGCTAGGGGAGTTCCGGGGTCAACTTCTGCAGAGATTGGCGCTCATATCCCAAAGAACTGGGTGCCTCTCTAAGATATAGCTCCCAGCCTCCCGATATCTCTTCCTGCTGCCGTTTTGTTCCAATTCGGAATTTTTTTAAATGCCACTTTGTTTCCATCTGTAAAAAGGAATTAAAATGTAGCAAAATTCCAAAGAAAATTGCCCCTTTTCAAATGTGGCTACCTATCTCCCCTCTTCCCTTTTCTGCTTCTGATCTCATTTAAAATCTCCGACCTAAAGGCCAGCTGTGATATTCCATGCTTTCTGGGAGGACCCTGACTTCAGAAGCAGAACTCCTGAGTTCTTCTGGTCCCAGCTCTGCAGCTAATTTAGCAACCCCAAGAAAGTCGTGTCACTTCTGTCTCCGTACAGAAAATGGAAAGATTAACCAAATCAACTCAAAAATACTACCTGGCTCTGAAATTCTGTGGTCTTAGGATAGTCCCAAAAAAGCTGGATTGTGGGGACTAACCTAAGTTGACATTCTACTTCCCTTTTGAACTGGTGTTTAAAGGAGAAAGAAGATAAGAGAATGTTTTCCTCATCGGTCACTCGAAAGACTATACTTAAAATTACATCCTGCAGAAATAAAAGCAACAGTTTTAATGTTTAGAAAAAAGTCCAAAAGGGTGACTACATGTGATTTTCATTTCTTTATAGTTTTCTGTATTTACCCAATTATCTGCAATGGACAGTTTAAAACTAAACTTAAAGGTTATTGCTTTAAATTCCATTTTGCTGGGGAGAGGCTTTCGAGTCTGGCTTCTGAAAGCGGCCTTTTCACCAGGGAAACTGCCCTCACTCCCAACCCTGCAGCAAGCCTGGGAAGAGTTAAAGCGCAGGCCAAGCAGAGGAGGCGGGGAGAAAAGGGAACTGCAAAAACCCTCAACACCCAGTAGATTTCCTACTGCTGCTGACACATTGGCCCAGCGTCCGCCTCTGACCTGCTTACGGAGACCAAACACCTCGAGCCTAACACAACACCTGTGAGTGCGGGGTCAACTCTCAGGCGACCTCAGATGGCCTCAAACTAAGCTCGGGGCGGAGATTTCAACCCTGAAGGCGGAAACGGGCGCCTCCAGGCAGCGCGGCCCCGCCTCCCCCGCCTTTCCATGACGCGACTGCCCGGCGGGGAGGGGGCCGGAGCACACCCAGCTGCCCAAATCAGCGCCACCCCAAAAGAGCAAGCGAGTTCCTGAAATTCCTTGAGGTTTGAAAAACAGCTTAGAGATTCTAAGTCCCTTTTGGCAGAGAGGTGGGAGGCAGGAGAGCCTGAGGGCATCCCAGAACCAGCAGGAGGAACAGAAATGTGTCAGCTCTTCCCCAAGAGAGTCAGTCAATGCTGAATGTGTTAGAATGTGTTAGGAGGTATATTCTGGGACTATTCTGGGACCAGCTGGTGAACCGGTGCGTGGAGAGTCGGCTCTAACATGATTACTTGTGTTAAGTTATCCATGATTCTTATGAAAAAGGAAAGCAAATATCCCACAGTACTAGAAGGAAACAAAAGGGGCTTCAGGCTTTTCAGCAAGGGCTTTTGGAAAGAGATGGATACTAGTGATAGGGACTTTTCAGAGACCAGGCTCAGCCCAGTTGGAATGCAACTCAGGAAAAGTCAGATCAAGGGAACTAAACCAAGGTACTGTTGGCCAAGAGACATTTTAAACGCTTTTTCTCACCAGGATTCATGAAGCACTTTCACCTTGAAGCCCATAAGGCACAGAGTAGCCTGTCCCTGGGACAAACAGGAAAATGTTCAATTCCATCACGGGTGAATGCAAGATATCTGCCGCCCCCAAGACCCCTGTGACTACCCTAAGTGGATGTGTTCTTTCACAATGCTAAGAAAAAGTCCACAGGTATGAAGTGGTCAGCCTCTGAGGTCAAGTCATTGCCCTGACAAGGCTTTGAGATGCATGCATTCTGAAACTCTCCTCCCCTTACCTGGCAAAAATTATTCACGCCATCCTTGATAGCCTTTCAGCTGAGTGCCTTGGTCAGAAAATTAATCACCTGCCTCTTTTTACCATGTCAAACCCAGTGGTCTGATGAGAAGACGTAACATGGGGTGCTTCTCAGTCCACAGACTGTGTTGCTGGTTCCCAGAGAGAGGCCAGATTGCTCCTTTTGTCCCAGCCTGTGACTAACCCTCCCACCTAGAACCAGCCTTTCTGCTCTTGAGGGTTACACTTCATTGAACTTTGTTTTAACCAGAAAGTTTACCATTGCAGACACCTCCATCTGTAAAATCAGGCAGAGAAGGCAGGGAACGCAATTAAGATGTGTTGAGTGTGTTCTCTGAGCCTACCATTATTCTGTAAGCTGGTCTTCACAACCACCCAGGCAAGGGCACAGAGTTGGTAAGTGCAGAAAATTTGATAAATCCAGAGCCCAGATCCAGCCCAGGCCTTCCCTATGTCAGACTCCTTTCCTGCAATTGCCTGGGGCATACAGAAAAATACCTACATTTTGGTAAAAGGTTTGATTTAAAAATTAAATGTAATTATTTTCTTTTAAAGCCCAATTTGCATATTTTTGCATTGTGCAGATTTGGATCTGTGCTTCGTCCTCTCCCACCTGCAACAACATTTAAATGCCTCAGCCTTGGCACTAAAAAAAAAGGAGCAAATACAGGTCTACTAGCTAGCCATGTTTTTTGCAACCCTGCAGAACAAAATTTCCAGCTCTCCAGATGATACCCCCACCTCCTCCTTCAAAACAAATGCCTATACGCCAGCATCTGTCACTCAGAAGGCCAAGCTGGGAGTTCAGATGCCGCTTATAAGCTCATAGGCTGATTAAAGGAATTAAATAAAAAGTCTCAGAGCTATGTGGAAATAGTGTAAGAGCGACGTGGCAATCCACCTAAAGGCCTAGCTGAAGAACTTCTAGCCTCCTAAAGGATCCCCAGGCAGCTGCCACCCTCTCATCTCTAGTAGTCAAAGGACCACCACTAGCTGAAGGCTGGGAGGGCAACGCAGCGGTCCTTTACCGTGGCTGCACGTCAGCATCACCTGGGAGTTTTACAGCCATTGTTGCCTGCTCCCCCCAAACCCTGAGATTCTGGCTTAGTCGATATGCAGTGTAGTCTAACACAGGGATTTACTTATTAAGCTCCCACATGTTTCCAAAGTGCAGTCTTGGCAAGAACCACTGGGCTAGTGTTTGGTCAAAGTGGCCCAAAAGAGCCAGGAAAATGTAAATAACATTCAGCAGGCCATTCAGGGTTCTTAAGAACAGAGAATGACCAAAGGGACTTCTGTGTACTGGCAGTGAAAGGCGAGGTAGCAAGGTAGAGCAAAGGGTTTGGAGCAAAGCAAGCAGAAATCTGAGTCCTAGCTCCAGCATTTTGCCCACTGTGTGACCTGTGTCAAGCCACTCCTTCGTTTTGAGCCTTAGTTACCTCACCTGTAAAATGAGGCTGCTTCTCTTGCTGGGCTATGTTGAGAATTAGCTGCGCTAGGGCATTGCTGGCACATACAAGGTCCTCCGTAAATGACACTTATGGTTGTTAATAAACAAATTGCACCCGAGATTGACTTGTGTTTGGTATGAAGTGATGCTGTGGGCTGACGGTACCCTTCAGAGGGGACTCCCTTAGCGAACAAGATTCATACTTCCTTGGGGAGGAGCTGTGGAAGATAAAAGAAGCTAAAACTGGTATAGGAGGCAGGCAGGGCAGCCACTCCAGCATCCGGGTCACCTACAGCCTTTGTTTTCCACCCCTACTCCCCTTTTCTCTGCAAATTGAGCCTCAGGAGGAGGTGTATATTTACAGGGAGTCCAGCTGTATTTGGTTACGGTTCTACCTACCAAAGTGGGTGGCAATCAGACTGGATTGTGTCACCCTGGGTTGTGTCATACCAAGCAGCTCTGCCCAAGACAGGTCTGTCTGCCCACAGACCCACACCTACCTTCTCCCTCCTACTTTATACCACCGTGCTCTGAGGGAAGCCAGGCCCTAGCAGGGCAGCCAGCACTGCAACCTGTCACCTGTGCTGTCCAGACTTGCATAAACTTGGGCGGAAGACACAGTCCCTGGGAATGTGTGACAGCTGTCCCAAGGCAGAGGGCTGGGGAATTCCAACTCTGAACACTTCTCCCTTCGTGCTTTGAGCAGCTCAGCATAAAGACACCCACTGCCTACATGATTCTTTCTCCTTTTCCTTTTCTCTCCTTTCTCCCTTAACACCTGTAGAGTTGATGGAGCTCTTTCTCATCCATTATTTCTTTTGATGCTTAAAACAGCCCCATGAGGCAGCTGATCGCAGGGACTAAGATTACCTGGATTCACTAGTAACAAAACAGAGGCTCAGGCAGATGCCATGACTTGCTCCCGGTCACAGGACTCATCAGAAACAGGATCAGAACCCATGTCCATGTACTAAGAGCCCATTCTTCTCCACCATTGCTATGCCCCATGGCCGCCTACCCATGTCAAAGGCCCTCCTGCTTGCTGTGCAATATAAGCCCTCTGTGAAGTGGAGACGGTGGCAGAGAAAAGGGGAGTGTAGACATGCAACTCATCTAAGCTCTAGCTGAACTCAGAGTCCCCATGACTTGATGCTCCATTCTAAAGCTGAGTTTGGGCAAACATATCATTCCCTGTTTTCTATGCCTCTGTCCTTCCTCCATCTGAGAAAACGGCAAAGCCAGCTGCCCAAGCACAGGCTGGAAGAGGACTCAAAATCAACCACCAAACATCCTTCCACATCTGTGCCTCAGAACACAGCTTTCATCTTACCAAACTTCACTTTAAAGACATGTAGGTACCACAAAGTACCTTCATTGCAAAGAGATTTTGTTCAATTGCTGGGCTCAAGTGGGAAATGTTAAATTCCAGTCAAAGAAGGCACGGATATCCTACTAATTCCCTGAGGCATGTTCCATATTGACAAACCCTCTGGTTTTCTGAGTGTCAGGGAAATTTCCAATCCAAACAGTAAATGAACTTGAGTAAGTAGAAAAATAGCCTCTTCACAGCACCCAATTCTCACCCACCAAGAATTCTCTCACTTTTCACATGCAGCACTGATGTTGGGGCCATTAGGAACAAAACGAAAGGGAAGGAAATGGCACCAGTCCAGGTGTTACCAGAAGGGTATGTGAAAGCAAGTGTAGAATCAGCCCCAAGGAACTCAAAGCAGGAGAAGCACTTGCTCATCTGTTACCAGATACTTACTCTCCAGTCAGCACGCTTCCAGAAGGAGACCAGCACTGGCCAGGGAGCAGAGCAGTCAACCTGTGCACACCCCACCATCCTCCCTCAAAAGCCTGCATGGAAGGCCTCCATTTGGATTCACAGAGCCGCGATTCTTTCAACAAGCAGAGCAGAGCAAGACAGAGCAACACTTTTTTTTCTTTAACCAGGGAAGGGGATCCATAGAGGCAGTACCTACAAACGTGAAATAAGACTTGTCCCAGAACTGGGGTCTCTAAGAGCCCTTCTTCTCAGGGACAGGGTCCTTTCCATAATAGAGAATGCTGGTGAACCAGCCCTGGGAAAGGTCAGCTACAGAAATGCAGATGAATGCATGCAAAGATATCAGGCCTTGTGCTTTTCAAATGATATCCTCATCATATGTTCTTTCATTTGCTCTGCATGGAGACTCCAGAAGGTAAGCAGTCACTCACGTCTAACTTACAGGTAACAAAACCCAAGCACAGAGGACCCCAAAGACATTCCTGGAGGCACAGAGGTGGGACCAGAGTCCAGATCTGCCAAGGCCACTAGGCTGCTCTGCCCATCGTGGAGGGCCCCTGCCTCCCGCCCTCCACCATTCACACCCCTGAGTCAGCATTCCCTGGGTGGCAGATGCTGAACCCACAATCTGCCGACTCACAGGTCCTACACAGGAAGAGTGGAATGGAGTCAGGAAAAACCATTGCTTTCCTTTTCCCTCTGAATGCCTGAGTGGACACTGAAGCCAAGGTGGGGAATGTAGGAGGTGGCCTTCTCTGCCCCAAGAGGGAAAGAGCCCTTTAACTGGAACAATGCAGTAAGAGATTAATCCACAAACCCCTGTTGTGAGAGCTACCTCCCTGCATCTCCATCTGTGGACGCCCCTTTCAAAACTCGACCTGTCCTCTTGCCATCCACAGGATATTTTAATTTCCTTAGAATGTGGCACTTCCAAATTCAGCTCATGCTGTGCTCAGTGTTCAGCATCCTGGCTCCACGCATGCCCGCTCTGCCCCATCCCTGCCCCCAAGTCCTGGCAACACTGGCCTACTCACCATTTCCCGGTCCCGCCACATTCTCTCAGGTCTCTTGGCCATTGCTCACGTGGATCTTCAACTTGGAATTGTCTTTCCCTCCCTGTCCAGCCACTGCAGTCCAACTCAACAGTAAAGATGTTACTGACTGTCCCCGCTCCCACGGCACGTTCACAGATGAGCTCTGGGCCTCCCAGCAAGCCCCAGGGCAGCAGCTGTTCCTCCCTATGTGTCCACACAGCATGGCCCTGCCCTCACAGGTCTCCCTGCAGCCTCTACCCCACGACTTTGTGATCTGATTGCATGTCTCTATGACTATTAACACCTCCAGGTCTTCAAGGACAGGCGCCAGGGCTTGCTAGGCTGGAATGTTTAGCATGTAACAGGTGTTTAGTTCATTGTTTATAAAATAGACACATGACTTAACTAAAAGCTCCACAACACTGTGAAAGGAGAAAAAAAATTTTCACTTTCTCATCCATAAAGCTCTGGAGCTGAGAAAGTGAAACGGCTGGCTGCTGGATGCTGTGGCAAGCTGCGGGGCAGCACGAGGAAGTTTCTGAGCCAATGAATGCGTCACAAGACAAGGAACTGATGATGGGGGAGGACAGAAAAAAGAGTGAGGCTGAAGAGGAGGGGGATGATGAAGATACCAACCTGAGACATTATTGCAGAAAGCAACTCAGGCTAACAAGGCAAGGTGCTAAACAAAGGGGAATGGCAGATAAAGCCCCCACCTCCCACCGCTCCCTGTCCTTAAGGGCTTACCAAGGCACTTCAGAAGAACCCAAAGGAAAGCCATGTAGGCCAGCAGGCTTCCAAACCAGTTTTGTCTGCTCTAATGAGGCCAAAGGAGTGGATGGGCAGGGGGCAAGTCACAGAAACATCTGCCCTCGAATAAACAGTGTGGCTCTGGCTGGCTGAAGAATGTCTCCAACTCCCTAGTCACCTAGTGGACCTAATTTCATTCCTGGACATGGATATGTTGAGTATAGATTGAAAGGGAATAGTCAGGTTCAAAAGGAAGTGGAAAAATTCCCTGGGGTTCACTGAGATACCATGATTAGATTGGGGTCGCCGGAAGCATTTCTTGGTAAGTGCCAAGTCCAGAGCGTGGCCTTTGGGGAAATGGGGGAAATTGAAAAGGATCAAACGCCCCAAACCCCCTTTAGCTCAGTGGGAAAAACCCAAAGCTCCTGCGCTGCCTCTCTGCGTCCTCTGGGGCCCTAAACCTGTGCCAGCCTGCGGTGTAACGTGCCCTCCACCCCAGCACAGACATAACACAACATAAAACTCATTAAAGACCAGAGGACTCCGTACTTATCTGGCACTAAAAGGAGATCTCCTGCCACGTCTCCCATCTAGGATTCTTTCGTGAAAGATCACGTGTAGCTGTGTACAGTGTCAAAAAAGGACATCCCAAAGGGTTTGCATGTGTGTCCATTTTTTCCTCAGGGTTGTCCTGGGGTGCCAAGTGTGCACTTGGCACCGTGTCCTGGGGGCCACATGTGGCTGGCTGATCTGGCAATGGGAGGGGATAGCGCAGAACTAGAGGTAGAGAAAAACACGCAGGGAAAGTGAGTTACTGCCAAGAGGATTTGACTGTGCTGTGACAACGAAAGTCCCCTGGGTCTTCAACCCTCAGGCTGAGATAATTATAATCTGGAACCTCCAGGGAGTGACATCACCATGTGCTGGCAGGGACCATGGCCCTGCCTCACTGATGTGGCACAAGTCATTTTCTGCCTTGGGTCTCTAGTACTGTGTATTTGTAGTCAGTGAGCAAAAAGGAATATTTAAAAAAGGAATCTTTCTATAGCGTCATTTACACTTGGGCCAAAATAAGATCAGAGTGGAACAAAATAAACTCTGGTCAAGAAGAGAAGGCAGAAATAGTGTAGAATGCTGCCAAATATTTCCACCATGAGATATAGAACCGTAAACTATTCATAAGAGAGCTCTTTGGAGTTATGAGTCTATGGCTTCCATCCTCAAATGAAAACAAAAATCTCACCCACCGTCCACAATGAAATAACCAAAAGTGGGCCTCAAAGGGGGACACTAGGGTTTGGAGTCTTCTATGCCATCTGCCATGGTTCCACATCACACCCTGACCCCTTGTTTCCAGCCTCCAGCTCAGAGGCCAGCATAGGGACAGCCTCTACCCTCTGTCCCTGGGTAGAGCTTTCTCCACTGAGACTAAGGGTGCTGCCCTCGGTAAAGGAACATGAGTGAACTCGGAAACCACATCTGCTTCTGCTCTTGTCAACTTGAGGCTGACAGAACTGAGGGGTTCCATGAAACTGTAGCCCCAGCAGTTCCAGCACTGTAGGGAGCACTTATCTAGAGACACAGTGCCCTCCTGCCCTCCCGTGCCCTTGCCTGGCACAGAGGGGGCCACACAGATACCAGCTGTGGGCAGGATCTCTAGGTGGGCAGCATCACCATTGCTCCTCATTGTCAAGGGGCCTTTTGTGTGTGGCTCTCTGCTCAAGACCACAGGGTTGGAGGTAGAAAGATACTGCTTCCGAGTTTCCTCCAGGAGCTTACCAACTCCCACAGGCATCTGGGGAGGAGCAAAGAGCAGCTCCTACCACCTCAAGAGTCTTTGCCAGGACCAGCCAAGGGAGTCTGTGTAACAACTATTTTTAACAAGAAACAGGAGAAAGCTCCCATTGCCCTAAGTTTTCCTTAGGATAAATACACCCAAAGCAGAAGCCATACCAAGTCTCAGGCCTAAGCCTCTGGCAAGAAAAAACAAATGGGCTTAGTATTTCTGATAGGGTTTACACTTCTGATAGGGTTCAACGATGATTAAGCCCCTATGAAATGGCAAATAGTGACATTATCATACATGACATCCCTGCAGCCCTTGAGGGTTCCAGAAAAGAGCGTGGCCTTTTAAAATGCAGCCCCCTATATGTGACAGGTACTATGCTGGCACTGGAAATGCAAAGACGAATTAGACAATATCCCTTGGGGAACTGTTTTGCAGAGCTGTTCCTGGAAACTCAGAATGTAACGACCACCACCCCACCATCAGGATTGTCTCATTTGTTCAGGAACACACAGCACCCAAGCCAAGAGTCACCCCTACTTTGGCATTAGATAGTCATGAGGGCCAAGAGGAGAGGAGAGGAATGAAGGTCCTCCATCTGCAAAGCAACCCTTGACGGCAGCAGCCTAGCTGCTCTGGCCACTGCCCAAAATGCTAATGAAGCCAGTCCCAATTAGCAGGCTGCTCAGGGGCTGCCCAGACCACAGAGCTGCTGCCACAGTCAGCTGTGCCAGAGCAGCCTGCTGGGTCCCAGGCAGAGCTTTTATGCTAGAACTTTCTCCTTCCCCTTTCACCTGGCATTTGGAATCCCACCAACAATCTCTGTACCCTTCTGTCTGCCTGACCCACAAAACTACCCAAGGACACTGGTAGGACTCTCATTGATGAAGCCAAAGACAGATGGGTAGGGATGGGATGGGGGTTGGGAGGGTCCAGAAAAAGTGATGTGGACTCTTTTTGCTCCCATTACCAACCCCTCCATTTTCCCCCCAGCAAACAAGTGCTTTCCCACTTTACTGACATCTGGATTCCACTGGCTACTTCCATGAGCTTGGGAGCAAGTTTGCTCTTTGACCTCTTTAGGGTATTCAGCAGATGATGATCAACACAGCCTTCTCCAAGGAGAGACATTTAGCTTTATGAAAACTGCTCAAGAAAGCCACTGGGATATGTTTTTGTGCCAAGACATCTGACAACTGGCCTATTTTTAAAGTTCCAACCAATAATCTCTCAAAAGCACTCTACCCACAGACAAAGGGGCAGTGACGAAAAAAGCAATGAGGGCAGTATTAGGGTTTTGTTTTTCAAACAGGCCAGAATTTACCCATCCAAATAAATAATACTCTCTTCAAAGCCAGCCCCCTTAGGAGGCTCTGTGCTTATTCCACTGGGGCTGTGTTTGCTCAGAACATTTTTGGAAAGTCCTGTTGTGGAACAGCCTTTGTTTCCCAGAGATTGTCCAGGGTAAAGTTAATAAGCATCCAACCAGCAACTGCTACTGCAGGCCAGGTGCTGCGGTAGGCCCAGGGAAGGAGAATCCTAGAGGTAAATACAGCAAGGTCTCTCCCTGGCAAAATGCTCACCATCTGGGTGGAGAAAGGAGGAGATAGTTTTTGTGTGTTTTTTTTTTCCTTTGTGGGAGATTTTATTTGTGTGTGCGCACACACGTGTGTGCACACGCATGTGCACTTTTGAGTTCAGAGGTACATGTACAGGTTACATAGGTAAACTTGTGTCATGGGGGTTTGTTTTACAGATTATTTCATCACACAGGTATTAAGCTTAGTACCCATTAGTTATTTTTCCTGATCCTCTCCCTCCTCCCACCCTCCACCCTCCAAAAGGCATCAGTACCTATTGTTCCCCTTTATGTGTCCATGTGTTCTCTAATTTAGCTCCCACTTTTAAGAACATGCAGTATTTGATTCTCTGTTCCTGTGTTGGTTTGCTGAGGATAATGACCTCCAGCTCCATCCATATGCCTGCAAAGGACATGATCTTATTCTTTTTTATGGCTGCATAGTATTCCATGGTGTATATATACCACATTTTCTTTATCGGGTCTACCATTGATGGGCATTTGGGTTGATTCCATGTCTTAGCCATTGTGGAATGGTGCTGCAGTGGACATATGCATGCGTGTGTCTTTATAACACAATGATTCCTATTCTTCTGGGTATATACACAGTACTGAGATTGCTGGATTGTATGGTATTTTTGTCTTTAGGTCTCTGAGGAATCACCACATTGTCTTCTATAATGGTTGAACTAGTTTGCACTCCCACCAAGTGTATAAGCGTTCATTTAAGGCAAAAAAAAAAAGGTGTTTTGAACACATACCATAAGCCAGGCCCCTGGCAAGAGCTTTTGACATGTTACATTTTATATGGACCCCAAAATCCTCATTGATGTAGACAACCAGGCTGAGAAAGGTTAAAGTGACTTAGCCAAAGTCACACAGCCAAAAAATTCTGAGACTGGTCCTGGTCTGGGGCTGTAAGGCTCCCAAACTGGTCCTCTCATCCCCATAGCACTCTGCAGTAAACACACTCGCCGGGGCAGGAGGCTGGGGCAGGAGAGCTCACTCCTCCTACGTCAAGTACTCACCTCCTGTTTACCTTTTCATCAAGAGGCTCTAACAAGCCAGTGGGCAGGGAGAGTTTCTTCAGATATAAAACAGGACTTTTCATAACCCTACTATTTACGTCAACTGAGAGGACAGACACTCAGACACAGTCACACACACTTCACTCACACAGAGGACCGTAGATTCAATGTGTCCACCTACCTCACAAGCAGTCAGAGAACTCAGGCCTGCATGTCAACACGTCAAAACTAGTTTCCTGCAATAGCCACAAGGTGGAAGTGACCCAAGTGCCACTGGCAGATGACTGGATGAACAAAATGTGATAGAGACATACAATGGACTAATATTCAGCCTTAAAAGGGAAGGAAATTCTGACACACACTGCAACAGGGGTGACCCTTGAACACATTATGCTACATGAAATAAGCCAGATACAAAAGGACCAATGTTGTGTGACTCCACTTATCTGAAGTACCGAGAATAGGCAAATTCACAAGGACAGAAAAGTAGATTGGTGGTGGCAGGGCTAAGGAGAGAGGGGAGAGGGGAGTTATTTTTTAATGGGCAGAGTTTCAGTTTGAGAAAATGAAAAAGTTCTGAAGATGGCTACGTGACAGTGTGAATGGACATAATGCCACTGAACTAATTGTACACTTAAAATGGTTAAAATGGTGAATTTTATGTTATGTACACTTTGCCACATTTTAAAAAAACAAACTTGTTTTTTCTCTTTGGAGATATGGATATACAATCTCTTCCTCAAACAAACTCTGGGCACATGCATATGACCAGTGTCTTCTATCCTCTTCCCAGCCTCAGGTCATGAGGCTTCAGATGACAGAGGCAGGAGCCATGCTGGGGTGGGGCCTGGCTGGGGGGACTCTGCACGCACAGTAAGCAGGCCTTCTAAAATCAGCCCCAGAAAATTCCCCAAATGCAGCTCAGAACACCTTAGCCCGGGCCTGAATCGACAGCAGGAAGGGGAGAACCCAGAATGAGCAGACGCATCCCCTCCCCTGAAATTTGCAAAGCAGTATTTTGGCTAGTGCATTTGGCCCCATGTAGAACAGAGCAAAAAATTTTTATGGAAGAACAATGAAAAGAAACTGCTAGTCCTAAGAATGAGGTATTTAGGAAAACTTCGTGCTCTGATCAATTTCAACTTTCCCTAATAAATAACGATGCTATAATGCCAAGCAGACCATCATGCCACCTCAGCAGCTGTGCTCTGCTCCCACATGCTCTGTTTATGTCTTCCTATCATGCCATTGTGATGGGTTCAATTTTAAACTACCCCAAGCTAATAGCAAATCCCCCAGAGCTCTGGAAGCAGCTCTGTATTGCCTGGGCCCTAATCATGAAGGTGGATTCAGTGGTCACCCAGGGCCCACCTGGAGTCCGTAGCACTCTTTTTCCTCTGGGCTCCCAGGTACCTGCTAGACTCCAAATGAGTGCCTACCAAGGGCCAGTGAAGAAAAGTTAAGACCCCCAGAAAAGCAAATATAAAATGCCTGGGAGGGAATCAGTATTTGTCAAGGGCCTACTACATGCAAGGTGCCATATATTTATTTTTCCTGGATCCTTAGAAACCCCCTAACTTTCAAATTTTATACATGAGGAAATGGAAGAAATTCAGTAGCATGTCTGAGGAGCAGAGCTAGGATTCAACTCGGAGTCGCCACCTGACTCCAAAGTTATCACTCTTTCCATTACACTAGGCTGCCTCTTAGAATGATGTGGGGTTCCCCCCCACCTCGGTTTTTGTTTTTTATAATCCTGCTTGCCTGGCTTCTAAACTTCTCTAGCTTTTCCATAGGCCCTAGCCCAATCCAACTTTCCATTTGGGTAAAAAGAACATCATCCCAGCTGCGATGTCCCAAGTCACATGAAATGGCGGGAAGAGATTCCATAAACACAAGTTCAAAAGCCTCTTTAAATAGATAGGAAAGTGGAAATTATTTTTAAGAGGGTAAGCTTCTAAAGAAAGCAATCCCTTTCAGCAGCCCTGGACTTCTGAACAAAAACCACCAGGTCCAATTCTCACCCTACACTGCCACAGAACAGCTGAGGCTGAACTTGGGCTCCAAAGCCTCTGTCTTCCTCTAGAGAGCCTGGCTGTCTGTGTAATAAGTGTGCTGCTATTTCTGAACTGGCCACTACAAGGGAAAGCTACCCCCAAATCACCACTCAGCTTAGTCCCAAGAATGAGAGCTGAAGGTAGCATGTCACTCAGGGGATTTATTCTTCAAATGTAGAATCATTAGTGCCGCAAATATAAATACTCAGGTTTGAAGAACATATTAACTTCTTAAAAAAAAGGGTAAAAAAACTCCCCATGCAATCGTGAATATAATCTCATTTCTCCTTTTTCTCCTTTCCTGACAAGAGTCAACAGCAGACAACAAAATCTCGACATCTGGCTCCTAAGTCCACAGCTTTCAGCTTTTTCCTGGGCCTGGGAACTCTTGCCTCAAACTGAAATCCCTGATGACTTGTTTTAAGTGTGATGGTAGTAAGTTTGGCTGATGAGGGAGCAAGGCAGGCATGTGAGTGCTGGCTTGGGTGCTGGTGTCCTCCAGGGTGATTCAGAAGCCCTTGAAGGTAGCACATTACAAGAGCCACTTCTAGTCAACTGCAGTGAGCAGACAGCACCCATCTCTGCTTTCTCAGGAGCAGGCCTGCAGTTTCTTTTGGGAATGGTGACAGTGAAAAGCCCAGGAGCAGAATACACAAGACACTGAGCTGAGATTTATTCAGGCTTCTGGAAGCAGTCAGACCCTCCACCATCCCCTTCCTTTCCCTGGCTGGTCTAAACTGACTGCTGTCGAGCAATGCTGGCCAGCTCTTTGCACACAGATATTAGGAAAACCCATGTCTTGGAGTCATTGCTTTAGAATTTAATTTCTAGACTTTAGAACCACTTCCTGTTGGGTCTGCAGAGATCACTGCCTGTCCTCCACCAACAAGTTTTATTGTAAGCAATCTAATTTAGGGTGTGCTCAGTATATTCATCATATACACAGACACATACAATTGAAAGCAAAAGTTTCACACAACAGTACTTACCACTGCTTTGTGCAATGAATTCTGATATTTTCTATTCTGCTCTATCATATTGTTTCATTAAAACATATTGGTTGTAACCATCTAAATTGATTCCCATTTGAAGATCACAATCTGTAGTTTTAAAACTGCGTCATAGGAGCCAGTCCCACATTTTTTAATTAAAGGCCTGTGCTGAAACCATGGGTCAGAGAGAAGGTAGATTTATTCCCCTTACCTGGATAACTCAAGTTTACTCAAAAAGCTCCAAATCAATGCTTTTAAAAGAGGATTCAAATGATCCATGCAGCCCCACCCATAATGGGTTCTCACAGCACACCTTGTCTTCAAGGACAGCTCTGAAAGAACTCAACTCTGTGTTCACAGAACCATTGCTAATAACCTTTAAGAGGTGTCAGAGGACTAAAGATGGGTAACTGTTTGCCCAAGATTTTGCCAAATTAGATTCTGGAAGCTTCAGACTGGCTAACACAGAGCTGGATTACAGAACAAGTGATTTGTTAGCATTTATAGGGAAAAGTGGAAATTACTAAAAATCTATATAGGTTCACTAAGAAAAAGTCTCAACAAACCAATCTCATTTCTTCTTTTGATGCAGGCTACAAAATCAGGAAGAATGCCATAAAGAAGGTATTCAGATTTCATCAAGGTGCATGGAAAGACAGGAAAATAAAATCTGTGTCAAAGTATGGTTGAACAGTTTTGAAGCTGTTTGAAAAACTATACCCCTAGAGGCCACTGATCAGACCACTGGAAATTGCTTTATTAGGACCCTAGGAGGTTCTTTCCTGAGTCTGATCCTAGTCAACCTTTATATCTATGACTTCTTTAATTTGTGATAGTAACACTACCAGTTGGTATGGTATGTCTTCAATAATAACTGATCAGCTGATGAACTGGGCACCCACAGAGCACTTCAAAGTCTTATCATGTACTTTTACACATCTTAACTCATTTGAGCCTGCAAGTCAGGGAGCCAGGTATTATTATATTCATTTTACATAAAGAAACTCAGGCTCAGCCATCAGTGTTTCTCAACCTCAGCAATATGAACATTTTGGACTAGGTAATTCTCTGCTGTCCTGTGCACTAAAGGGTATCAACAGCATCCCTAGACTCTGCCCACTATGTGCCAGGAGCACCACCCTTACAGTTGTGACAACCAAAAATATTTCCAGGTATTACCAAACATCCCCTAATGGCCAAAATCACTCCTGGTTGAAAACCACTGGGTAAATCAAACCTTGATCTGGCTGATCAAGGTCCCTAATTAAAAAGCTACCAGGGTAGTATCTGAATTTAGGGTCTCCTCATTCTTCCAGCTCTTTCAAAAATCTGGGAGGGGCCAGGCACGGTGGCTCACGCCTATAATCCCAGCACTCTGGGAGGCCAAGGTGAACGGATCACTTGGGGTCAGGAGTTAGAGACAAGTCTGGGCAACATGGTGAAACCCCATCTCCACCAAAAAAATACAAAAATTAGCCAGGCACCATCATGCATGCCTGTAGTCCCAGCCACTTGGGAGGCTGAGGCAGGAGAATCACTTGAACCCAGGAGGAGAAAGTTGCAGTGAGCTGAGATTGTGCCACTGCACTCCAACCTGGGCAACAGAGGAAGACTATCTCAATAAATAAACAAACAAACAAACAAATAAAAGCTTGGAGGGACAGTGAACAGGATAAATTACAGAAATCAAGAGTCAAAATTATCTTGATTCACATGCTAGGCCAAAATCAACAATAAAAGACTATGAAGGTCCATATTTTGGTTTTAAATTAATCAGTTGCGCAAAGTGAGGTTGGCACTCACGGCATTTCATGGCAGTTAATGTACGGAAGGTTGGGGAAGGGCCTTGGTTAACCTTCTGCCCAGAGAGCAGCAGTCCTGCATGACTCCACAGATGCCAACACAGTCTTGGCTGCACTGACAGAGCAAGCTCTCCAGGCATCTCCCACACTTCCACCCACGCCAGCTGCCTGAGCATTGCTCCCGCCATCCTCTCTCTCTTTTCATGCCTGCAGCAGACCTGACACTACCTGTGGGGCCTCCCATATTCCCTACAGAATGTGGCTCTGCCCCATCCTCACTCTGTCCTCTGGCAGCAGCAGCAAGAGATGGTGTGCAGAATTGGAAGACAATGGCAAGAGGGAAGACGGGAAGGACGGGAGAAAGGGGACACGGGAAAGAAGAGAAGGGAAGTGGAGAAATTATGGCAGGACCCACAATGCCACTGCGAGCCCCTCAAACCCAGGAGGCAAGACAGTAGGATGACGGAAAAGAGAGGGAACAGGGGAGGGCAGAGGGGAAATGGATGCAGGGTCAGCAAAGGGAAGAGGGGAAGAAAAAGGCAGAGCAGAGGGAAAAGACTAACTACTCCCAGCCCTCCAATATTCACTTTCATGCTTTTTCTTCTATTCAGCTCCTTCCTGCTCCTTGCCCGGGGCACCCTCCTTGGCCCATTACCCAACCATTAATGCTCCTACCTGGGAATCTCTGGAATTCACTATGGATTAAAACCCTAGCTCTACCAGTCACTAGCTAGGTGAATATGAACTAATTACTTAAACTTGCTAAGCCTTTGTTTTCATATCTGTGAAATGGGGATAATAATATCTATCTCATAGCTTTGGTATGGGATTGAGACTTACTTTTAGATATATATACATATATATACACACATACAGATATACGTGTGTGTGTTTATTTCTCTCGACACAGATGTTTGGCACATAAAAGATGTTCCCTGGTAGCTAGTTTTAGTTATAATGTACATCCCTGGCAGGTAGATAGCAACCTATTTTACTATCTTGGACACCAGCCTCTACCTCTGACAAGGCCAAAGCTTAGAGAGGAAACGGGACAGGCCCGGCCCCTGTATTTTCTACTGTTTCCTGAGAACACCATTTCTAGTTGGAGCATTACTTACTAGCTTGGAGCATTATTAGCTGCTGCTATTTCTCCCGGTCCCATCAAAGGCCAAGCAGCCACCAAGATGGCTGGCTTTCTCCATAGAACTCATAGGTAGCACTAGCAATGAAGAAATACACACACACACAAACACACACACACACACACACACACACACAATATCTTTACATCTGGTTAGGGCTCCGAATATTTCCTAAGTATCTTGTTACACTTACTAAGGTCTGAGAATCTCAGAGCTGAGACACTGCAGAGGTAATGTAGCCCATGCCTTCCCCTGAGGCCCCAGTGTCCTCTGCAGCACCCAATTAGGGGGCAGGAGGGTTAGCACAACCTGTCCCCATTCCCAGGAAAAAACCCAGGGCACGGATCATGCTCAATGTTGTCAGCTTCCTACAGGAAGGACAGGTACAGTATCACTAATTAAAAAGAGGTCACAACCACAAAGTTAATTCATCCAAGCCTCTCGGGAACAAATCATACCAGCAACCACCAAACAAACAGGGTCATGTTAATTTGCAGGTGTTCTTATCTGAGAGCGACAGAATATAGTTCGCCAAAGCAGAGACCTGGGCAAGCGTTAACTAAATGTTGGTAGGTCCAGGAAGAAATCCACTGATTCAGGCGAAGTGCCTGTTGCAACTTGGTGAACCTTTCTGAATCTGTTCCCTGTCTGAAAGATGAAGGTAATAACAGTTACTGTGAGGAGTGATTAAGGTATGATGTATTTAGAGGCACAGTATAGTGTCTGGCAAAGATTTAAGAAACTTTAGGCTCTTTCCCCTTTCTGCACCAATAAGCAAATCTGAAAAGATCACAAAAACACAGTGCTGCACACATGAGAAATAGAATTTCCCCCTTTTAGACAAAAGAGCACTGTGATGCAGAAACAGCCCTGGCATCAGCAAGGAAGGCACCTAGTTCCCCTTCTCATCATCCCTGGAGAGATGGGTGTCCGGAGGTCAGGTGGGGCAATCTCTTTGTGCATGATTCTCCAACTCTGCAAACAATGGGTGGCCATTTCATCTGAGGAATAAGCTGAAATCAAATATACCTGACAGGTGAACTGGGCTTTATGCAGTTCCAAGCACTCTGATGAGCACGGAAGTCCTCACCACGACTGTGGGAGCTAGAGAGGGGAGGTAATTAGTGGTGAAGACACTGGAGACCTGCCCCAGCTGGCATGAGTGAAAGAGACAATTCTCCAGGGTCCTCTGCACCAACCTAGAACTCTCCACATAAGGGCTGCCCTAGGAATGCCACAGTTATGTGGCCTACCCTGGCAGATGTGCCCTCATGTCTGGATGATAAGGGGTCCCCAAGAGGAGCCAAACCCTCTTGGGGCAGCTCTGGTTACAGCCACAACTGGCTGCCCACAGACTGGGAGCCACTTGACTCAGAGGCAGGGTCCCATGCACTGCGCTCTCCAGACAGATGGAAGGACACTGCCCCCGAGGCAAAAGAACACTGTAGGCTGAAGGGCAGCTTTGAATTCGTCTGCCCAACCGGCTCAAATCTTGTTTTCTGTCCCCTAAATGTCACCAGTGTAACTGTCAAGGGACCAAGGGGAATCACTCAAATTGGACAGCGCCTTAAGGGCAGCAGCTCTGTTTGGTTTATCTTTTGTTTCCACAGCACCTAGCCCAGTGCCTGGTAGAGAGTGGATATTCAGGAAATTTCTGTTCATGTGAAAGATGAGAAAGGTCACAGATTCCTTAAGATCCCTAAAGCAGCTGCGACAGCTCATTTTTGGACTGAGCGGAGCTGACCTTAGAGGCCAGAAGGGCAGGGCTAGGGATGCCGACTGCTCGAGTGATGAGGAACCTCTCTTCAATCAGAGTATGGAGGCACTGAGCCAATTAGAGGAGGACCAACCTTTCAGAATCATAAGACTGGAAAGTGTGTGCCTTCACATTTCATTTTGCCTCTCCCCAGACTAAACCAACTAAACCATCTCTGAAAAGACAGAGGCCAGGGTGACAGGTATTGTTCACTTATATATGAATGGGGCATTACTAAGTCATCAGCGGCTGGAGAAAAATGGAAGACTCCTCAGGATGCCAACCTCAACATTTGGTAGCTATTAGCAGAAGTCACACTAGGAAGAAGACAGGTACGATCTGCAGTAGGTTATGGAAAGCAGCATCCCAGATGAAGCAGCCCTCCCTGCTCCAGGCCACTGGGCTAGAGCTCGGCTCTGGATCTGGCCTCTCAACCCGTCCTGCTGACTGCATACTCACAGATCTGCTGATGGTCTCCAGGTAGAGTCAGCTCTGCTACCCTCTCCAACCTGCAGCACCTATTTGCTTAAAATTAAGAGGGCTGAGCTAAGCAGTGCAGGAAAGAGCTAAAAAGCCATTCTCATCAGGAAACTCTAACAACCGCTGGGAAGGACACAGCGAAGTGCTGACAGGCAAGGAATAATGCCTTAAGTTTTCCCGGGTTCTCTGAACTCTCCATGGCCCTCTGGCCTCCTCTCACCCCGACTACCTCTCGTAAGGAAGCAGTCCTGGTTTTCTAATATGCTGATAATAAGGTCCTATCAGGCCAACTGGGAAAAGTATCCACCAGAAGGAAAGAACTCAGTCGGCCATCTGCTCTGTAGGAAAGCTGAAGGCAATGCCTCCTGGTCACAGCAGCAATGCTATAGAGAAAGGAAAGGTGCATGGGCAGGACAGAGACTGCTCCAGATGCATACCTGGAGGATGATCTCTGGGGGTCTCTGCACGCCAAGCAGCTGCTGATGACACTGTCAGATTTCCCCAGTGCATTAGCCTATACTATAGCAGTGTAAACTACAGCAGTTAAGAGCCCAGACCGTGCAGCCAGGCAGGTGCACATACTGTGTTCACATAGTAGAATTTTCTCAGATAACTGAGAAGTCATTTAACACCCCTGGGTCTGTTTTCTCACCTGCAAAATAGATATATTAATAGCACTTAACTCACAGGGTTATTAGGAGGATTAAATAAACCAAAATATTCAAAGCACTTAGAACAATGCCTGGAGCATATTAACCATTCAATGAACATTAGTCAGTATCATCTTTACTGTCAGTTTTTTGAGAATAGTCCTTTCTGGTATATTCTCCATAGCGTCCAGTACAGCAGAGCTTCATTAATTTAAAAAAAAAAGAAAGAAAAACACTAAGCTATTGTATTAGTTGGGGTTCTCTAGAGGGACAGAACTAATAAGATATATACATATATATGTATATAAAGGGGAGTTTATTAAGCATTAACTCACATAATCACAAGGTCCCACAATAGGTTGTCTGCAAGCTGAGGAGCAAGGAGAGCTGGTCCAAGTCCCCAAACTGAAGAACTTGGAGTCTGATGTTCAAGGGCAGGAAGCATCCAGCATGGGAGAAAGATGTGTAGGCTGGGAGGCTAGGCCAGTCTATTCATGTTTTTCTACCTGCTTTATTTTCTAATCCTGCTGGCAGCTGCTTAGATGGTGCCCATCCAGATTAAGGATGGGTTTGCCTTTCCCAGCCCACTGACTCAAATGTTAATCTCCTTTGGCAACACTCTCACAGACACACCCAGGATCAATACTTTGCAATTTTCAATCCGATCAAGTTGACACTGAGTATTAACCATCATAGCTATTAATACAGTTTACCATATATGCAAGGCACTTCACCCACATCATTGAGTTCCCACATAAACCCAATGCTCAAGGTGTCTTCACAGAAAATAACAATGTTGCCTAAAATGATATTCGTGATTGGCCAGGCTAGGATTGAAATTCAGCCTCTGACTCCACAGCCTGCTTCTTCTTCCCATAGGCTACACTGCCTGCCTGGAGCACCACCTTCTGAGCCCCTCTACCCTTATCAGAATGAGAAGGGACTGGGGGCCCAAACAAAATTGAAGCAAGAGAGGAAGGGAATACAAAATGAGATGCTGGGAAGCTCAGAAGAAATTCACCGCCTAGTCAAGGTCTGTGTCTTTTTCTGGATCTGGGTTTGTCATTATTCGAAGCTTTTGCGTTGACTCTGGATGTTAGATTACATAGAGCACTACATGGAGCACATGGTGCCTTCAATGAGAAACCAGCAAGCAGTCAGTCTGCAACTGTTTCTATAGATACCGACACGACTTCTCACAATGTCCCAGCTACCCGATGACACTGATTCTTCATGCTAACACACCTCCAGGAACTTCGAATGCTTTTGGCACTATGACCAGAAGCCGGCAAAGGATCTGCGTGAGCCGCAGTGAGGCTCCCTGCTATATAAGCCCAGAACTCCTGCTTTTGGAAGAAGTATCATTTCATCAGAATAGAAAGTGACACCCCAACAGAATTCTTGCAAGTTCTAAGTGTGCTAACATCTTGCTAACAACAGTCCTACTTAAAAACTTGGATTTACCCATTTTCTCCAAGGACTTAATCTCTTAAATTCCACAGATCCATGGAGACGCACAGAGTAACGGTAAGCACCACAGGGAGTAGGAGGGGTGGGACAGTCTTCCCGAATTCTGGGGCTGACTGCACCTGAAAAGAGCACACACACTTTAAGGGCACTCACTAACCGCCCAGTTGTGACTGCAGATGTCATGATGACTGAATCTTTCTAACTAACTCCTCATCAGCATCAGCATTCCCTAATTCTACAGTATAATCGGTACCTGAATAGCCATTTCCTGCTCACCCAGGGCTCACAGAACAGAAAACTCCTTCCTCCTCCTTCCTCCCCTAAGTCCCATGCACATACAAAGAGGGGATCAGAAAAGGCAGGAAATGTTTGGCTAAGACCAGAGAAAATGCCAGGGAAGAGAAAGGGACAAGAACAATCCACTAGTTCTACGTTGAGCATGGAAATGATTCCCCCATGAGAAAGTTCAGCTTGATGGTTACCCCTATTTCATCATGGTGAGGTACGGAAAAAGGATTCCCTTCTGCAGGGCTGCCTATACGCTTCTGATGGCCTCACTGTGGCTAACTGGTCACAAAGCCAGGCAACAACTGGCACTAGGCCTAGAGAGAGATGACCAAAGTTGACCACGCTCGCACAATGAGATTTAATCCAATCATCTCAATTAATCCAATCACTCAGCTCCAAGAAATGCACGAAATACAACTACTAGTAGTCTCTTTACTGGGCAGATGGTAATGAAGCCCCAGTGGGAGGGTGCTTTTCCGTTTTGTCTGCCCAGGACCCGAGTGGAGTCCGAACTGGGAAACCTGCGGCAGTGTGCGAAAGCAGCAGCAAACAGATACTGCATTCCGAGAGCGGCTTCTTGGGCCCCGGCATTTTTTGTGCTTACCTTTAACTTGCCTAAGCTCCCTCCAACCTCAAGGAGCTAAGAGTTAGAATTTTATTCCTTTCTAATTAAACATTTTTTCCTCCAATAGATAATCCACACTAACTCTATCGAGGAAAAATCTAAGCTGGTGTAACTGCAGGAGGTGGTTTATTTTCATAACAGTAAAATATCTAAACCAAATATGCCCTGCGTTTCAGCAGCTTAAACACTGAGCCCTGACAAGAACTCGAGGTTCTACTTCGCCTGCCAAGGGCTGTGTATGCTGAAGCAAGAGAAAGTGATTATAAGGAAAAATGGGGAACGTTTGAGTGGGTGAAGGAAAAAAAAAGTGCATGATATTACCAGAAAAATCCGATTGCACACACAGTCCTATCCCCTATGCAGGAGAAACACCGAGTGCCAGCACCCTGGGTGTGAGGGCCTGCACCAGGGCAACGGGGGCCCAGGCCTGCCTCCATTTCTCGCCGGACTTGTTTACAGTGAACCGACGGCGCTGCAGTCCCTCCGCCCTCAGCTCAGGCCCAGTTCCCACAGCCCGACACTCGCCGGCCGAGGCTGGGGCGCCGCGCGGGGATTTCGGGCAGGGCGGTGGAGCAGCGCCTGCTCTACAGGGGGCTTTTCCTCGCCGCAGTTTCTCCCCTTGTCCCAGCCCAGCCCCCACCTCCTCCAGCGTGCCTCCAGCCCGCCGCCCACGCGCGGAAGCCGGCGGCCGGGGAGGGGGCGTCGCCTCCCGGCATGCTCTGCAGCGCCGCCGGTCACGTGACGGGGAGGTGGTCGCCCCGGCGGGTTTCGCCACGCCTGCGGCCCTGCGGCCCAGATAACAGCCAGGCTCGAATGCTGTCACTCAAGCCAGGCTTGCGCCCCCAGAAGCGGGAAAGACGAGGCGCTGCTGCTGCTGCGGTTTACGGAAAGAATCTCAGCGCTGCTGGCTGCCAGCTCCGGGCTTGGGAGAATGGATGTGTTTAAGTGTGGGTTTCCTTGTTTGTAAAATGGGCATTACTTTTTGTAGGGCTAAACTTGTAAGTCAGCAGACTCCCAAATCCTGTCTTCCTTACCCCGTCCTCCTCACCCACAAGAGTAACAACAATTATTTAATTTTGTTCAAGGGCCAATTTAAAAAAAAAAAATCTTAAGTTCTCTGGGTGACACTGTTTGGAACTCCACGGACAGCCTGCAGAAGGCATCAGTTCTGCCAGAAACCCATCCACCCAAGGCTCGTGTTTTCCTAGATCTCAAACACTGAGAGGGTCGGACTCTAAATACTATTTGTTTAGACCACTGAAAATGTTTGATGATTCAATCTTAAGCTGAATTCCGTTTACCTTTACAGTAGGAAAAAAAGGTGACTACAAAACTTAACAGTATAAGCATTAATAGTACAAGCACTTCAGAAAAATGTTTAGCATGCCATAAAATTCCAATTACAAAGCGTTGTTAACGCTCAATAATTAGATCTCCGATGTAATTATGCATGACCAAGAAAGTAATAACACTACTTTTTTCTTTTTGGATGGAGTCTCGCTGCGTTGCCCAGGCTGGAGTGCAGCGGCACGATCTCAGCTCACTGAAACCTCCGCCTCCCGGGTTCAAGCGATTCTCCTGCCTTAGCCTCCTAACTGGGATTACAGGCGCTTGCCACCATGCCTGGCTAATTTTCGTGTTTTTAGTAGAGGCAGGGTTTCACCTTGTTGGCCAGGATGGTCTCAATACAGGCGCTTGCCACCATGCCTGGCTAATTTTCGTGTTTTTAGTAGAGGCAGGGTTTCACCTTGTTGGCCAGGATGGTCTCAATACAGGCGCTTGCCACCATGCCTGGCTAATTTTCGTGTTTTTAGTAGAGGCAGGGTTTCACCTTGTTGGCCAGGATGGTCTCAATCTCCTGACCTGGTGATCCACCTGCCTTGCCCTCCCAAAGTGCTAGCTAGGATTACAGCTGTGAGCCACCGAGCCCAGCCAACACAACTTATCTCTAAAAACGTTAATAGAACCAAGGCTATCCACGCTCCAACAGGCATCATAACTGGTCAACCTGAGAATTTCCTGTAAAAAAAAACTTCTTGTGTGTGCTAATGAAGATGTGTGAGAATGGAGAAGAACCCAGCTAGTTTATTTCTTTGGCATTTACGAAAAACTGAATTGAGTGGGCAGCAATGAAAATTGTCATTCTGGGGAATGCAACATTTTTCCACTCTGGGGAAATGAGCAAAAAGATGTGACAAAAGCAATGGAGATAAAAATGACACCGGGAAAGACAGTTTACAGAGGCTTGAAACAAACCGGTACATCATTCTGGCAACTTTACAGCCAAGCTTGTTTCAGAGATCATTGGCTACTTAAACAGTAAGTAATGGATGTTCAACAATGCTGTGCTCAGTCTAAAACTGAGAGGCTTTTTATCTCTGCGGATGATATGGGAAAACCTGACTTCACACAGTCTCAACTTCATTTGAAATCTTGAGCTGGAATGACATTTCTTAAAGTCAGCAGTTCCTTTGCACAGTGGAACAACCTCCTCATAAAATTCAGAATTTGAAAGAAGTACTGGCAAAAGCTTGTACTTTTTAGAAGAATCACAGCATTGCTGTTGCTTGGCCAAATGTATTAAATGTTCAGAGATGAGTTCCAGAATAGGTAGGAGATAAGAACAGCATCAGTAACTGGGATAAAACCAGAAGGGCCTAAGAAAAGTTAAAGGTCAGTTATTCAAAGATGCCCCACATTCAGGCCACTCTCCCACACAGCAAAATCATCCTAACATTTTGTAAAATATTTAGGCGCTAATTCCTTTATCCCTCATCTCACATTTTCCAGAAACATTCTGATGGCCAGAGGAAGAGAGGAGATTGCAGAAACAAAAAACTGATGTTGGCCGGGCACAGTAGTTCACACCTGTAATCACAGCACTTTGGGAGGCCGAGCCAGGCAGATCACCTGAGGTGGCCAATATGGAGAAACCCGTCTCCACTAAAAATACAAAATTAGCTGGGCGTGGTGGCGCATGCCTGTAATCCCAGCTACTTAAGAGGCTGAGGCAGGAGAATTGCTTGAACTCGGGAGGCAGAGGTTGCAATAAGCTGAGATCGCTCCATTGCACTCCAACCTGGGCAACAAACCCAGAGTGCTGGGAGAGCACTTGTAGAGGCATCAGAAGGGATTCCCCTGCATCTTCCAACTCCCAAGCACCCATCTGTTCACATAAACACCAGCCCAACGAGTTTGCTGCCTCTTGTTCCAAGCTGTTAAAGGGCTTGGAGAGGAGGCTGAGGGTCAGCAGCCAGAGGCTAATATCTGCTGGGAATTACCAGAAAGGTGATCCCCCTTCCTGTGAGGTGAAGATCAAAGCCACTTGAAGCCCAGGCCTGGAAGAGTTCAATTGTTTCAATCAAAGGCAGTGCAACATTTTAAAAGATTAAGATGACAGGAAAGTACATGGTACCACAAAGTTGAACTCAATCCTGGAAAATAATAAATGGTAAAACAATAAGTAAAAATGCCTGACAGTGAAACTTACTGGGCTGGACAGTAGTTTCCTCCAACTTAAGTGCAAGAGACTCCCTTTTACCCATTTCCATACCTAGGGTCCTTGACAGAAAACTTTCTAGAATGTGGGTTTTCTGAGCTGAGAGGGACATCAGAGATCAGCAAGTCTTTGGGTTCTAAACCTGAAGACTGTGGGCTAGGCTCTAGACAGGCTTCTTGTTATCCATGTCCCAAAAGGGCACAATGGCCTGTGATATGTGCCTCTCTCTGTGAAGAGAGTGCGTGGGTTTCCACCACTTTCCAAAATGGTCCAAAATCCAAAAAGGGGTTAAAAACCCCTGATCTGCACGAGGTCAAGAGATTGAGACCATCCTGGTCAACATGGTGAAACCCCGTCTCTACTAAAACTACAAAAAA
>NW_016107357.1:9226658-9263154 GCF_001604975.1 Cebus imitator
GGAGGTTGCGGTGAGCCGAGATCGCGCCATTGCACTCCAGCCTGGGTAACAAGAGTGAAACTCCGACTCAAAAAAAAAAACCCTGATCTGGTCCAGCTCTTGGATTTCACAGATAAGGCCCAGAAAACTCAATTGAGTGCTCCAGGTGACAGGGCAAATTATATGTCACCTTCTAAAGCTGTTTGGGGCCTGTGGGAGGAGGAGGATATCACTCAAGCTAACAGGTCTTTTCCACTTCTAATTACAAGGATTCCATGAAGTTTCCAGCCGCCAGTCTGTCTGGCTTTCTGAGCCTGGGTGTGTTGGTTGCCACTGTGTTGCCAAGGTGTACAGATGGCCAGGGGACTGGGGCGGCTGGATATGGCCAGCACCCAGCTGGCTAGCATCCAGGCATCAGCTCTCAGCCAAATTGCTTCCTGGGGGCTCAAAAAGGGGTTTCCAAAAAGCACAGTCCACAGAATGAGGCTCAGTTCAGTCCTCTAAGGACTCATCACTAAGGGTGGTTGCATATGAAAAATTATTAAAACCCATCACCTTCCAGTACCATATGGGCCCTATGTCCAGGTCAGGGCAATTGAGAACAATTTCACAAGGGAAAAAAGGGACCTTTTAGGATAATTCAGAATAAAAAGAGCATTGCAAAATAAAGTACAATTTTAAGAGAAAAACATGGAATGGAAAAATATTTGTACATGTAGTAACTGATAGCTTGCTATATAAAAATGCCATCAACATGTTCAGTCAGTGGTGGCTCAATGGGGATAGACAGTTTACACATGAATAATAAAACGCCATAATCACAAGGAAACATGTAGAGTCTCTCTTGAAAACTAAAGAATGACAAATTACAACTTTAAGGGACAGTAAGACAATATCAAACAACAAACAAAACCCAATGGTAGTAGGGAAACTGTAGCACTTAGACTTTGCAGATGACCCCATAATTGGCTCAGTCTTTCCAGAGAGTAGTGTGGAAGATGAAATATGCTATACATCATTCTTGGTATTGGACATTGACCCACCAATACCACCGAGGGGAACACTTCCCAAGGAAGTCACTAAAGGGAGAAGGAAAGGAAAGAGGTCATTTTAACAAAAATGCTCGGGGCCGCATATGGCAATAACTAAAACAAAAAATGGAAACTACCACCAAAGGTAGAAGATGATGTAAATGATATAGTGGTTGAAAGTTCACACTCAGAAATCAGACCACACCGTTCATTACTGTATACTCTGTGCCTCAGTTCCTCATCTGAAAATGGATCGCCATGAGGATTAAATGAAATAGTCAATGTAAGACACTTGGAAAGGTGCCTGGCACATGACGCGAACTTGATAAAAAGTTAGCTGCGATTATTCATTTAAAATGGCAAGCAGGTGACCTACGTCAATGTATGAAAATGAAAATATGAAATGATGTTAAAATGATAAAAGATAAAACTTGTACAATCAGATGGAAATTACGTAAAATAAAATTAGGCAATTGGTCAAAGACCAAATTGGATTTACGAGGATTGCAAATACTTAGAATGAGTGAAATCGTTCATTTAGTTGTGGTTATCATTATTTAGTCGTGGTTATCATTAGCTTCTTTCTCTGTAATGTTTAAGTTTTTGTTAAAAACAAAAAAAAAAAAAAAACAAAAAGAACAACAATAAAAAATAAATCAAACCTGCCTCAAACCCTTGGTAGAATGAGGTAGGGAAGGGTTCAGGGAACCTAATTTCATTTGAGAGTCATCTTGTCACAAGAGACCCACCAAAATGAATGCTCCTTGGAGCTACTCCCTCCACTCACTCCCATGCCAGAGGCTGACTTAGGCACGAGTATGTGACACATCCTGGTTAATGAGACATAGGGGATGTCTGCTGGGAGCCTTCTGAGAAAGATGTCTCTACCTTAGACACCATGAAGAGCATCCCCTCTTGTTCCTCCACAGGATGTTATCATGTCCACACAGGACACGAGGACCTGCAGCACCCATCGAGCAACCACGAGGAAAGATGAACCAACACGTTGTGGAACAGGGCAGAGAGACACAGAGGACAGAGGTCTTTCAGTAACTCTGCTGTGCCGTGATTTAGCCAGTGCTAGAACTGCCTATGCTGGGACTTATTAAGGTGAAATAATGTGTTTTCTTTATTGTTCAGTCCTACTGGGTTGCAGTTTTCTGATACTTGCAGCTGACAGCATCTTAACTAATGAGGCAGGGAGACTGAGCAGCTTTCTGTTGGAGGCCTGGCAGGCCATGCAGCCCGGGGCCAGGATTCTGCCAGGACCCTCACTGTATTCCATCCTGGGGGAGAGCATAAGGGAGGTGGAAGACGACACTGGTATCTCCATCTCCACTGAACAAGAACTATACCCAGGCCTCAGAACAATGCCAGATGGTACAGCAAGCAGGTGGCAGCAGTGGGCAGCAGAGCCCCAGACATCTGGCCCCTTAGTAAGGGACCTCCAGAGGCCTCTGGGCCACCAGCTGTCTCCTTTCTGGATTCACCCACTTCACAAAGGCTGTGACAAAACTGCCCTTTGGGTTAGGGCTGCCAGAAAAAGTATAGGATGCCCAGTTACGTTTGGATTTTGGATAAATGACGAGTGACTTCTTAACATGAGTATATTCCATGCCTTCGTTCTGGCTGTTCCCCCTCCCTGGCGAGGCACCAGGCTAGAGACATCCAAAAACAGAGATGGCCTCCGTGCCTGGGCTGCCTGTCTGGGCTGCTGTGGGTGTGTCTGGCCCAGTGGTAGGAGGACGTCCAGTGTCTGGCCTCTCCAGGTCTCTAATGGGTCTAGGAATGTCTGTTGTGCATTTTATAGTAACAGACAAGAAGTGGCTAACACTTAAAATGTATGGGTGAGGTGGGTGTCACTGTGGTCCTGTGACACTTGGAAACTATGCAGCAGGCTGTGGAGGGGACTAGGATAGAGGTAGGCACAGTGGCTCCTGACATCCAACTTGCCCCAACAAGAACTTCCTAGATAAAGCAGAAGACGTGGTATTTCCACGACTAGGGACTAACGATGAGAAGCGGCAGTGGGCAGGGCCTAGCCTTCACCCGTCCCTGTCTACAGGCCCACCTGACCCGCCATGAGGTTTCCTCACTGTCTTTCTCCCCTGGGCCATGTCTCATGGCACGACACTCCTGCCCAAGGACAGTGCCTAACTTGCTGAATGCAGCACTGTCTCCCCACTTGCACACAGTCCCTTAATAAAGCTTGCTGATGAAAGCAGAGCCTCATTGCTTGTAACCCTGCTTTATGGTTCCCTGTCTAGTATCTTGACAGCATCCTGCCCAGGCCCAGCACTAGCCCAGAACTGCCTGGGAAGAAATCACTCCCCAGCGGGAAGATTCATGACCTACCAGCCACAAAATTCAGCCACATCCCACCAACAGATAAATCTGTCTTCCCTGCCTCTGTCTCCTCTCCTAACTGACGTTCTCCTCCAAAAGGTGCCAGGCTACCAGGTAGCACTGGAAAAGAAGCCTAAGGTGGGGTGGCTGGTGATGGGCTGGGGGTCATGTTCATCAGAAGAACAGAGGGGGAAGACAAATGGGAGCACTTGTGTTCATGGTGAGCCCTTTTAACTTATTTATTCTTAAAAATGGGAGACAGAAACTAAACGGAAACTGCAGATAGCAATGAAGTAACCAAGTAGGGCCAGCTACCTAAGATTTGGGGCCCAGTGCAGAGTAAAACTGCAGCAGCCTGAGGTGGGGCCATAAAAGGTTCCTTTCTTCTACAAGGTTTCTCTCAACTTGATACAGTGTTTCTTATTTGCTATTTAATGAGTGCAGAGCCTCACAGGACCCAGGGATCCTGCCCCTTGACTCTGGCCACTCACAGTATGTCTAGTACGTTCCTCTACCAGGTGCCAGGCCAGGAACAGAGAGGCCTCCTCTTCCCACACACCTGCCTGATCAGACCCAAAGCGATTGCACGCTTCGTGCTGGGACATGCTTGGTATTTGGATCTGGAATGAGCTGGATCCTCGTGAAGCTGCCCACTTTTTGGCCTTACCAGCCTGGGGTGGGGATGGCCGCCACGCCTTACCTTGGGACACCAGTGATGCCAACCCTATCACTTCCTGAACCTTCACTCAGGCTCCTGATGGGATCAGAAGAGTCAGCAGTTGCCAGAGGTAGGGAGAAGGAAGCCAGGTGGGGCTGGAGCCCAGGGAATTCATACTTCATTGTCCCACTGGACTTCACTTACAAAACACCAACTCGAAGAATAATTACGAATTTCAAGGCAGCGACAGCCACACATTCAACCTCAAAGGCGGGGCCCTTCTGAGCATGCATTTGAGAAGCCAGCTCCACCCGCAGGTAAGACTGCTTATTAAGAGACATCTTATTAAGACATTCTCATTAAGAATAAGAATAAAACCAAACAATGCAAAAGATTCTCCAGTTAACTGAGAGTGCTCAGTTAATTGGAGAGCACTCTCAGTTAATTGGGTGCTTATAAATAGGACAAAAAAAAAAAAATGAAACTTTAGGCCAGGCGCCTGTAATCTCACACTTGTAATCCCAGCACTTTAGGAGGCTGAAGTGGGCGAATCACCTGAGGTCAGGAGTTCCAGACCAGCCTGAGCAATATGGTGAAATCCTATCTCAACTAAAAACAGAAAAATTAGCCAGGCGTGGTGGTGGGCACCTATAGTCCCAGCTACACTGGAGGCTGAGACAGGCGAATTGCTTGAACCCGGGAGGTGGAGGCTTCAGTGAGCTGAGATCGTGCCACTGCACTCCAGCGTGGATGACAGAGTGAGACTCCATCTCAAAAAAAAGAAAAGAAAAGAAACTTTATCACTTAAAAAAAAAATCGGGCCAACACCCTGTCCAAGCTGACAGGACATTTCTCAGCCTAACATCCTCTACCTCCTTCCTACTCCACCTCCCCAAAATCCTTTGATTGCAGCTCGATATCCTCTTGAGATGTTGCCAGGGTAAATAATTTCTTGCAGTGGTTCCTAACCAGATGCAGTACCTGCCTCCAGCCCTAGAGGGTGTTTGAGAGAGTGAGAGTGTTGCACAATGGCAAATAGTGCCAGATGCTCAGTGACCTTCAGTGCGTTGGACAGTCCCAAACAATGGGAATTGTCCTACCCAAAATGACAATCCTGGGCTGTTTGGAAAAATTGTCCAGGGAAATTGCAAGGAACCAACACTTAAATGGAAACCTCCCAACCTGGACCTCCCCTCATCTGTCATGGCGATGACCAGTGCCGAACAGAAGTTCCTCAGGTGTGTTCCCCATCCCCATCCCCTCTGGAGTTTGAGCAGAACCCACTAGGGTGTCTGCCCATACTTAGCATCCCTCACCACCACGTCCATCCCTGACCCAAAGACTCCGTGTTAAAAGGCAACAGAGGGAAGATGAGGGACTTCCCTGTAGGCTGGTACCATGTTGGTCCCCAACTCAGCTAGTGGGAAGCCTACTAGGATGAGGTTGGGCATTTTTCTGGACATCTTTATTCTCCTCCCACTTCTCTAGCAAGTTCTGCAAAAGGCCTCCCAGAGGGGAAGGTTTCCTCTCTCTCAGAAGGCGTCCCTCTGCCTGGCCCCAGAGCTCCGGGAGAAGGGCTTCAGGAAATGTTCTCCCCGGTGGTGTACAGTAAGCCACGAGGGTGGAAACTTAGCAAGAGTGAGATAATAGTCTTAGTTTTATATATAGCACCTGTGTCTTCCGGAGACCTCAGAGCACGGTGTAAGGGAAGGGTTTCAGCCACCTTCCCACTGCACTAGAGATGGGCAGGGGTCACTGCGAGGCAACCCTCTCTCCGAATCCTGCTGCTGCCCCCCATCCTGGCAGCCCAAACCCCCTTCCTGGGAACTGGCAGGCCCTCATGAGGTCCATAGCCATCTGGCTCCCCCGGCTTCGTGGTCCCTGCAGGCACAGTCCTGATCCTAGGATATGTGAAGGGTAAGCGAATGTTCGCAGCTACCCCCACTGAATGGACAACTGACAAAGAAGGTGCAGAAAGCCAAGGCTGTGTATACCATCCACAAAGAGCCTCCTTTACTCAAAGAAATTCGCAGAGCCTGGGCACTTGCAAACACTTTCTACACAGCCATAAGCAACATGCCCATTATACAGCCAGGAAAACAAGGTGTTGAAGGGAAGTTAGCCACTGTGAAGGGAGCACTTGGCGGGGAGGAAGTGAGCAGATATTGCCCTGGCCCTGCACTCCTGGCCGGCCCACAACCTTGCCCAGACCCCTCTGTCTGTTCTGGCCCTGAGCATTCAGGCTCTTATATTATCTGGTCCTGTGTGTCCTGCTTAAGCATCCAGAAGGGCAATGTTGCCCTCCGAGAGAGAACAGAACAATACGGGTTGCAGGTGTGAAAATATTAGCATCCTGGTGCATCACGGAGCGCCCTGGAGTGTCTGCTGGGGAGGGAGGAAACACATAACCCAGATTAGGCAGCTATCAGCAAACCACAGGACGGTCAGTAACGCTCTCGCAGCTGCACACAACCTCCACCACACTCCTCCCGTGGGTGCATGCGTGTGCACACCCACACATATCTACACCCACACATATCTACACACCTACATCTATACATACATGCATGCATGCATGCACATAAACATACACTGCGCACTTACATATACACCCACATGCATACACATCCATATACACACATATACACAAGCATACACTCATGCTCTGCCAAGACACCAGAGGCGAGGAGACTCTGGAGCCAGCTGGCTGTTCACCCTCTTCACATGTCTAGAATGCCCCTGCCCCCCGTTCCCAGATGGATACTCATTCTGCCTTCCTTTGAGTTGCTGCCTTCGTCCCCTTCCTTCCACTCCCACGCTTACCCTGGCTCCCTACACACCACGGGGAGAAACAGTTCAGAAACAGAGTGGAAACCAGGTTTGGAGAGAACACTTTATTGGGGAGGGAAGTGGCAAACGACTGCTATTTTTATTTCTGTTTCTCTAAGGCCTCTGTGCCCCCTCTGTCAAGGGGCGACAAGGATGGCGTCCTCCCCACAGGTTTCCGGTGCCATCCCATTTTAGATCCACTGCAGCCAGGCACTCTCTCTATCTCCTCACCCCAGGGCCAGGGCCAGGGCCAGCGTCGCGGTCTGGAGGAGTTTATAACAGGGAGACTGCTCCTTGGTATATAAGGAATTGGTTCGGAGTTTCTAAAATCATCCAGAATGTTCTCAGTCGGTACTGTTGGTTTCTCTTCGTTTTCAGACACAGCCCCATAAATTCAGAGTTCATGAAGGACACCTTCCTGCTGCTTGACACTTGGCTCAGGCTTTAAAACTGTTTTTTGTTTTGTTTTGTTTTGTTTTGTTTTTGCTTTGAGACAGAGTTTCGCTCTTGTTGCCCAGGCTGAAGTGCAATGGCATGATCTAGGGTCACCGCAACCTCTGCCTCCCGGGTTCAAGCGATTCTCCTGCCTCAGCCTTCTGAGTAGATGGGATTACAAACAAGCATGCGCCACCACACCCAACTAATTTTGTATTTTTAGTAGAGACAGGGTTTCTCCATGTTGGTCAGGCTGGTCTTGAACTGCCGACCTCAGGTGATCTGCCCGCCTCGGCCTCCCAAAGCGCTGGGATTACAGGCATGAGCCACCACGCCTGGCCTAAAACTGTTCTTTTTACTACAGTGACAGCCAAAGAAAGCATCCTGGGTGTTCAGATAACAATCAGTGTCCTGAACAACTGCCCCTCCTCGTAAAACAATCTACCACATCCAGGCTATATTTACTTCAATCAGTTTTCCCACTCCCACCCCAACATCCTGATTCTTAAAACTGACGGCCTGTGACCTGGTCCCACAGGACTTTCTTTGACTTATTCAGATAATTGATATTTTTTAAAATCTTGAGCATCTATGGCAAAGGGCCCTTCTTGAAAGCTAAGCTAGGAGGCTCTCAGAGAGAAGACAGTGTGTTGTGTGTGCTTGAACATTTCAGGTATGGGCCTCTGACATCTGTGGTAAGTGTTACTTGTCTGGAATGCAGCTTTACAAGTCAGTATGTGATTCGCCATGTTCTCATTCCTTCTGCACAGTAACCAGCACCATGAGACCACAGCTGACACAGATCAGGTATGTGGCACGAGCAAGAAATAAACCTTTGTTTTTTTCTGCTGCCAATTCTGGGGCTGTTTGTTACTGCAATGTAACCTAGCTCATCCTGACTAACACAGCACCTTTGATTTGAAGTAAGAATGAAATAGAGAGCTGCTGTGACCCTGGCTTGCCGCTTGAACAGAGGAGGCAAGAGAACAGCACTGGAGAGGGAAATAAAGGGTCCACAGCAAACGACCTGTCACCCCGCAAGGTTGCCCTGCTTCCTCCTGCTGTGTGCTTTGTGTGTGTGCATCCCTCTACTCCAGATAGTCTCTCTGACTACGTGAATCCCTTCAAAAGTCATCTCCAATGGCACCACATCTGAGAATACTTCTCCATTACCCTAGATAGTGTTGGCATCTGTCCTCTGCTGCCAGCTGGAATTGGGACTTCACACTGTAAACACACTTATTCTCTCCCACAGCACTTACTCATCTGGAATGACAGTACAGAGTGGTGGGCACAGGGCGGGCTCTAGAGCAGTGCTTTTCAATCAGGGGCCGTTTGGCAATGTCTGGAGACATCTGGTTGTCACAAATGGCCGGGAGGTGCTACTGATCAGAGAAGCTGAACATCCTACGGTACACAGCCCCACACAACCAAAAAGTGTCTGTCCTGAAATGCCAACCATTAGAAACCCTGTTTTACAATAAAAATGGCTGGGTTCATTGAATGACTCTTCTATTACTATGATTTTAGACATGTCACATAACTTCTCCTTCAATGCCTACCACATAATAAATGCATAATAGATATTAGGTATTGCAATCTGCCTCCTCTACTTAACTTCAACTCCCTAGAAGGTAGGAGTTAAGTTACGCTTACATATGTATCCCTACTGCCAGTACACCACAAACGTTTGCGAACTCCGTGAGTAAAGCATTAGTTCATTCTTTCCTGAAAGCTAGTTAGTCACAAGTGGTAGATAAAACCCTCTATGTTGTACCAAAAAGACAAAGTCTCTGAGTGCATTCTCTTTAGCAAAACCCCTGCTGGTTTTAATAAAAAGTATGTATTCTAGTTCACTGCGAAGCACAAAGCAGTTATAGTAACTCTCACCCAAAATATTTAAGAAACCAAAAGATCAACACACACAACCATCCTGGAAGAATGTTAAGTTCATGGGAATTAAATTTTATAACAATGATGCTATCTGGAGAAGTAATTTGAATAAAAACGAACTAACTACTTACCAATGACCACAATATATTTTATGTATTCGAACAAACCAACACAAACGTCAGATTTTAATTTGGGTCAGGAATGTAACAAGAGGTTTTTTTATAGCAATATTTTGTTTTATTTTTTTCATTCAACATCAATTTTCTAGGTATTACAAGTTTTCTTTATTTATTAAACCAAGTCATTTGAAACCTTCAAAATGTGCAAGATTTCCTGATTCACACTATAACACTCTATTGCTTTCATTTTTAATTATTCATTTTATTTATTTATTTTTGAGATGGAGTCTCACTCTGTTACCCAGGTTGGAGTGCAGTAGCAAAATCTTGGCTCACTGCAACCTCCACCTCCCAAGTTCAAATGATTCTCCTGCCTTAGCCTCCTGAGTAGCTGGGATTACAGCCATCTGCCACATTACTTGGCTAATTTTTGGATTTTTAGTGAAGACAGCGTTTCATCAAGTTGGCCAGGCTGGTCCAGAACTCCTGACCTCAGGCCATCCGCCCGCCTTAGCCTCCCAAAGTGCTGGCATTACAGGTGTGAGCCACTGCACCTGGCCCTCTATTGCTTTTACATGCCATTTTCCAAGCTTATAACATGTTCATACACTTCTAATCAGCTGACTTAAAAAGTGGTGTGGTTGATGTGAAAAATATTAAGAAATCGCAAGTGTGGCATGCAGTAAAAATGCATAAGAATAGCTTTATATATCTCATATAAACCCAAATCATCTTCTGTCAAAAATTGCTCTACCCAAAGTATTTCTATTCTTCCCATACTCTTAAAGAGATTCGGTGGCTCTAAAATCTTTTTCTTCTTTTTGCTAAAAATCTCTTTTTATTCTCTTTTCAAAATTTTTTATTTTATTTTAAGTTCCAGGATACATGTGCAGGATGTGCAGGTTTGTTACATAGGTAAACAAGTTCCATGGTGGTTTGCTGCACCCATCAGCCTATGGCCTAAGTATTAAGCCTCACATGCATTAGCTGTTTATCCTGTTGCTGTCCCTACCCCTAACCCCAACGGGCCCCAGTGTGTGTTGTACCAAAAGTTTTTTTAAAACATCTATTAAACAACTGCACCAGCATCAAACCTAGGTTTTCAAAATGTACCAAAACGGAAAAATACTCTGAACCAAACCATCATTTGGTTCAGTTCCAACTTTGGTCTTGAGCCCAATCAGATAACCACTGAAACGTGCTCAACAATTCTAGTGGGCCATGGGGACTGGGAGGAAAGCCTGTGGTCATCTGTCTCTGTGAGATGATTTCCATTCCCCAGGCTCAGGAAATACATGGGAAAATCCTCTGCCCGTTTTCCAAAAATCCTTTAAGCCCACATAGAAAACAATACTTTCTTTGTGACAGATTGTTTATACAAATTCGCCGAAGAAGATTTAGTAAATATTATATAGACTTCATCACACTGAGGGAGAAACAACCATGCCTTTTAATGTCTTATGATTCACTGAAATGAGGACTAAGATGGTTTATTTCATGCACTACCGGGCTCATGTGGATCACTGGGCAGAAAAACAAACATAAATACATTCTTAAGCAGATGACATCTTCCCCTGTTTCCCAATGGAGACCAAACCCTCCAGCAGGTACTCAAACTGGTAGCAATCCCAGTAACTGTCAACACCACTTTCTGCTGCCCTCTCCTGAGACAGGAGGTAAAAAAAATGACAAGGACGTGGCCCAGTGGCATCCAGTGCAAGGTGAAATCCAGGCTACCTTTAAGGAGAAAAATTCCTTCTATCACTGTGGTTATTAATAGTTCTAAATTACATACCCAATTTGTCTTTTTTGGTTTAATTACAATAAAAAGGGGAAGCATTTCTGGGACCTTCAGCATGACCGGGTTGCAAAACTAAACCCAAAGCACAGGCCCAGGCTGCAGAAAGACAAAGGGAAGCACCAGGGGCGGAAAGGAAGCCTCGCCCAGAGCGGGGCCTGGTCCTCGGCCACCATCTCAGAGGCACCCAGAGGGAGGTGGTGAGGAGACACTCTGCATCTGCTTCTTTTTCTTTTTCTTTCCAGGCCCAACAATCAATAAACAACTTTTCTTAAATAATGCAGCACCTGTGAGTCAGCCTGGGTAAACTCCTGCGGAGATGGGGCTGGGAGGTGATGGTGTGTGGGCAGGGGCCACCGTCCTGGCCTGCTGTGTAGCACAGCTCCCGCCAGGGCTGCCTGCCAAGGGGCAGATACAGTTCTCTGACTGTATCTTGGAGTCAGAGAACACCGGGGACAGGAAGGGAGCTCAGAGATGACCAAGCACCTTTACCTGAAGCCCTGAGAGGCAAAGCCCACACAGGAGACCAAGGCTTTTGACACCCTGCTTGTTTGTATAGCACCTCTGTGGAATTTTTCTTCTTCTAAGCCAGACCATTCCACAGAAGGAGAAGGTAAATAAGCACATGAAAAATTAACATCACTAGTCATTAGCGAAAAGCATGTTGGCCAGGCGCGGTGGTGGCTCACGCCTGTAATCACAGCACTTTGGGAGGCCAAGGTGGGTGGATCACGAGGTCAGGAGTTCGAGACCAGCCTGGCCAACATAGTGAAACCTCGTCTCTACTAAAAATACAAAAATTAGCTGGGCGTGGTGGTGGGCTCCTGTAGTCCCAGCTACTCTGGATGCTGAGTTAGGAGAATCGCTTGAACTGGGAGGCAGATGTTGCAGTGAGCTGAGATCTTGCCATTTGAACTTCAACCTGGGTGACAGAGTGAGACTCTGTCTCAAAAAAAAAAGAGAGAAAACCAACTTACAGTTACAATGAAGGCTGGGATGGTGGCTTACTCCCATAATCCCAGCACTTTGGGAGGCCAGGAGTTTGAGAGCAGCCTTGGCAACACTGGCAACATAGCAAGACCCCATCTCTACAAAATAATTTAAATATTAGATGATCATGGTGCTGCACACCTGTGGTCCTATAAATAGCTGCTTGGGAGGCTAAGGCGGGAGGATCCCTTGAGCCTAGGAAGTCAAGGCTGCAGTGAGCTATGATTGCCCACTGCACTCCAACCCGGGCAAGCTACAGAACAAGACCCTGTCTCAAAAAAAAAAAGACACCCAAAAACACCCACAATGAGATGGCCTTGCATAGCTGCATACCTGCCAGAGTGGCTAAAATAAAAGTGGGTACTAAATAAAATGCTGGCAAGGGTGTGGAGAAACTGCGGCACTCATACACTGCTGTGGGATGTAAAACGGTGCAGCCACTGCAGGGAGCAGTGTGGCAATTTCGTAAAAAAATGAAATAAATATGCAACTAGCATACTACCCAGCAACTGCACTCCTGAGCATTTATCACAAAGAAATGAAAGCTTACATCACACAAAACTGTATACACGAATGTTCACAGCTGCTTTATTCAAAATAGCCAGACACTGGAAACAACACAGATGTCCCTTCCTAAAAAGTAAATCGGGGACCTGGTGAGATGGCTCACCCCTGTTATCTCAGCATTTGGGAGGCCTAAGCAGGCAGATCACCTGAGGACAGGTGTTTGAGACCAGCCTGGCCAACATGGCGAAACTCTGTCTCTACTAAAAAATACAAAAAAAAGTAGCCAGGTATGGTGGTGCATGCCTGTAACCCCAGCTACTCGGGAGGCAGAGGCACTAGAATCGCTTGAACCCAGGAGGCAGAGGTTGCAGTGAGCGGAGTTCGTGCCACTGCACTCTATCCTGGGCGACAGAGCAAGACAAAACAAAACAAACAAAACAAAAAATTGAATAAGAATCTCTGAAGGTAGCATAGCAGAGGCTGAGGAATCCAACTTCAATAAGGAATCCCGGTGGTCACTCCACGCTGACTGTGCCCCATGGTCGGTCACTCGCCACGCCACATGGCCTTCACCACGCTCACGTGGAGGCCACAGCTTCACCTGGTGACCACGGCTGTGCTTCTTTCCAGGGAGGTACCACAGCATGGCCAGGGTTCACATCCTTCAGTCCCACCTCTATCACCTATGGAAACTGTCACCTATTGAAAGCCTGGGCCTTCTCTCTACTGGCCCCTTTAGGCCATCACCCATGTCTCCTAATTTAAATGAGGCCTGCAGACAGGTAAGCCAACTTGACTGCATTCAGTTCCAATTTAGATGCTGACGTTATAAGCCCAGAGCTGACTTGTACCTGTTGGACTCGTGCCTGGGCCCCGCAGCTCCAGGCTGCCTGGCTGCTTCACAGCATAACGGTACCTAGCAAGCCCCGTGCAGTAAAGAGACCCACGGAGGCTCTCTCTGGGTGGCCTGAGGCAACTGGACATGTGCAAATCCGTGCTCTGTACCTGCTGAAACCCTCTGTCCTGTGGGAAGCTCTGCCCTTTTCCCTGTGGGAGGCAGGCTGAGTCCCTGGGGACCCGGATTCAGGGGCTTATTGTCCTGCTAGGTCTGTAGCAATGAGGAGCTTTAACATTTCCTGCCCTTTAGGGTTAAGAGTTCTCTTCCTGTCTACCCACCTAAGGAGGCAGCTCCAGGGCTCACTTTTGCTGCAGCTGCATGCACTACATCCCTGTTTTTAAACAAAGGCCCATTCATTTAGAAGGAAAAGAATCCTCTCTTCGTTCCACCTCCTCAAACAGAAAAATGATCTTTAACCTGACTAAAACGCTATTCCAGGAGACCTATGTGAACCCCCTTCCCACCCCCCCTCCAATATTTCCATGGCAACAACCAATCCTAATTCCCTCAACGACCTCCCAGGGCTGTAGTTCAGAACCCCTATCACTCTACCCATCCACCTGTGCATTCAGTTCAGTTCGTCCCCAGTCCCTCTAAAGCACAAGGCCCAGAGCTAAATTCAGAGCCACCTTCCTCTGTTCTTCAGGCAACAGCTGATGGGTGGCAGAGAGGACGGGGCAGGAACTCAGGAGACTCAGATGAGTTAAAATCCCAGCCCTGCCATTGATCAGCTCTGAGCTTGGGACTAACGACTTACATGTCTCATCTTCATCCATAAGAGGAGGAAAGTAATGCATACCTTGCAAAAATTACATAAAGTCGTTGATGGAACATGCCTGGCACATAATAGGCACTTTTGAAATCATTGCTGCTATTATTTTTATTATTATTGTGCAGCCTAAGACTGCTTAGCATTTTTATCAGCCAACCATCTGTTAATTCATATTGAACTGGTAGTAAAATTATAACTCCCAGTGAATTTCATAAGAAACATTGATGAGCCAGGACTCCTCCATCCTATCCTTTGTGCAACTGACTTTTGAATACCTTTATTTGGAACTCATGTTTGAGCCGGAGTTTCGCTTTTGTTGCCCAGGCTGGAGTGCAATGGGGCAATCTCGGCTCACTGCAACCTCTGCCTCCCGGGTTCAAGAAATTCTTCTGCCTCTGCCTCCCAAGTAGTTGGGATCACAGGCATATGCCACTACGCCCCGCTAATTTTCTGTATTTAGTAGAGACTGGGTTTTACCGTGTTAGTCAGGCTGGTCTGGAACTCCTGGCCTCAGGTGATCCACCCACCTCCGCCTCCCAAAGTACTGGCATTACAGACATGAGCCACTGCACTGGGCCTTTTTTTTTCTTTTCCGAGGTGGAGTTTCACTCTTGTTGCCCAGGCTGGAGTGCAGTGGCACGATCTGAGCTCATTGCAACCTCCGCCTCCCAGGTTCAAGTGATTCTCCTGCCTCAGCCTGCAGAGTAGCTGGCATTACAGGTGCCCACTACCACACCCAGCTAATTTTGTATTTTTAGTAGAGACAGGGTTTCACCATATTGACCAGGCTGGTCTTAAACTTCTGACCTCAGGTAATCCACCCACCTCGGCCTCCCAAAGTACTGGGATTACAGGTGTGAGCCACTGCATCCAGCCATAAACTATTTTCTGAAGCTGCTCAAATCTTCTTTACAAAGTCAGTGTTCCCAAACTACAGTCAGAGGCCAGGCTCGTGGTCCCTAGCAACCTGCCACCTGGAACATTCAGGGCACGCCCCCCTTCAGGTACAACATGGATCCTTGGGGCTCCTTGCCACTCTAACTCCTAGAAAACTCTCCCGCCTTCCCCCGGGAATGTGGTATTTGAGGCCAGTGGTGACAGACCAGAAAATCTAGGCCAGTTCAAAATGCCAAAGACAGGACGCCAGGAAGGACCCCAGGACCTGCAGGACTCTGTTCAGCTTCTCAGTGTTAACCAGCAGTCTGCAGAGGCAGGAGACAGCTCTGCTCTCAGGAGAGAGCAGCTGATTTTTAATGTACAGTGTAATACCGCAAGGTAAACAGCATCCCAGACGCTGCTCCATATGGCTTTAGCCTGAGATCACAACTAATTACCATCCTGTGTATATTTCCAGGTTGGGGCAATAAGGGAGTTACTGTCCTGGAGCACATTCGCCATCAGACCACCTCTGAGGTCAACACTGCCACGTGCTAACAAGCTCCTTTCGTGGTTTCAATCCTCCCAGACGTCAACCCCTTCATTCTGCAAAGGGCAGAAGGAAACTAGGGCTTGAGGAGGTGTTAGAGCAGGCTGAGCCTGGGACACATATATCTACAGAGGGGCATTGCCCCAAAACTGCACGTTCAGAGCCTGGAAGCTCTCTACAGATGCCTAATGGGCCTTGGGGTTAGAAAAGGCTTGAGCAGATCACCCTGGACAGAAAAGAGGCAAACCCCCAGAGTCAACCCTGCGGGCGGTCTGCCCCCCATTACAGCCAAAAGGAAAGAGAGAGTTCCACATCACACATCCAGTGTGTAGCAGAGTAGAGACCAGAGTTTGGCAGGCAGGGATGCCCAGGGCTGTGGTGATGCCAATCTGTGCGGCTCGGATGGAACGTGTCGCCATCCAGCCCTGGATCCTGCACGGGTTCTGGTAGGCCCTCCTGGGACTCAGAAGTGAGCTGGTGTGCTTGGGGTTCGTCAGCTCCGTCCAGTCACCTGACTGGCTTTTCCTTCCACTCCACCGTCCCAGCCCACATGACAAGGCACAGCATGGCCTTGTGACCTGGGAAGTGCTGGGCAGACTCTCTGTGGCTCACTTCAGAGAGGAGGTTGGGGTGGTGAGCAGTGCGCTTCAGAGACCCCAGAGCCGCCTGGACCTGAGTCCCTTGAATGGATGCGTGACAAACCTCACTGGGTGTGCAGTAAAATAAAGCCTCTCCTTCATCTCAGAAAGAGCCCGTGTTAATAAGCACGTGCCTGGCTTGGCCACCAGATGCGGCACAGGGAAGAGATGAAGGCTAATTAAATAACACCTCCAGAGAACTCCCTAGTAAGAAAAACCACAGTGATACACAGTAGTGTTGTTATACACTTATATATATATACACACACACACACACACACACACACAATTAGCATTTTTAACAGCTGCACCACCTGTTAATTCATATTGAACTGGTAGTAAAAGATGTAACTCTCTGTGAATTTTATAAGAAATATTGATGAGCCAGGACTCCTCCATCCTATCCTTTGTGCAAACGACTTTTAAATACCTTTGTGTGTCTGTGTGTGTGTGTGTGCGCGCGCGTGTGAGACTGTGTGTATTTCATTGGCTCTCTTATGAGCTACAGTGACTCTAAAAGATGCACCAAGAAAGCAGAGGAAAAAGGGGAAGGGAGGGAAGGGACAGAGGTTTTCACACCCCCACAATGCTGGGTGTTTTGTGTCTGGATGACCTCAGCCAGTTTCCACCTACAAAACAGAATAAAAAGAGGCTGGTCCCCAGGGTATGTAACCCGACACCTCCTGCCAGCAGCTGAATACAGGGGATTGTTTTTTAAACTTCAAGTTCCAAGCCCTAGTAACAAAGTGAGGCCTCTCCTGCAACTGATGAACCTCCTTGGAAAAATAAATCCTGCTGCCTATTTTGTCATCATCTTCGACAATTAGCTGTACTTGAGATGATGTGACCAGAGCCACTTGGTGAAGGCAATTAGGGCATCCACTTAAAAACGCTCTTCACAACTGGAGGAGGGGCCTGTTCTGCAATACTTGAGCCTCATTATCTCTTTTCACAGCAGCCTCCGAGAGAGGCTCATTAGCCTCATGTTAGAGATGAGGAAACTGAGGCTCAGAGGTGCTCAGCCCCCTCCGAGGTCTAGGACAGAGTGAGGGTGTGGGTTCAGGTCAGGTTGGCTCAGGCTCCACACTCCCCAGCAGATCACTTACTTTGTGTTAAGCAAGAGCAAGCCTTCTCCAGCACACACTTCCTACAAACCTCAATGTCAAAGAGCTCTCATACCCCATGACTCCTCCTCTTCCAAGGGCAAAAGTTGGCAATACTGCCTCGGGCACCCTGATGCACTTTCACCCAACCAAAGAGAATGGTGGAGGTAGCAGGTCCAGTATAAAATGCTGACGAATGACACCACAGCTGCCTCTGAGGTCCATGCTATTGTACTGAGCATTTAGTATGTCCAGATACTGTACTAGGCATTTCTCATGTTACCTTGTTTAAGGCGCACACCCTTAAGGTGGGTATTGTCAGTCACATTTCACAGATGATGAAACTGAGGGGCAGAAAGCTTTCTCTAGGGTCATGCAGTTAGCATGTGGCAGAGTTTAGACTCAGTCCAGGAAGGACTACCACATCACAGCTCTCCCCTCCCCCTAGGGCTCTTCCATAGTTAAGCCTCCATAATGTGTCCTACGCAGAAAAACCCCTGCGGAGCTCTCCTGACCCGTCCTTCCGGTCAGTCAGAGTACTCCCGAGACCACAGCAGAAGTGCAGCTGTCTGGGCTCTGCACCGTGCATCAGCTGAGCATCAATTTGTGCAGAATCCAATGCTCCAAATCAAGTCCTGGGCTGGGATGCCCTCTTTCATTCCAGCCTCCAAGAGTCTCTGGATCCAGGACAGTCTCTTTGACCCACCACTTCTAACAGAGGGAGCAAATTCCTTAAGGGCTTTACCCCAGACTCCTTCCCTAGAGGCTGTTGCCCAACTCCAATTCCTCTACTCCCTGTTCCACAACACACACTGAGGCTTTCTGCCTTTTGCATGCCAGCACCAATTTATTATTTAACTCAGATTTAATAAACACGCTTGCCCAATGGCCATACAACTTGTTCTGACTTTCTAACTCTCCAGTATGGCTGTCGGACTTAACTTTGTCTTAGAAGGCAGATCCCCCAGGAGAGAGACAGCATCAGTTAAGCCGTTCTCTTCAGCACAGGCGAATGCAGACAAGGGTATTAAATAAATGCCTAATGTTGGGCCACCACTGGGTGCAAAGTGCACTTCTCAACGTCGGCAGCCATCCAAAGGGAGGTCCGGCTCCATGAGAAAGAAGGCAGTGGTTTCCAGACCTAACCAGGGCCTGGCCAGTCAGAAGAGGCACCCAGTATAATTTGCTGAATGTAATATATGCTTTAAAAACAAGACTTTGCTGAATTCCCCTCTTTCACTTTCCATGACACAGAAGAGAAAACCACTACCTGGTACTGGAAAAGTCCATGCCCCCATTAAGTATCCTCAGACTAGAGTGCAGTGCAGTCTCCCTGCCGTGATTCAGCGCTGGTGGCTCTGTTCGGGAGCATCAGACCCTGCTTTGAGGGCCGCCCTTTGCTCGCTCCAGCCTTCCCTGGTTTCGGTCACATCTGCATGCCCACTGACGAGTGGGCAAACCACAGCCGGAGAAGGCTACATCCACAGCCCACGATGGCCGAGACGGTCACGTAGGTGGGAGGAGGCAGTGCTGCAGCTGAAGTGAAACTGGGGCGTTATCCAGAACGTCTGCTCACCCCAGCCCGACCTGCACTGCTCCGTCCACCTCAGAACTGGCTCTGCCGTGGACACAAAGATTCTTTTTGACGTAGTCCTTATAGATTTCTCTTTAAGCCACAAGGTCAGAATACTCTTCATGAGTGAGTGCCTGTCCTTGTCCATCCTCTTTTTGGAAAAACTTAAAAAGCAAAGTCATCGTACTTATAATTAAAAGCTCTTTTAGGCAGGAAATAATTCATTCTCCTCAAATGACTCTGTATACACTGTCTCATTTGGACTCACAAAGACCCCATGAGGTAGGAAGACTATCAATGTACCCATTTTACAGACTGGGGATACCAAAGTCCAAAGAGACCCAATGAGGTCAAGTGCTGAATCTGAGAGTTACAAGTCTTTCAAGCAGGTTGCCCTTGTAAAGCACAACAAAAGTCTCAGAGGAGGCCTTGAGTCTATGAAATTACTTGCAGTTACCCAGATGGTCAATATTAATGAGTGTTTAATGTCGTGAGGACTATGATGATGGAGGAGAAAGGTTAAGAAAAAGGCCAGGCTCAGTGGCTCACAGCTGTAATCCCAGCACTTTGCTAGGCCGAGGCAGAAGCATCGCTTAAGCTCAGGTATTCGCGACCAGCATGGGCAACGTAGTAGGAGATGTCTCTACTAAAAAATAAAAAAGTAGTCGGGTGTGTTGGTATGACCCTGTAGTCCCAGCTACTCAAGAGGTTGAGGTGGGAGGATCTCTTGAGCTAGAGAGATCGAGGCTCCCGTGAGCCGTGATCAGACAACTGCACTCCAGCCTGGGCGACAGAGTGAGACTCTGTCTCAAATTAAATAAATAAGTAAAGTTTTGTTTTGTTTATTTATTTATTTATTTATTTATTTATTTTTGAGACGGAGTTTCGCTCTTGTTACCCAGGCTGGAGTGCAATGGCGCGATCTCGGCTCACCGCAACCTCCGCCTCCTGGGTTCAGGCAATTCCCCTGCCTCAGCCTCCTGAGTAGCTGGGATTACAGGCACGTGCCACCATGCCCAGCTAATTTTTTGTATTTTTAGTAGAGACGGGGTTTCACCATGTTGACCAGGATGGTCTTGATCTCTTGACCTCGTGATCCACCCGCCTCGGCCTCCCAAAGTGCTGGGATTACAGGCTTCAGCCACCGCGCCCGGCCGTTTTTTTTTTTTTTTTAAAGGAAAAAGAGAAAATGGTTTCAGCAGCCTCATATAGGCTAAAATATCAACTAAAACACATTCAAAATGTCCCCTACACTGGCAGCAAATTTTTAATCTGTAAGGATTCTTTAGTAGTTTCTCAAACAGTGACCTTCTCAATTCCCAGCTGTAACACATAGCAACCAATTTTCCTATCCTTGGCTCAGCAATCTGGGTCTCAGAATTATTTGTCCCCAACAAAATCTCTTAACCATTTCTTAAGCTACTGGCAGGCAGTTAGATTTTCCACTTGACATTGTTAAGAGATTAAAACTGTTTATCTCATTGTCATACACAGGCCTTCTCAGTTTCCTGCTAATAGATTCAGGTTAGATAAGGATTACAGAAGTGATACTCCCAAGTTCCTCTCTATACCAGCTGGCATCCTTTCCCCATAAGGTTATGAGGTATATTTTATTAAATCTGCCATTCAGATAGCTAATGTGTAAGAAGAAAAACATTATACCTCATGCATAAGCAGAGGCTTAGACAAACACCAGCTCCTATTCAACTGGGGAAGAAGCTCTTCACAGGAGATCCTGCTGAATTACATAGTCATTCATCAATTGCCATAGAGAAGATGAAAACAAATTGAGTTGAGCCTGGAAAGAATGTCAGTGAAACTGGAAAAAACACTTGCTGGGAACTGCCTGGGGTGCAGTGACCTCCCCTGTAATTGCCCAGGTCCCACCAACTCGCAGCATACCAAGAGAGATTGCAGATTGAGCTGGGTAGATGGTCAGTCACCAGGGAACCAAATCCGCCCAAAGCAGCTGAACACTCCCCTTAGTGCATGAAAATATCAAGCACTGGTAATATAAAATGTGCTACGATGTCTTCTTGGAAAACTGTAAAATCAGTGTATTCATAATGATTTAATGGATGGGGGCAGGGAGGGGGACAGAATGAAGAGAACCCTTTAGAAGGGTCAAGAAAGAAAACTGTCATTGCCCCAAAAGCCAGAGGTAAAAGCACCTCATTTGCACCCTCCCCGCTCAATGTTCTGAGACCAACTTTATAAATGTGAGCTAATGGCCCACCCCTTTAAAAGAGTTCTCCTTGGCCAAGGCCCGGCCCTTATCCTGCATCATTAATACATAACATCATCTCTGGGTAGGCAAATCCTAATCTTGGTCACCAGGTCAACGGAAACAATCTTGATGCCTATGTTTGACATGCTATATCACTTCATTTTCCCTTTCCACCAAGAATCTTACCACAAAAGTAAAATACAAGATTAACAGGGTAACAGTGAGCTTCACGAGGGAGGATTCTCCTTAGCTGAAAATTCACCACCACCACCCCAGATTGTGTGAGATGTTTTTTTCTTTATTCAAAGATGGGGAAATAAAAACATATCCTTCCCCACTGCAAATGAAATCATACATAAATATGAATTTCAGAGATTCGTTCTGCTGCCTTATTGTCTAGAGCTCCTACTTTTTGGTTACTTATACAACTTAACCTGCTGGTGTGGGGCAAAATAGAAGTAAAAATCTCAGGATATAAAACATGCTGTATTGACTAGTGGCCTGAAGAGACATATTTTGTTGATTGGGTTTCCTTAATTAAGTGAAATCAAATCAATAAAATGCCCGAGTAAAGCTCAACGGAGGAGAACAGATCAGATTTCTAACAGTGAATTCTTAATGCAATTGTTGAGAAACACACTAGACAAGTTAGTCAAAAGCCTGACTGCTGGCTTGTCACAAGTCATTCCTTATCAGACAGAGTTGGAAGGCTCTGCCTTTAAGTAAGAAACATCAGAGTGGTCTTCCCTGCACAAACACTTTGCAAACATGTGTCATGGTTGACCTTGTCCCTTGAGGCTGGTGTACACAGTGCACTTCTGCTGATCAAGCGATTCACTCCTATCTCTTTGAGTCTAAGCCTTAAAGTAATCCCTACCCTGCCACTGAACAAAAGGAAACTACTATTACTATACCCCTACTGTGTGCCAAGTGCAGTGCCAGGCACCTTTACAAACGTTATCTCATTGAACGTTCACCACTCCATGAGGTCACACCTACTCTTCCTATTTTTCAGAGCGCTTGCTGGTCATGTGTAGACTGGAATTTCACCCAAGTCTCCTAAAACCAAGTCTAGCACCCTTATCCCTGTGGCAGCAAAGTCACAGGGATAAGCAACAAACTTGCATTCCCAGGGCTTGATTCCCTTTCTTCCTTCTTCACTTTCCAGATGGTTCTGCATTTCTTTTACAGGTAGATAATGCAGCAAGGATTTTTTCTCTCCTTCATTCATTCACTCATTCCTTTAACAAATGCTTTAAAAGCGTGTGCTGTGTTCAAAGCCAAGGGGGATCTGCAAAGGTGAGTAAAGCTCTTACCCACTGAGGAAGTCTGTTAGGTGGAAAGAAGGATCTAAGCATGGGTCCTGTGACAGTATTGACTATTTTCCAGGCTTGCTTTCCTCCTTTGTAAAATGTGGATATTAAAGGAAATGAGCTCTAAAGCCTGTCCTGGACCCAGATTTCAATACTGTTAATTATGGAAGCTATCGAAAAGTTTTTGTTTTTTTGAGACAAAGTCTTGTTCTATTGCCCAGGCTGGAGTGCAGTGGGACGATCTCGGCTCACTGCAACCTCTACCTCCTGGGTTCAAGTGATTCTCCTGTCTCAGCCTCCCAAGTAGCTGAGATTACAGGTTCATGCCACCATGCCTGGCTAATTTTTGTATTTTTAGTAGATTTAGTATTTTTAGTAGACGGGGTTTCACCATGTTGGCCAGGCTGGTTTCGAACACCTGACCTCAGGTAATCCACCCACCTCAGCCTCCCAAAGTGCTGAGATTACAGGTGTGAGCCACTGCACCCAGCCTAGTTTTTGTTATTTTTTAATAGCAAGCACAGAGACCTAACTTCCTAATGAGACCATATATATTTATGGTGTCTTTCAACCACGGAGACTTGAACTGTATTTAAAATAATAGTTTACTCCTGGAAAAATGGATCCGGGCTGCTGTCTTCACCAGGAAGTTGGGGTGAATGAAGGGGGCCCAGTGAGAAAATGAAGAGCTGGCTGGCAGAACTTCACCAAGTCAAATTTGACTACAAGGTCATGGGGCCAGGACCAGCAGATTCTTCCAGATCACCAATGTGGCCCTCCACGCTCAGACGGACTGGACCCATGGGTCTGAAAAAGATGCTGATTGTTTCTGCTCCATGTTGTTTGGAACTGCCTGTAGCACCATCATCACTTGGTTCGGTAAGTTAACACAGGAAGGGCAACCGTCTTAGGAGAACTGGTCATACCAAATCCCAAACAGGCAGCTGCCACTCCACTTTTCTCCTGTTACCACAGAGTTCATAGTTGGGTTTGGTGTGATTTTTGTTAACAATGAGCTCCCCTGATTGCTGAAAAATACTGCCTTCGCAATGCCAATTCTACCTAGTGAAGAAAGAAAATTCACGGCAAGGCCTTCTTGTCAGGAGTTGAGAGTACCATGTGCATAAACCTATGAACCCAAGCTCTCCTTTCCCACCAAAATCCATAGAACCCTCCACACGGATGCTGCTACCACAACACGCTTTAGAAGAGTTCCTAGGTTAATTCTGAATCACCTCTGATTATCCAAAGTCTGCAGAGTTTTTTTCTGATAAGATATAAAATTCTTTCCATTAAATACCTTAAAATTCTACCTTTAGATAACTAGATGGAAACCTGACAAAATAAAATAAGCCTAAACAATGTTATCAATACTCCTAGGAATATAAATAAATTAACCAGTACTAATTTAATCTGTAACTGCATTCAGCAGGTATGTGCCAACAAAATCAGAAAATTGACTCTGTAGCGATTCAGCACTTAAAAACACAAATTCTGAACATGACTTATGTAACACCTGAAACATATTTCTCTAAAAACACTAACTGACTGATTTAATGTTTTCCTGTAGTGCCTAAAAGCGGGTAAATCTTGAGCTGTGTGTTTTGCAAAGTCTAAGCATTTGCATGATAAGTAACAATGCTTAGAATCAATCTCTCTTTTTCTGTATACCTGATCTTTACTTGAAAGGTTTTAAACTGGCTGAGTACTTTTATCTTTGATAAGACAAGGTCTTTGAAGTGATGTTTTGGCTCTGTGTGGGCAAGGCCTTAATTTCTAGACTTCAGTAACTGAGGGGGTACACAGCCTTGCTTTCTGTTTTTAAACAGAATGAATCCTTTACTGTTCAGGTTAATGTTCTGACATTCTACCAGGAGTCTCTAGCACCAGTCTAATTATTAATGATAATCTTGGGTATTGTACTGATGATTTATTCTGATGATGGTTTTTCAAAGAGCCATTCTTATGGCAAAGAGATAGAAGAGAGGCAGATCAATTAATTGGTCTCAAGCAAAATCACAAAAAAAGTAAAAGGTGCCCAGTTTTGGCCTCGGTGCCGGATACCCACACCAAAGAAATCTTGTCACATTTCCCAATAGTCTAATGCAAACGCTAGGTTTTGAATCAGATGTCTTCAATTACGTAGTCACAAACCGTTAGAACTAGATGACCCCATGAGATAATCCTCGTGCAATACCCACATTTCCAGAGGAGAAAACTAAGCTAGAGAAGCAGAGCCCATTAAGTATGTCCTTGGGTCCCTTTGACTTTCTGAGTGTTGGTTTCCTCATCCCCAAACAGATCAGAGTCATACCCAGAACCCAACATAAATGACTCAGGGCCAGATCTCAAAGCTGCTGAGGCCTTGCCAAAAAGATCCTCTCCATGTACCTGACAGAGAAGAAGGGTACCCCATCTTCAGAAAACAGCATCTGCAACCTGAGCTCATAACTCCACAAATCTGAGCTTTCAACATTCTCATCTAGAAAATAATTTTCCAATTAAAGGTATTCACCAACAGATGCATTTTTTAAAGTGCCCCTCTAAGGCTTTCAAGTTTTAGTCTGGTTTACCCCAAACTAGAATTTTTACACACTTTTCAAAACCACATAAAACCACGTTAAACTGTTTGGATTTTTTACTTGGTGTATGAGTTAGTTTTTCACTTAAAAAAAAAAGACAACAAAACTAGTCAATATCAAAAAACAAAAAAAGCTAAGGTAACAAAATGCCAATGGCCCTTAAAGAGTAGGACGCTGAAGCCAAGGGTTTTGTATTACAGTTCTTTATACATCCCCCAGGTAATTAGGCCAGTGTTTTGTTTTTGTTTTTTGTTTTCTTTTGAGACGGAGTCTCACTCTGTTGCCCAGTCTGGAGTGCAACGGTGCAATCTCGCTCACTGCAACCTCCACCCGCTGGGCTCAAGCAATCCTCCTGCCTCAGCCTCCCAAGTAGCTGGGATTACAGGTGCCTGCCACCATGCAGAGTAATTATGGTATTTTTAGTAGAGATGGGGTTTCACCATGTTGGCCAGGCTGGTCTCAAACTCGTGACCTTAAGTGATCTACCCATCGCAGCCTCCCAAAGTGCTGGGATTACAGGCATGTGCCACCTCGCCTGGCCTTCTTTTTTTTTTAATACACATAATCAATAGTACAATTTTGAAATAATAAAAATATATTTTTAAAGTAAGGTACTTTCATATCTTAATACACTTTAACCCTGGTGTCTCAATAGTCCAGATTCTCTTAAACTGAATTATATAGGGAAGCAAACAACTGCTAGTTAATTTTTAGCTGTTGAAAAGAACAAATTGCACTATCCTTGCTCAGTGCAATTTGATTTTGTTCAGATCTCAGAGAACAGTTAGCATGAATGTGCCTGAATTTAAGCCACTGCACACTGGGTGTGTAAGCAACTACTTCCGGGCAAATTTCAAGTGTCTGATCCCCACTAAGCAGATACGCTGTCACCCACTGCCTGCACACCACACCATATACAATATACACTCATTCCACAGCAAGGAGGAAGACAGCGAGAGCTACAGGAGGCCTGAAACATTGAAGTCTGTGGGAAGGTAGGACACAAAAAAATTCTCAGTGTTTGGTGTGGGTCTGAGGGCCAGGGGTTGGTTATGTCGCCGGAATACTGAACATGCCATTTCAGACCTGTGTGTGAGGGAGGATGAGAAAGTGGGAGCCTGTGTGAGCATATGAGGGTGAGTGTCAGCATGTGTGAGGGCGAGTATAAGCAAGTATGAGCAAGCGTGAGAGTGTGCAGCTGTAGCATCGTGCAGTAGCTGGATGGACGCAGCAAAGTCCAGAAAAGAGAATGTTGTATCAGGGTGGTAGAACCTCAGACAGAGCTGGCTGGGCTTTTATCTATCAAACACAGAAAAGCCCAGCCAAAAGGCTCACTCTATCAAGATGTCTGGCCTTCTGTAGACAAAATATCAATCGCAGGTAATCAAGTGATTTTTGACCCAGTGAGCTGATATTTGGGCGTCATAGATAAGTCTCCAGCATAATAATCTGTACAAGAAGAAAACTTTATCATACAAGCACTCAACCAAAGCTCAAAAGTCCCTAGGATCCCATAAATTCCAGTTGGCTACCCATCCTTACCCCTTAAACACACACACACACACACACACACACACCCCACTTACTTCCCACCAGTCTCATGTGATTCAGAGAGCAAAGCACGGAGAGGATTTTTTCCTGGCTCTGCTCTGCAGGTGTCTGAAAATCTGTTTAAAGGTGAGAAGTAGACTGGACAGCAGGCTGGCCTCATTTCTACCTCTAGATATGTTCACTAACTTTAAAACACCACTTAACCCTTTGGTTTCTCAACTGGCATCCTTCTGGGAAATGAAAAAAAAAATCACCTGTCCTTATTGATCTTGTTAATGCTCTTCTAGACAAGAGCCCTTCTCAAACATTGGGACACAAACTGTTTTGACAACCAGCCAATAGAAGTTGCTAATCTACCACTAGAAAGGGTGAATAGATAATCAGGGAACAAGTTAAAGTGACTTTGGCTGTGCCAGCTATGCTTCAGGAGCTCAAAAGCAACTGGGAGGAGTGGGACGGGGGACCATCTCTTATTCAGCAGGCCTCCAGCTGCTGAGCAGGAAGACAGAGAATTCTGGGCCATGCCTTCAGAAAGCAGCATGTCTCACCTGCCCTTGACCACCATTCCCTTCCAGGTGGACTGTTTCCCCCTCTAAAGGTGGTATGCCTATGCCTGACAGCAGGTGCATAATGCCCAGGGCCTGTGCCCTAGCCACAAAATGCTAGACTGATTGGGCGACTTTGCATACACATTTGCCTCCAGATCATCAGCAGAAAGCAGAGTTTCATGAAAAGGAATGCCTGGTCTTCAAAAATCCAGACTGTGATTTGTGAATTGGGAATCCGAGAGGAGTATGTTTTGTGGTCCAAAATACCTTAATGAAGAATGCAGAATAGAAACATAAAGCTCTCAGTCGTGGTGTAGAAAGTTATTGAGGTACAATGGAGTATTTGACATTCAAGATGAAATCAGAGGCTACCTACTACAATAAATGCAGAGTTTCCCCCAACGTAGCACAACCACCCCTAGCACACCGAACTAGGAAATTCCCCATGCTCTCTGGAAAAGCTAAGACAAAGTCCAGACCTTTTTAGAAGTGCTAGCTTCAACTCCTATGTCTTCCATAAGGTACTCTGATCCTCCTAAGAGCAAAAATAGCCTACAACTTTGATTAACCATCTAATAGAAATAAACTCCTGTCGACTGCCATAACCAGAACAAGATGTCAGTGTGATGAACCAAACCAGAGGCATGGAAAAACATACCCAAAATGTCAACCTGTACCAGCTGACATGCACATCCATTAGGAGGTACCACCCAGGTGCCTATGATACTGAAGAAACCATCTGCTTAGCTCAAAGTATGGTTTTCACTTTAATTCATCCATCAAACTGCACCTTGGTTACGCTGACCACACAAATATTGCAGTGGCCTGGCTTAACTTACTGAGGCTCGGTGATTCCTCACCCAGTTGACTGGCCACAACCACATCTACAGGTTTCAGGGTCCTGTCATAGATTCACATCCCTCATATTCCTGGCTTATAAGTGGAGGCTAACTTAATTTCATGATAACCTTGTCAATTTTCCTTGGCCTGAATGAATCACAAAGTGTTTCACCTGATCAGACAAAAGCTACACTCAGTAGCTTGGTTCACTATCTTTAAGGATTAGTCCAGAAGTTTTTGGTGACACTTAGGAATATTATCTTCACAAGAAGCATGGTGACCTACAGGAAATACCTTTAAAACGTGTTTTTTAAGATGTGCATGGAAACAGTAGAAGAGACTCTGAGTCACTGTCCAAGCTACAAAGAGCATGGTCACCGCCTCTGCTTCCACCTCAGCAAACACACCTGGACAGAATTATTCGCTGTGACTATCCCAGGACCCTGGTCTGAGTTTTGATAACTCTGTAGAAAGTAAGAAAAAGGGGATGCATGGGGCATCAAGTTTGCTGAAATCAGCACGAGTTCTGGGCAAATCTCAGAGCAAGACTTACCACTCTAGGTTTCTGCTGGTCCAGGGTATGCAGGAAGGCTGAGTTGGGGTCCAGGGTGCGCTCAGGGTCACTGGAGATGTCCTCCTCTGAGTCTTCATAGGATGAGGAGAAGCCCGTGGAGGAGGCCGAGGAAGAGGACAGTTTCCTCAGGGGCAAGGTGCCGCGAGGGCTTCCCTGCATCTCCTCCAAGCCCCCGTCCTCCTGGGTGCCCATGTCTGTAATGATGACGGCAGGTATGTTGCTGGGGCTGCAGGTCTCTCTAAGGAAAGGCTTGTCCTGATCCGGGGGCAGCAGTTCGGGACTTGGGTGGGCATCTCTGTCCTGCCGCTGGCTTTCCCAAGTCCCCTCTGATTGCACCCCTGTGCCACGCGTCCAAGCCAAACCGGCTTCCTCCATGGTGCCCTGCCAAACCCTGGAGCTCCCAGGCTGCATACCCACCCTGTCCCCAAGAAGGCACTGAGGTTCTTTCAGATCTTTCACAGTTTCCCAACAGGGCAAAGCCTCCAGCATTCTGCCAGAAGGAATTCCCGCCTGCACCTCTAGGATCCCCGGCTGTGCCGAGGGGCTGCCCCCAAGCAAGCCCATAGTTGGGGACCCTCCCTCTACTCTGTCGGAGAGCTGCCAACGCCCCCCACCCACGGGGGCCCCACTTAGGGCCTCTTCAGGGCCCACGGAGGCCAGGGCTTTGGGCGGCCTGGACCAGCTCAGGGCATCAGAGGACTCTGCGCTTTGCACGCTGACAGTCGTCTCCTCTGGCCTTTCGCCCACTTCAGGCGCCCTAGAGCCCGGCAAGCCACAGGGTAGATTTTCTTTCCCCATCTTCCCAGGGGGTTCTCCAACGTGGGGCCCGCCCCTTTCTGGGGCTGGGCTTGTCTCACTGCCCAGAAACTGCCCCTGCCTCTCCACCAGGGCCTCTCGGGGCTGCAGATCCTCAAGCTCACGGGCTCTCTCAGACGGCTCAGTGAGGGCAAGATCCTGTGGACGGTGTGGCCCAGTGGATGTAGCTCTCGCTGCCACTTCTGTGGCCACGGTTAAGCTAGCTCCGGCCAGCCCCAGCGAGGGAGCTAGGCAGCTACGAGTTCCCGGGGGAGGAGAGACCCTTTTGTCAATTTCCATAGCAGTGGGTGAGCCACAGCAGGGACTAGCAGGGACGCCCTTCTCCATCCTCACAAAAGCGGATGGACCCCGGGCCTCTGATCCTGCAGGGGCAGCCCGGCCAGGAAGAGGTGGCATTCCTTCCTTCACCTGCACGGGGAATAGGCTGGGCCCTCCTTTCCTCCCGGAGTTGGCTCCTGAAGTCTCTGGGCATTGCTCCCCCCAGGACTTTGTCCTCCGTTCCTCGCTCCGGGCGCCCTGAACAAGGACCCTTCCAGGGGGCTGGCTGCTGCTGCGGAACGGACACGGGGAGGGCGAGCGAGCCCTGCCCAAACGCGGGCTGCGGGGCGCTTGAATTTCGGAGCTCTGCGCCTGAATGTGCGCCTCAAACATGCCCACTTTCTGGTTCACCTGCACGTTCTGCAACTCGCGCTGCAGGATCCGCAGCTTCCTCTTGGCCTCCTCCGGCCCTGGCGGGGAGAGGTTACCGGCGGGCACCACCTGCTGCCGGTCCCCTCGCAGGCGACCAACCCAACTTGGGCTGCCCATGCTGCTGCTGCTGCTGCTGCCGCTGCTGCCGCTGCTACTATTCAGCCTGCGCCGGCCGCTCCGCCAGCCCCCGGGGCTCCGGGGCTCCTCGGGCGACAGCGACTCGGCTGGGGGGAAGAGGAAAGAGGCGCCTCTCCCGGGGCTGAAAACGCTGCTGGGGCTTAGCACGGCCCTCCCCGGGGGCGGAGGCGTCTCGCTACCGCTGGGCTCGGGGCCGCCGCCGCTCTTCACCTCGTTGGCGCTATTCATGATCACTAGGCTATTGAGCGCATAGCAGTACACAGCCATAGTACTGGGTCCGCCGCGCTGCCCGCTGCCGCGGCTCCAGCTCCTGCTCCGCCGCCGGCGCCTCCTCCTCCTGGCGCTCCCGGCTCAGCCCCGGAGGCCCGGCAGCCGCGGCTTCGCGCGCAGATGGGGCGGCATGGCCTGGGCGGCAGGCTGGGGGCACGACAGAGGGCTCAGCCCTTGCCCAAATCTCCATAAACAACTGTGCCGCTGTGGAGATACAAGGAGAAACGTCAGGACTCTCGAGGGTTGCTGAGGGGTTGGCGGTCGCCTGTACATCCCAGAGGGAGCCCTGGGGATCCAATCTGTCCGGGACCCGGCGCCACCGGCATCTCACCTACCGAGACTGCAAGGCTCGGCGAGGGCATGCCCCGGCTGCCTGGGTCGCCAGAGCGGTTTCGGGTGTGCTTCCCCGCCCCCTATCCCGCCCCAGGCTGCGATGCGCTTTGAGGTCCCTTCAAATCCCAGTCCTAACATTCGACTCCGGAGTCACGCGGACCAGCGAGCAGTGAGGTCCAACTCCTTGGTTCCTAAGTATGCTGTGTGCGGGGCGCGGCTGACTCCCAGCTCTCCCGGGCTGAGGACACCCCCGCCACCGTCTCTCCGGGTCTTCCCTGCCTGAGCAAACATTGGCTATCCAGGGCAACCCAGCAGCCCTCGCCCTGGGCTTCAGGGTCTCCCTGCTCCACCCTTTCGGGGCATCAGAGACCGACTCGGAGGGGACCTGAGCTGGACCTGCCTTCCCCGAACCGCTGCCAGCGCCCGGATCTGGGAGAGCGCCTGCGTGCCTGCCGTTTACCTTCCTGACCCTGGCCTTGGGGCTGTGTCTCTCGGCCTACGAAGGCCTAGGCGGGCGGCGGGGCAGCAGCCGAAGCATTTCTCAGCACTGGTCGTGTCGCTTATCCCTAGTCAAGTGTTTTGTGAGTGTGGGCGCGCCTGCGCGCGCCGGGGGCCGATGTTCTTCTACACGTCCCCTGTACCGGAACCAGTACTCAATGCCCCCCTGCCGTCGTCCCCTAGGGAGGGGTGTGTGAGAGTGTGAGTGTGTGTGCACGCGTGTGTGTATACGCGCGCGGAGCGAGTCCGCTCTCCGCGCGCACTGGTGCCGAGGACGCGGCTGCCTCTGAGGGTTCCCGGACCCGCGCCCACTCAGAGGAACTTAGGGGCGTGCATGGCTGCAGCCAGGCAGCAGCCCTGGGTGCACAGAGCCTCGGGCTCTGCAAACGGACCTGGAGCCCGCGCTGTAACACCCAGGACAGCGCCGCGGAGTGCAGGGTTTCTCCGCATCCCGGGCAACCTCGCCCGGCGCCGGCAGAGCCGCCCCGAGACCCCAGCCTGGGGACTCTTGGAGCGCGCAGGAGTAGGCGGCGCAGAGTGAGCGGCCCGGAAGGCGGGTTGGAGAAATGCGGGGACCTCGTCTCTCCCTACTCTCTCCCCGCCGCCACTCCATGTCACCCTCCAAAATCAAACCCCCTTCCCTGCCTCCCCAGCCCACCCCTTTGCCCTGTTTCGGAACCAGGAACGCCGAGTTTCGCTCCAGAGCAGAAAGTGAGGGCAAAGAGGGTTGTTCCAAGGCAAGAGCCATTAAAAGGCCGCCAAACTTACCTGTAATTTCTCAGATTCCAGGTCCTGTGTAGACTACATACCCAGAGGCGCAGACCTCGTAGAGAAGAGATGGCTTTAAAAGTAAAAATGCTCAGAAATGATTTTCTCACAAGCTATGGAAGACAAAAAAGAGTGCGAAAGAGTGGGGAGAGCTCTTCGGTTCAGGGGCCCGGCGATCCCGGCAGTGGCGACGCCAAGCCGGCCCTGCACGCCCTTTTCGGCCGCGGAGATACTGCCCCTGTCAGTGTCTGCTCCGGGCAACTTCAGTGTTTGTTCAATGTACGATTAAAAAAAAAAGAAAGAAAGAAAAGTTGGGGGGGGAGGAGGGAGGAGGGAGAAAGGCGGAGGCTTGGGGGAGGAAAGCAGGAAGGAAGTTGTGAGCCTGTCTGGGGTTGAACTCAGCGGAACAAGTTTTTCTTTTCTTCTTTTTTTTTTTTTTTCTATTGCTTGGCAAGACGAGGGAGGGAAACACTTAAAAAAAAAAGTTTCCATTGTTAGCTAACAACAAAAAAAAAGCCTTTTAACTTCTGCGGTTTAAAGATATACAATTCATTTTCCACCCCTCGATGGAGGCTTGCTGATGTGCCTAGCTTTATGAAACTAGTTTTGAAAAATGTTTTTAATGAAGTTTTGAGTATACTTATTAAACAAAGCAAATCATGGGGACCTTTTTAGCATTTAAAAAAGGCTAAAATCCTATATGAACTGTTTGTGTTCTTGTTCACAATTCTGCAAATTCAAAGGTATATTGAGATCACCTTCCTGCAAAGTTGCAGATTTTAAGTGCATCACAGTAGTATTTTGGAAGACTGGTTGGTCTATGAGCTGGGGATGGTTTTGCAGTGCAATTGGTAGATGTATAAACACACCTTTATATATCACATTTATTTATAACTGCACACAGCACATGTGACATTCGCATATTTTTGCACTTAATTCTCAGAATTATTTTAAGAAAAAGCATAGTCCCTGAACTAAGAAGGCTTGGGTAATGTCTGAAACCCCCCTTGCTTCTGTGGACCTTTGTAGACTGTCTCCTGTAGACTGGATCATTTTCCAGAACGTTTTTCCCTTACTATCAGCAAAAAAGGGAGAAGGAACATCAGCCAACATTACTGGGCAGGGGATCCTACCCCTTTCAAGCCCCAGCACTCACTGCCAGTGTGTTTTACATAATGCTCTAAATCTTAAACTACAGCATTTCGTGGAAAGAGGGAAAACACAGCTGCAAGGCTCAGGAGACTGAAACATCCAAAGCCTGAATTGGTCCTTATGTCATGATTAGCTGAAATTCAGAGGGAAATTTTGACTTTGCTTGTAGCACACAGATCTCTTGCTTGTTTATGTAACAATACTGTTCAGTGAGCAAAGGAACCTGCTGCTCAATCAGGAAAAGTTTCATGCTAAATCTGAAATAAAGAGATCTCCTAGTCAAGAATTCCTGAGAATCACACACTGTTGAAAACTTTCTAATTTTTAAAAACATGCCATGGAAGAATTGAACCTAATTCCCCTCCTACCCTCAATGGGACTTTAAAAAAAGAACCCAGAGTTATTCAGGGCTCCAAGCAGTTTTTTCAGGACCTGAGCAATTCCTAAGAAAGAGAAGCCAACCCTCTCCTTGACCCTAATTTCGTTCCCTAGGGGCAAAAAAAAGGAGTTGCCAGTTATCAGGAGACCCAGTCATTGGAATTTATGTCTGAGGGGCCTTCATTCTAGGAGAGGCCAATATCCATGTCAGGTGTCATAGTGGAAGCAACAGAAGTACCCAGCAATGCATACATTAAGGACAGACACATAGCTTCCCAATCCCTGGGAAACCTCACTGTCACCTCACACCCTGACATCATCAGCCTTCCGTAGCTGAGAAACTCAGACTTCTTGAATGTGCAGTCAACCTGAAGAATTATTGGTCAGAAGGCAGCCAGCAGCTGTCAGGTGTGACATGCAGAAGGGATTTCTGCCTTGGGCTTGAGGTAAGGCTAGCTGATGATTGTACCAGTCTAAAATTTGAACTGTGCCACCAAGAGCAGCAGGGATTGGGGAATCGATGGAATAAAACCCATTTCTGGAAGCTAGCATAACGGGCTTGCATCCTGAAAGAGAATCTAGTTGCCTTCCGTGATTGTAAATGAACATGAGAAGAATACTTTACATAGCAGTTATTTGTGAGACATTGTTCTAGACACATTATAAATATTTATACATTTGTATCCTCATAACAACCCTATGAGGGAGGCATCATTATTGTCCTTATTCTACAGATGAAAAAATGAAAGTACAAATAAGTGAGTAGTTTGTCCCCAAATCCCATTGCTGGTAAGAGGCAAAACCAGGATTTGAACCTGTGTAGTCTGGGTCTAGAATCCGTGCTTGTCACTACTTCTCCATATTGTATAGTTATTATCTATAACCATAGGGAAGGCTTGCCTAACTTTTCAGTTGTTCTCTATAACTGTAGGGAAGTTTTGTCTAACTATTCAGAGTACCCATTTGCCTGCTTATGAAATTGAACTTTAAAAATCAAAGCTATGAAACTAAGAATAAAAGGAAACTTCCTCAACTTGATAAAGAGCATCTGTGAAAAACCTAAAGTTAATATCATACTTAATGATTAAGTACTAAACAGTTAGCACTAAAATTAGAAACCATGGCCAGGGACAGTGGCTTACACTTGTAATCCCAGCATTTTGGAAGGCTGAGGGGGGCAGATCACTTGAGGCCAGGAGTTCAAGATCAGCCTGGCCAACATGGTGAAACCCTGTCTCTACTAAAAATACAAAAATTAGGCCAGGTACAGTGGCTCACACCTGCAGTCCCAGCTACTTGGGAGGCTGAGGCAAGAGGATTGCTTAAATCTGGGAGGTGGAGGTTTCAGTGAGCCGAGATCATGCCACTGCACTCCAGCCTGATGACAGAGCGAGACTCCATCTCAAAAAACAAACAAACAAACAAAAATACAAAAATTAGCCAGTTATGGTGGCACATACCTGTAGTCACAGCTACTCAGGAGGCAGAAGCAGGAGAATCACTTGAACCTGGGAGGCTGAGGTTGCAGTGAGCCAAGATAGCACCACTGCATTCCAGCCTGGGCAGCAGAGTGAGACTTCATCTCAAAAAATAATAATAAATAAAACAAAATTAGGAATAAGGTTAGCATGTCTGCTCTCACCATTTTTATTTAACACTGTAATTGAAGTCCTAGACAGTGCAATCAGACAAGGGAAAGGAATAAAAAGTCATCAAATTGTAAAGGAAGAAGTAAAACTATATTTATTTAGATTATGTAATTGTCTACGTGGGAAATCCTGGGTCTATAAAAAAGCTTTTAGAACTAATAAGCAAGTTTAGTAAATGTATTAGTTTGCCAGGGCTGCCACAAGAAAGTACCTCAGGCTGGTTGGCTTACAAGAGAAATTCTGTTTACAACAGAGATTTATCTTCTCACAATTCTGGTGACTAGCAGTCTGAGATCAAGGTGCTGTAGGGCCAGTTTCTTCTGAGGCCCCTCTCCTTGGCTTGTAGATAAATCTTCTCTGTGTATCTTTAAATGGTCTTCTCTCTGTATAGGTCAATGTCCTAATCTCTTCCTCCTATAAGGACATCAGTCATATTGGATTATGGCCTAGCCTAATGACCTCATTTAGCCTTAATTACCTTTTTAAAGACCCTATCTTCAAACAGTCATATTTTGAGACATTGGGGGTTAGGATTTCAGCATATAAATTTGGGGGGGAAACACAATTCAGCCCATAACAGCAAGTTTGCAGAATACAGATTAATATATTTTATTTCTACATACTACCAATAAATAATCAGAAATTTTAAAACATTACATAATCATAATACAGTAATACCTTTACAATAAACTCAAAAACCATGAAACATTTAGAGATAAACATGACAAAATTGTGAAGATCCACAGTGAGAAAAAAAAAAAAGACCTAAGTAAATGAAGAGATATATCATGTTCATGAATTAGAGGACTCAATAGTGTTAAGATGCCAATTCTTCCTCAACTTTATATGTAGATTCAATGCAATCACAATCAGTATTTCAGCAGGTTTTTGTTTATTTTATTTTGTTTTTATTTTCTAAACTTTATAGGAAAATACAAAAGATCTAGAATGGCCAAAACAACTTTGTAAAAGAACACAGCAGAAGGACTAACACTATCTCATGTCAAGACTTACTATAAAGCTATAGTAATCAAGATAATGTGGTATTGGCATAAAGTTAAAAAAAATAGATCAGTAGGACAAAATAGTTCAGAAATAGACCCACATATATATGGACCATTGATTTTTAACACAAGTGCAAAGAAAGTGAAGAAGTCTTTTTTTTTTTTTTTTT
>NW_016107357.1:9264054-9295539 GCF_001604975.1 Cebus imitator
AAAAAAAAAAAAAAAAAAATTAGCTGGGCGTGGTGGCACGTGCCTGTAGTCCCAGCTACTCAGGAGGATGAGGTGGGAGGATCAGTTGAGCCCAGGAGGTTGAGGCTATCGTGAGCCACGATTGCGCCACCGCACTCCAGTCTGGGTGACAGAGTGAGACCTTATCTCCACAAAAAATCCAAAACAAAACAACCCCCCACCCACCACTTCTCTTAAAAAGATACTGAAAAGAATGAAAAGACAATGCATAGACTGGGAGAACATATATGCAAAGCATACTGTTCATAGCAGCTTTTTTAGAATTAGCCAAAAATTGGAAACAACTCAGAAGTCCGTCAGAGGAGAATGGATAGACGAATTGTTGTATAAGGTGGAATATTATTCATTAATAAAAAAGAAATGAATGTTGATGTACATACAATATGGATGAATCTCAAAAGAATTATTCTGCGTGAGAAAAATCAGACAAGAGTGTATCTACTGTATGATTCCAAATATGGAAAATTCTAGAAAACACAAACTCATCTATAGTAACAGAAAGTAGATTGGGTGGCTGCCTGAACATGGAGGCTGTGGAGAGGAGCAGGAAGTAGGAAAGACAAAGGGACATACAGGACATTGTGAAAGTGATGGATATGTCTACTGCCTTAATTATAAGGCTGATTTTATGAGCATATACGTTAAGTGAAAACATACAACATTGTCAAACATTAGATATGTGCATTTTGTTGTATATAATGTATAACGTAATAAATACATATATATATATATATATATATTTTTTTTTTTTTTGAGACAGAATCTTGCTCTTGTCACCCAGGCTGGAGTGCAATGGCACAATCTCAGCTCACGGCAATGGACCCAGGCCACAAACAAGGAAGGAGCTTCATACTACCCTGTGTCTCTGCCTTGGCCCCCAGGCCCTTCTTCATCTGTATCTTTCAGCTTCCCCTTGATCTTGGTAATGCAATAAATCATCTATTCATTCATGTTTTGGCTACTCAGGAGGCTGAGGCAGGAGAATCAGGAGGCGGAGGTTGCAGTGAGCTGAGATCGTGCTATTGCATTCCAGGCTGGGCAACAGAACAAGAGTTCATATCAAAAAAATAAAAATAAAAGAAATATGCACTGTATGATAATCCTTAATCTTCCTGTTTTTCTTTGCTCTCAATTAAATAGTGAGCTTTTCAAGGACTAGGACCCTGGTTAATATGTCATCCTAGCCCTACATTTTAGCTGCATGCTGAATGGATCTATATGCATTTAGTAAATTGGAAAAATGGATTAATCAAGTAATCCACCAAATAAATAAGCAAAGGACCATGGAATCAGCACCATCAGAGAGCTGTTGCCTCCTACTTCCCAGAAGGCAAGAAGTACTTCCCACTGCCAGGCTTGGTTGTTGCAAATGTCTCCATCAACTTCCTCTATACTCCTTGCTTGCAACTTTAAAGTTACGAAAACACCATTGGCTCAAGGCACGACTGAGGCCAAGACGTGTCCCTAAGGGAGTCACCATATCCACTCTCATCCAGCACAGACCCAGGCCACAAACAAGGAAGGAGCTTCATATTGCCCTACAGGCCCCGGACCCTTCTTCATCTGTATCTTTCAACTTTCCCTTGATCTGGTTAACGGAATAAATCATCCATTCATCCATGTTTCGGATAATCAGCTATTGAGTGTCAACTGTGTGTCAGGCCTGTGATAGCCACTGGTGATAATGTTGTGAAAACACAGTCCCTGCACTCCTCCAATCTAGGGAAAGATCCATGAACACATCCAGAACAGGCCATGCCCACCTTTCAACTGCTGCTGAAGAGGGCAAGAGAGAGGCATGGCTCGGGTAGATCCGAGCCTCTAATAGATTCCTCCCTTACCATAGCTATGTGCCCCTGGCCAAGTAACTAAAACTCTGTTAACGTCAGCTTTGAGATCTGTAAGATGGCAAGCATTATAACGCCTTTGTCTGTAGAGCTCTTATAGAGATCTATGAGATACATATGCATGAGGTACTCCAAAAGATATGCTTTTCTAAAAGTAGGCTTTTAACTCCCTAGCATGGCATACCAAAAAAAAAAAAAAAATCAAGACTTGGTGTTGCTAAAATAGAATCTGCCTTACACGTAGCGGGTATTTAATAAATAGTTGCTTCTAGAATGAGCTTTTTCAGTGTCCAGAAGTTCCTCCTTCCAAAGTCAATGCTGCTCTGATCTCCTGGTGGACAGCACTAGCATTAGTGGAGGAGTCTGTGGTCCTGCTAAGCAGTTTTTCTCTGTTCTGTCTTCAGAAACTCCTGTCTTAACAACATCTACACAGCTATGCCCACATTCAGGAACACGAACTACATGATGTATGCCTGTTCATAGCCCACATGCTTTTCCAAGAGACTCTGCCCACCCTGCTCTCTGAATAGAAATGCTAGATACCAAAGGACCACTTTGAGCCCTTAGCTAATTAGACCATGGTGGAAAGAGTCCCAAAGACTGCTAATCCACAAGCTGGCTAATGACCTGGCATGAAAATACAAGGTGACCAATTGAATTCTTCTCATGGGACTCTGGAACCTTCCTTACAGGAACTGAACGGAAAGATCATGGAGCAAACTTGAGGCCCGTGAGGTCATGTGTGAGAGCTACAGGGAGACACCAGGAAAGAGCAAAGGATGCATAGAAAGGGGACTACGGAACAGATGTATTGAGCCAAGAGAAACCACAGTGCCTGATATAAGCTACAGAGAAAGGCAGGGAGTCGCCACACTTGTGGTGGCTTTCCAGATCTCATTCCCATGAGGCCTGGCAAGGATCTGTGTCTGCCCTTAGATTTCATGAGATTTTAAGGATTTTTAAACAAACTTGCATTCACTCATGTTGAGTATAGCTTGTTTTTTGCAATCAAAAAAATGCCTTAACCCATCTTCAAGGCTGACTTGCTAGGCCCTTAACAATTTCTTGATTTGAAGAAGCAAGCAATTTATTATATGGTCTGCACTCACCCTCCAGTGGGACAGTCAACCAGACACTTTAGAAAGGGGTGAATTTTGTAGTTTAGAAGTTTCAAACCAGAAAGCCTAGCTGCTGAAGAATTACAGGTTGGCTTCCTAAGGTTCCTGGACTTGGTAGAGGCTCCCTGATAACCATGACTCCTTGGTTTCCCCCATTAACTTGGACTCCAGGAGACCAACTCAAGCCAAAGAAACCTAAGAGAGTCTGAGATGTCAGAACACTGGTCCTTTCATTTGGAATGGTCTGGTCACCTGCCTGGGCAACTCAATTTTGTATTTCCACATGATATCATTATTATCTTATTAATTCTCCTTTCCCACTCTAGCACGATTCAGGCTTGAGATTTGGGCTCCTTTTGTATGGCCCAAGAGATATGCAGGCAAATTCCTGACACTCTTTCCTTCTCCAAGAACTTTTATTTATCTTTATCCACCATTTACTGCCTTTCCACTCCCTCCTGGCATTCAAGAGCCTGTACAGCTTTGCCCAATCTTCATCTCCAACTTAACTGCCCACCTCTCACCTTCCAGATCCTCCTCTCTGGCCACTCTGCCTTCATCACGTGTCTTGACCTCTGCATCTTTTTTTATTTTTGTATTTTTGGTAGAGACAGGGTTTTGCCATGTTGGCCAGCCTGGTCTCGAACTCCTGACCTAAGGCATTAATCATGAGTATATATATGTAAGACAAGGTATTAGGTGGCTAGGGAAGTTGGGGGTTGTTCATAGAAAAGCTATAGCTGCTCTCTGCCTTCAAGGACCTTACAGGAGAGGGCACGAAAAGCTCACTAACAGTGAGCTTGGCCTCCTAAAGTGCTGGGATGACACCCGCCTTGGCCTCCTAAAGTGCTGGGATTACAGGCATGAGCCACCTTGCCTGGCCAACCTCTCCGTCTTTGCTCACTCTCTTCTCATGTACTTCTTTTCCCATTCGCAATCGTTCCAGCTGTCCCATCTATCCTGTAATGTCCTCCTCTTAGGAATCCTCTTCTGATGGCCCAGCCTGCAATGACCTCCTTGTCCTCTCACCTGCATCAGCACCCCTCACTCAGCATCATTCCTGTCTCACACTGTTAGTGAGCTTTTCGTGCCCTCTCCCGTAAGGTCCTTGAAGGCAGAGAGCAGCTATAGCTTTTCTATGAACAACCCCCAACTTCCCTAGCCACCTAATACCTTGTCTTACATATATATACTCATAATTAATGCCTTAGTCATTAAAAATACCGTTTTTTAAAGACAGGCTTATTTATTTAAACATATACATACACAAACACATCGTTGCTACCCTCTGCCACTACTCATAAGGCAACCAGTCTGGAAGAGTAAAATGAACATAGCAAATGTTATGACTCTAGGTTGATATGGAAAAGAGAAGGCCCATTTTTACATTCCCTATACACCGGAGCTTTAGCCCTAGTTTGATGGCTTCCTGGGTATACTTCACTATTATAATAGCTTATTCTTCAGGTATTCATTCATTCATCAAATGCTGACTAAACCCTTCCCTCCTTCCATGCTCTTTTGTAGTGTGCTACCTTTTGTCTCCTCCTCTTCGAGGACTTATTCCCATTTGCATCTGCAATGTCTGGTGTAGGGAAGGTATTTGATCACATTTATTGAACGGTCATTGTCCCCAACCTAGGCAAGAGCAACAGCAGAAGTTTTTTCTGCCTTGCCTAAATCCAGAAGCTTTGTGGTGGTACTGGAAAGAGAAAAACAAGCTGATTGGGATGATTTCTGCAGCAAAGCATAAGGTACTTATAGGTATACTCTATTGATGTGGGGACACTGAAACAACTATGTAGTTTCAAACAGACTTTTCCAGCCATCTAAACAACAGATTGGGTTGGCTCTGTTGCAAATCTATTAATAACTTATGCATGGAGACTCAAAATCCATAGAATAGCCATGATCTGAGCCAGTGGTATAAATAGATGTATTTACTCAGCATCAAAAATGTACATACACATTTCTTTCATTGTCTGTAATCAACCATGAACTGATAAGAGATGGACTGAAAAGATGCAGTCCTGCTTTTCCTATCTAAATGTGACTTAGCTAACAAACATTCATGTTGAAATGTGGTATCATGCCCAGGTGCAGTGGATCAGCACTTTGGGAGGCCAAATTAGGAGGTTTGCTTGAGGCCAGGAGTTCAAGACCAGCCTGGGCAACATAGCAAGACCCTGATTCTACAAAAATTTAAGAATTAGCCAGGCATGATGGTACACATCTGTAGTGCTAGTTACTTGGGAGGCTGAGGCAGGAGGATCTCTTGAGCCCAGAAGCTGAGGCTGCAATGAGCCATGATTGCACCATTACACTCTAGTCTGGGTAATAGAGTGAAACCCTATAATGAAAGAAAGAAAAGAAAAAAGAAAAGGAAAGAAAAGAAAGAAGGAAAGAAGGAAGGGAGTAAGGGAAAGAAAGAAAGAAGAGAGAGAAAGAAAGAAAAGAAAAGGAATATGGTGTTGAGACTTCGTTTTAATTAAAACCAAGTCATTTGCTGTCAGTTTAAGATGCTGACTCTATATGGCTTTGCACTAAACCTCTTCTCCAGGGATCCCCTCCTACACACTGAAAAGGCTGCCTTTGCTTTAAATCCTAAAGAGTGAAGGGTAAGGAGTGGTCTCACCCTTCTCTGGATAACTAGATTTGTGTGATATCTGTAAACCCTTAGGACAAAAATAATTGGTGAGAAAGAGCATTGAAAATTTGCAAGTTATAGGAAATTCACAAAATGTTTCCTCTGAGGTTTTGCTACAGTGGGCCTTGTGTTTGCATAGCCTCCATTAGGAAGTTTAGGAGAGCCAGAGAAGTTCTTTCAATCAATCTTGATCCATCATTTAAGCTTTTAGGAATGAGGCCAGGCACAGTGGCTCACTCCTATAATCCCAGCACTTCAGGAGGCTGAGGTGGGCAAATCACAAGATCAGGAGTTGTGATTGACCAGCCTGGCCAATATGGCAAAACCCCATCTCTACTAATAATACAAAAATTAGCTGGGTGTCATGGTGGGCGCCTGTAGTCCCAGCTACTCGGGAGACTGAGGCAGGAGAATTGCTTGAATCTGGGAGGCAGAGGTTGCAATGAGCTGAGATCATACCACTACACTCCAGCCTGGGCAACAGACTGAGACTCCATTTAAAAAAAAAAAAAGATTTTAGGAATGAAAAGAAAGTGTTAAGTTTACATGCTTGGTATGTAAAGCAGTCCCAGAAAAGGTCACCATATAGTGTTCTAACACAAAATCGACACCGTCTTTGGTAGAAAAGGGAACTTTCTCATGCCTCCCATTTCTCCCTTCCCTTACAACAAAGGGACAGTACCAGCAACAAGAGATTATATCTATACTGCTTGCAAACCACACTTAGTCCATGCTTCAGGTGTCTACAGACTTCTGCTGGTACCCACTGACACAGCCTACCTCGCTGTTGTGTAGCCCATGAGCATTTCATTTCAGCTTTGGGTATCGTTGATGCTATTCATTTACTCTTTAAACCGTGATTGGGTTTTCTAGGCAGGAGGAGAGGAAAGAGAATGATATGAAGAGGGGTTGTACTTGTCTTTAGAGAACTCGCAGACTAGAAGGGGAAACAAGGGTTAAAATGGGTATAATTATTTTTATTTTTATGTGATATATGGTATAATAGCACTCTAATTATCAAGTGAGAATGGTGGTAGGGCTGACCTTGGGCTAGGGGAGGAGATGGGAACGCTTCAGGAAAGGGTGATCTTTCGGTGGACTGTAAAGGGTAAGCAGGAGTTCACCAGGAAAAGAAGAAAGTCTTCTAGGCAGGGGCACAGCACACGAAAGTGCCTTGACCCATGAAGAGCAGGTTTGAGGAGTGGCAAATCCATGTGGCCGGCGTATATGGTGGCAGTGGGTGGGGGACTACAGGGAGGGGAGAAGAGCCTGAAATAACGGTTTGGGGACAGGTGGTGAAGTTCCTTAATTACTATCTTATTTTTATTTTATTTATTTATTTTTTTTTGAGATGGAGTTTCACTCTTGTTGCCCAGGCTGGAGTGCAATGGCGCGATCTCGGCTCACCGCAACCTCCGCCTCCTGGGTTCAGGCAATTCTCCTGCCTCAGCCTCCTGAGTAGCTGGGATTACAGGCACGCACCACCATGCCCAGCTAATGTTTTGTAGTTTTAGTAGAGACGGGGTTTCACCATGTTGACCAGGATGGTCTCAATCTCTTGACCTCGTGATCCACCCGCCTCGGCCTCCCAAAGTGCTGGGATTACAGGCTTGAGCCACCACGCCCGGCCTTAATTACTATCTAATTAGCTTGGATTTTCATTAAAAATGATAGGCAGCGGCTGAGGAGTTTTAGGCAGAGAGTGATACAACTAAATTAGCATTTTAAAAGATATCTCTGAGGCAATACGGAGGATATATTGGAGGGGAAATAGAGACCAGTTTCGATGGGGGCACAGAACTTACAGAGCTCCCGTGCTGGGCCCGGAGCCCTCAGATATGAATAAACCAGTACTGCAACACAGCCCTGCCTTTCAGGGGCTCGCAATGGCGTAAAGGAGCATATGAATCACCTGTTGCTATCCCAAATCACCAGAAATTTAGCAGCTTGAAACAATATGTATTTATGTTCTCAAAGTTTCTATAAGATCCAGTGTGTTGTAGCTGGGTCCACGACTTCAGGCTACACTTAAGGTGTTGGCCAGGACTGGGCTTCATCTGATCCTCACTGGGGAAGGAGCTGCTTCCAAGCTTACATTGTTGTTGGTGAGATTCAGCCACTTGCCAGCTTTGGCCAGAAGCTTCTCCAGTCCTTTGCCATGTGAACCTCCTCAACACGGCTACTTGCTTCATCAAAGCTTAGAAGGCAACAAAGAGCATCTGCTACCAAGACAGAAGTTGCAATCTTATGTAACACAATCACCTCCGTTGCTTAGAAGATAATAATCCTATCACCTCTACTGCTTCGAAGCAAATCGCTGAGCCCACTCACACACAGGGCCATGAATGCCTGCAGGCAGAAATACTTCAACCCATCTTAGAGTCTGACTCTAAGGAGACCGATCTTGACCTATCTCAGAATAACAAGGGAAAAATAAGGTAGCTGTATTCTCCAGGGGCTATACAATCAAAGAGAAATTGTCTGGACTGATTTGGAGATTAAAGGAATACATCCTCAAGGGGCTCAAATAGAATGCCATTACTGTGGTCCTGGAAGAAGATGTTGAAGACCTGAACTTTCCCTATTCATCAGTTAATTCTTATTATCCATCAGGTCCTTTGGTTAAAAAGTTCATAATGGACACGGGTTTATTTATTTATTTATTTATTTGAGATAGAGTGCAGTGGTACCATCTCAGCTCACTGCAACTTCGGCCTCCTCGGTTCAAGGGATTCTCCTACCTCAGCCTCCCAAGTAGCTGGGACTACAGGCGCCCACTACCATGCCCAGCTAATTTTTGTATTTTTTAGTAGAGACAGGGTTCTACCACGTTGGCCAAGCTCGTCTCAAACTCCTGACCTCAGGTGATCCACCCTCCTTGGTCTCCCCAAGTGCTGGGATTACAAGTGTGAGCCGCCATGCCTGGCCTGGACACAGGTTTGAATCCCAGCTCTGCCACCTACAGCTGTGTGAATTTGGAAGTTAGGTAGCCTCTCTTCACATCGCTTTCCTAGTCTGCAAGATGGGGATACTGCTGCTTACCCCATAGGGATCTTGAAAGATGAAATAACATGGTGTAAATGAAAGACCCTAGCATGGGCCCTGCCACACTGGAACTTAGCTGGTTACTTAGGCCACATCCTAACCAAGGCTAACAAGTACAGAAGGACCTTAAAACCTGGTTTGAAGTCACAGGCAAAGTTGGCTGTGAAAGAGTCTGGTCCTCAGACTTCTCCTTAGAGGGCGGCCAAGACTGTCACAGACACGTCCCACATCAAGGCCCCCTCAGTGGTAAAAGAGAGAGGACCTTGCATCTCCATGTTGTGGACACTCCTTTTATTTGGTGACCACCAGATAAACACTTGCTGACCCCGCCCTCCAGGACTAAGGTTCCAGGCTACATCACCCATCTCTAGCAGCTCTCTAGGGCCCTGAAAAGGGGGTGTTTTCTCCCCTTCTGAGGTCGCCTCCAGCATCCATCCAATGGTTTAGCACTCGATTGCAAACAAAAAACAAAAACAAACAAACAAAAAAAAGGATCTTGCTTTGTGGCCCAGCCTGGAGTACAGTAGTGTGATCATGGCTCAGTATCCTTGAATTCCTGGGCTCCAGTGATTCTGCTGCCTCAGCCTCCTGAGTAGCTGGGACTACAGGCATGCACCACCATGCCCAGATAATTTTTTCACTTTTTTGTAGAGGTGGGGTCTCCCTATGTTGCCCAGACTGGTCTCAAACTCCTGGACTCAAGTGATCCTCCCACTTCAGCCTCCCAAAACGCTGGGATTAGAGGCATGAGCCACTCTGCCCAGCCTAAAGTGCTTTTAAAGATATTTATTATGTGCCCATCTCTGTGCTAAACTAAAACACCTGATTGGGATGGAAAGCTGAGGTAAACAGAGCAGGGGTGAGGGAAGGAGCTCATCTTGGGCTGGGGCTTTGCTTTTCTGTCTTAGGGGCCATGTGCTTCCTGCTAAGGCGGAGCTGAGAAGCTGGGAATAGGCTGGGATGCTCTTACTTCACCTGGTCTCCTGAGTACAGCTTCTGTGCTTGTTGTTACATGATTCTATTAAAATTTCTGGAAATGCAGCTAGAAAAATCTCTCCCAAAGGAACCCTGAGGCATGATTGCGCAGGTTGAAAGCTTCTCATCTAAACTGTATCTCCAAGTGGTGACAATGCCAACCCAACTCACTCACATCGTGTGCAGGATTCCCAAATGCCCAGTACCTTCAGAAATAGACATCTTCTCCAAAGAGAACAGACACGGTGAAAAGCACAAAGATGAATGACTTCAAATTGTGAGATGCAAAGAATGCCAACTTGCTCACACTGAGGTAGGGTATAATAGGTTGTAGGAGGTTAGGAAGGCGTCTATGAGGCCACTGCTTTTCTAGTGGTCCCTGAATGCCCCCACTCTGCTGTGCTTACTGCCCTAAAGCACCACAGAGCACGGCCCAGCAGTGATCAGGGTGCTCAATGGCAGGCAACAGAAACTGTATATTACTTCTATAAGCACAAGATAAAGTTATAATGAAGATATGGGGAGCTCATAAAATCATCAAGAATGCCAGAAAATCAAGGAGAGATGGGGCAGGAACTCGGGAGGCTCCCCAGGTCAAATCATCCTGAGAGTTTGTCCAATGCCACATAAGGTGTTGTCAACACAGCTCCTGTTGCAGCTCTGATACTCCTGGACATGGCCATGCTGCTGCCACCATAACCACAATAACCACCAAGATGGCTTCTCCATGGCCCTGCTTCTTCATGTCAATATCCAGTGGGTGGGTGTGTCTGATGGGCTGAGCCATGTATCCTAACCACCCTCTGAGGCTGGGAAAGCAGGCATTGCGGGCACAGAGGCTGCACACCTAAAGAGCCCAGAGGGTCCACTGGAGCCCCAGGGATGACTTCCAGGCAAATGAGCAAGTGAGTTCTCACAGCATCTCTTCCTTTCTTTCCTTCTTTCTTTCTTTCTCTCAGTAATGATGTCTCTCAGGGTCACCTCTCCAGGACAGCTCTTCAATCCTTTGGACTCTGCATCCCGGGGTGTGATATGACCGCATGCACTGCTGCAGAGCCCGCATTACTCATCGCTGTCAATATCAGGGGTATAGTCAAGGACCCATTGGGCAGCTCCCTGCAGCAAACAGAGGCAGGTGAAAGAACCAGGATGGGCTGGGCTGGAAGGGATGGAAGAGTCCAGAACCTGCTCTTTCTCACAACCCACGTCATCTTCATGGACCCACAGGCAACTGTTGCCAGAGCCCTGACCCACGCTCACGGGTTATCCTGGGGCTACCTTTGAAAAACATTCGTATTTATTACATACAAGGAGGCAGGTCATTGTAGTAGTTCAGATCACTGATTTTGATATAAAGCATTCATTCAACAAATATTTATTTAAATGAATGTCTGCATTTGCCAGGCCTGCATCTCAGCATCTAAGAATATATCCATGAATAAAACAGATTAAAGTTCTATCTTTTTTAAAAAGACACTATATTGCCCAGGCTGGTCTCGAATTCCTGGGCTCAAGGGACCCTCATCCATCAGCCTCCTTAGTAGCAGAGATTTTGGGTGTATACCACCACGCCCAGCTCAAAATCTGTCCACTTGAAGTTTACATTCTAGATGAGGAAGAATGCAGTGAAGAATAAACATAATTTGAAGCTCAGTTATTTCAGGGATATAAAAAAGAATAAATGTAATAAATAAGTAAAATATATAGTCTATTAGAAAGTGATAAGAGATGTTGATGTGGAAAAAGAAAAGCAATGGTAATTCCCCGGACAGGGAGATGAGGGCAGGTTAGAAAAAAGCTTATTGTTTGTAATGGTGTGGTCAGTGCAGGTCTCCACATTTGATTCATAGTTATTCTATTTCATAGCTCTGTGACACTGGGCAATTTACTTACTTGTTTTTGTTTTGTTTTGTTTTGTTTGAGACAGAATTTTGCTCTTGTTGCCCAGAGATTATAAAACATTGGCCAGGCACCGTGGCTCATGCCTGTAATCCCAGCACTTCGGGAGGCTGAGGCAGGTGGATCACCTGAGGTCAGGAGTTCAAGACCAGCCTGGCCAATGTGGTGAAAATCCATCTCTACTAAAAATACGAAAAAATTAGCCAGGCATGGTGGCGCGTACCTGTAATCCCAGCTACTAGTGGGGGCTGAGGCAGGAGAATCGCTTGAACCTGGGAGGCAGAGGTTGCAGTGGGCTGAGATCATGCCACTGTACTCCAGCCTGGGCAACAGAGAGAGACTCCATCTCAAAAAAAAAAATAGTATTAATTTAGCAGTAATTATCCATTCATGCTATTAGCAATTATCATTTTATTTTTGTGACAATTGGCAGTACACCTTATTCTAAAGTCTCAACTAGTTGACTGAAGAAGGATGAAACTTTGTGAAAATACAAACTCCTATCTGTCTGAGGGAGGCATTCTTTTCTGGCTCAGAGCTGCATGTAGCAATTCAGTAACTGAAGTCCCTTGGAATCCAAGGTAACTCCACTTTAACCTAAATTCTCCAGTGTTCTTTCTTTTTTTTCTTGTTTTTGAGATAGGATCTCACTCTGTCATCTAGGCTAGAGTACAGTGGTGCAATCATGGCTCACTGCAACCTTGAACTCCTAGGCTCAAGGAGTTCCTTCCTGCCTCAGCCTCCTGAATGACTGAGATTATAGGCATGCACCACCAGACACAGCTAATTTTTTAAAAAATTTTTGGCTGGGCATGGTGGCTCACGCCTATAATCTCAGCACTTTGGGAGGCGGGGGTGGGTGGATCACGAGGTCAGGAGATCCAGACCATCCTGGTCAACATGGTGAAACCCTGTCTCTACTAAAAATACAAAAATTAGCTGGGCGTGGTGACACGCGCCTGTAGTCCCAGCTACTCAGGAGGCTGAGGCAGGAGAATTGAGACTCCATCTAAAAAAAAAAAATTTCATAGAGACAGGGTCTTACTCTGTTGTTCAGGCTAGAATCAAACTCCTGGCCTCAAGCAATCCTCCATCTTAGCCTCCCACAGCATTGGATTGCAGGCGTAGGCCACTGAAGCTGGCCCTTAATTAATTCCCGTAACAATGCCCAGAGATTGTGGTAGTCAGTGCACCCTCAGACAATCAACTTGGAGATTCTGAATGAAATCACCACCCCAGCCGCCAGTAAGTCCAAGGATGTCGGATAGAGGGGGTGCAGGTAAGGAGAGGGGTACAATGGGAGACCATGGAATGTTTCCCCAGCCCGAGATCTCCCCTCCTAACCAAGAAGAGAGCCAACACAATCTCAAATCTCATGAACGATGTTGATGTCATTGTTTCCAGACCCTGTGTTATCGTGGAGGGTGGCCCTTCCCAGGCTCTTCCCTTATCCTGCTGTGTGACACTCAGCATCTCCTGCTGGTGTTTGTCCATCCTATCTTCCTTGGCTCCACTGTTGAGGTACTAAAATGCCTAGTTTCTGCTGAATTTTCAGAACTTTACATGACTTATCCCATGAACTTCGGGGAATGAAAAGAGAAGTAAACCATCCCCATTGCTAAAGGCAGTTGTCTTTACACTTTTTTAGATTATATAAATCTGCATTTTCTCTTTGTAACTTTGCAAATAAACATTTGATGGGAAAGTAATAAGGGTAAGGGCAGGATGGGGAAGAAGGTGGAACAGAAGTTACATTGGGCACAACTGCAGTATTATACATCTGCATATCTTTTTAAGATTTATTTCTAAAAAAATTTTCTGGGCCCTGGAGCCTCATGGAACCAGACTTCTTTGCCTGTGACCCCTCCCCAACTTTAAATACGAGTCAGTGCCTCACTTTTCAGCCCCATTCTCTTTTCTTCTCTACTCTTCTAATCCCATTGCTTCAGCCTCTACCTTTGCTGATGCCTCCCCAAACTGCCCAGCTCTGTTCTCTCCTGAACACCAGCCTCGTGTTTAAAGCAGCCAAACGATATCAAAGTCAGCAAGTCCAAATTAAACTAGTATGATTGGCCCCATTGGTGTTTCCATTCTCAGTGAAGAAACTAACCACAACACCTGTTCATCAAGCTACAAACCCCAGAGTCTTCAGTTATCTTAAGAGATTGGCTTTCCTTCTTACTCACTGTTTCTCCTTCTACCTGAGTTAGCAAGCTCTCTCCATTCTACCCCAACTTCCAATGTGCCTCAAAGCCACCCCCTCCTCTCCACTGCTGCCCCACTGCAGGCCCACACTGCCCCTGCCTGAACTACGGTAAAAGCCTCCTCATCAATTTCTTTGCTTCTTCATCCACCCATCCATCCATCCTTCACATACTTATTGAGGACCTACAATATGTCAAGTACTGTTTTAGCATCCAGAGACACAAGGATAAAACAAACCAACAAGACCCCTGCACTCACGAAATTTACATTCTAGTGGGGTAGCCAGCTAACATACAATAAATAAAGGACTTCTTGACTAAACAGCAGTTTGAAATTTTCTCATAGAATTTGATCCCAAATCTCGTGTTAAAATATAATTCCCAATGTTGGAGGTGGGGCCTCGTGGAAGTGACTGGATCATGGGGGTGATTTCTAATGGTTTAGCGCCATCCCCCAAGTCCTGTCTCGTGATAGTGTCCTCACGAGATCTGGTTTTCGAAAGTGTGTAGCGTCTCCCTCTTTGCTTTCTCTCTGTCTCCTGCAGCCATGTGAAGACATGCTTGCTTCTCCTTTACCTTCAGCCATGCTTGTAAGTTTCCTGAGGCTTCCCCAACCATGCCTCCTATACAGGCTGTGGAACTGTGAGTCAATTAAACCTCTTTTTTTTTAATAAATTACCCAGTTTCAGGTAGTTCTTTATAGCAGTGTGCAAATGGACTAATACAGAGTTTTGCTCTGCCAATACCTCAAAAATAGCCAAAAGAGGTAAAAATAAACAAGGCTGGGCTCAGTGGCTCATGACTGTAATCCCAGCACTTTGGGAGGCCAAGGCAGGTGAATCACTTGAAGTAAGGAGTTTGAGACCAGCCTGGCCAACGTGATGGAATCTCGTCACTACCGAAAATACAAAAATTAGCTAGGTGTGATGGTGGGTGCCTGTAATCCCAGCTACTTGGGAGGCTGAGGCAGAATTGCTTGAACCTGAGAGGCAGAGATTATGCCACTGCACTCCAGCCTGTGTGACAGAGCGAGACTCCATCTCAAAATAAATAAATAAATAAATAAATAAAAATAAGAGAAATTCACTAACAGAAATCAAATAAGGAAAGAAGCAGTAAACTTTGAAAATTGTTAACCATGAAAATAAGCTAGATTCTGGAGCAGAGTGGAGAGGCCTAACAGGGCCTGGCTCCTCACTTGGTCCCCACGGCCCCGGAAGCTGCAGGGAAGAACCAATGAAATCCTGACAGTTCTCACAAACACCCACAATGCTGAGAGAAGCCAAGCACAAAGGATTATTTATCCATTTCCTTCTCTGACTGGAAGGCAGTAGAAATGCCTACTGGGGAGATACAGGTAAACTGGAGGAAGTGAACAACTCGGCTGATTCTGACCACAGTGAAGGCTCCAGGGCTACAGACAGATTCTCAGCAACGATGCAAAGCCTAAGGTTCTACCCTCCATGGGACTGGTGTGTACCACGCAGCTCAGAGGAGTAGCTCCTGACACATCTCCTAAATCTTGCAGGGGGCAGAGCAGAGCCCAGACATGCTAGCTCCTGACACAAAACAAAAATAAAATGTGTTCTAATTAAATTAGTGAACTTTGGTGTTAAAAAAATTATTCAAGTACCTTAAAAGAAAAAGCGAACCACGCCAGGGGTGTAAAGCCCGGGGAGGACTCAGCCTTCTTCACAGCAACACTCAAGAGCAGGACACAGTGAAGACAAAGCGCAGCCAGGTAAACTCACGCCCCGGCGATGGGAGTTACATTTGTTTAACAACTCTAGAAAAATACTTGGCATTAGTTTGTAAAGCTGACCATATACATATCCTACAACCCCAGCAATTTTACCTGTGGATACATATCCTACAAAAGTTACTGCTGCGTATACTAGGAGACAAGCCCAGGTATGTTCGTGACAGCATTGCTTATGATAAGAAAACCCTGGAAACGGTTGTCATTGACAGGAGAATGGATAAATGCATTATAATACATTCATAAAATTGAAATACTCAGCTGCACTGAAAATAAATGAACTACGGCTATATAGAGCAAGGTGACTGACTCTTAGGAACATACTGCATTTACCATGTTTGAAAACAATAAAAATTAAATAAACATTCAACAATTAAATCATATATTATTTAAGAAAAACATTGGCCAGGTGCGGTGGCTCACACCTGTAATCTCAGCACTTTGGAAGGTCCGGGCAGATGGATCACCTGAGGTCAGGATTTTCAGACCAGCCTGGCCAACATGGCAAAACCCCGTCTCTACTAAAAATACAAAACAATCAGCCTGGCGTGGTGGCGCGTGCCTGTGATCCCAGCTGCTCAGTAGGCCGAGGCAGGAGAATTGCTTGAATCTGGTAGGCAGAGATTGCAGTGAGCTGAGATTGAGCTACTGCACTCCAGCCTAGGTGACAGAGTAAGACTCTGCCTCAAAAAAAAAAAAAGAAGAAGAAAAGAAAAGAAAAAAGAAAAGAAAGAAAGAAAGAAAAGATAAGAAAAAAGAAAAAATTAATGATAATTCTAAAAGAAGCCAGGATAATGATTCTCTGAGGGTAGGGGTGGGAGAGGCCTTGGGCAGGAGCACAGGGGGCTGTGGTGGCAACATTCTGGTTCTGAAGTGGGCAGTGAACTCGTGTTCATTTTATTTTGATGATGTATAATATGTTGATTCTACATGGGTGTTGTAGGTATCGGTATTTTATAAAAAAAAAGGAAACAAAATTCTAAACATTTTTTCGTGTGCGTGTGTGTATGTGTGTGTATATGTTTTGAGACAGGGTTTTACTCCGTTGCCTAGGCTGGAGTGCAGTGGCCCAATCATAGCTCACTACAGCCTCCACCTCCCAAGCTCAAGGATTTCTTCTGCCTCAATCTCCCGAGTATCTGGGACCAGAGATGTGCACAACCACACCTGTTTTTTTGTTTGTTTGTTTTGTTTTGTTTTGTTTTGAGACGGAGTTTCACTCTTGTTACCCAGGCTGGAGTGCAATGGCGCAATCTCAGCTCACCGCAACCTCCGCCTCCTGGGTTCAGGCAATTCTCCTGCCTCAGCCTCCTGAGTAGCTGGGATTACAGGCACGCGCCACCATGCCCAGCTAATTGTTTTGTAGTTTTAGTAGAGACAGGGTTTCAGCATGTTGACCAGGATGGTCTTGATCTCTTGACCTCGTGATCCACCCGCCTCGGCCTCCCAAAGTGCTGGGATTACAGGCGTGAGCCACCGCGCCCGGCCCCGTTTTTTTGTTTTTTAAATATAGATATGGGGTCCCACCATGTTGCCTAGGCTGGTCTCAAAATCCTGGGCTCAAGTGATTCTCACACCTCAACTGCCCAAAGACCTAGGATTACAGGCATGAGCCATCACATTCACCCTAAACATTTTTTAAAATATTGTTATCACTAGGAAATAATTAAGGAAGACAGCAGCACATTGTCTGTTAAAAAAAAAATGACTGAGAAAATGAGACACAGACAAGATGCCATCTCAGTATAAAGACCAAGGTACAATCCCAAACATGAAAGCACCGCAAGGAATGTAACACCTGTGAGTGCTTTTTGGGAGGAAAAAAAACCCTGCTTGTTTTAAAATCTAACCTGTAAGGAGAATGAATCACATGAAAAACTCAACAATGGAGAGAGCACTGTAGAAAGACTTAGAGAGAACACTGAATCCATTTAAATGTAGAATTATGGCATTAAGGAGAGAAAAGAGTAGAATTGTGACTCCAAAACAAAGTATACATGTTATAAACAGCACCCTCATGATCACAACATGTTTTTAATGAAAAATAAGAGATGGACTTTCATATCTGGCCATGTGGGAGCAACAGATATTAAACAGGCACTAGCCTGCTTTAAAAAATTGTGAAAATAGGCAAAATAGACAACTGTTTCCAAGAATTAGACCCCAAGGGACACAGGGCTGTGATCCTTGAGACGAGGGGAACCCACAGGTGACCCCACATCCACCCCTGGGGGCACTCTCTGGACCACAGTACAGAGATGAAGAGATGTGGTTTCACTGAGCTGAGAAGGAAGAGTTCAGTGTGATTGGAGCTTCTGAAGTCACTGGAATTTATGGGGCAGGGAACTGGAGAGGAGAAGCTCCCTGGAAAAGGGGGCCAGGAGTGTGAGTGTGGGGGTCCCTGGGAGAGGGCTGGACAGAGGGCAAGACTCAGAAGGCCCAGCAGTGAGCAGCGCTGTGTGGTTGACAGCTGCCTGGAGACCCCAGGGGCCTGGCGGGGCTGAGAGATGCTGGCCTTCCCATGAGCTGGACGGGTCTTGCTGAACCCGAGGAGTGTCCAGCTTAACCCCAGCAGGGAAGAAACCTAAAGAGAAGATAAGGTGGGCATGGGACACTGAGATATGAAATCAGGAACAGTCTAAAGTCTGAACTAGCAACACCTGTATCGATTCCACGGCAAAACCAAAATCAGGGCAAGGAGACAATGGTTTCATCATTAATTAGGAAACCAGATTAGAGGAAGCAACATGTACCCTAATGCCCAGCTTGAAGATGCTCTCAGACGTGCACTGTTAATTCAACCTGTGTCAACACAAAATGAAAGGCATTTTTCTCCCTCTACAGTATTTCTCATGAAACAAAAATCAAGATTATTGTGTAGAGCAATTCATGCTGTGTTTAAACATTTCCTTTGACAATAATGTTTTATTATTTGAGAAAGTATCTTTAAACTTCTAATGACTTTTACCTGGTGTTTATTTGGTGTTAATCTTCTCTTCTAGTGTTTTCTGTTACCCAATACCTTTATCATATAGAGATTATTTTTATGTTATTGAAATAATCTATAAGCATCATATATTTTCTCATAATAATAAATTATGCATTTATTGTACCTTTTTTTAAGTAGAAAGCTTTTGAACCATTTATGATAATCCTGCCACAGGAACATAATTCATTGTTTCTTTCATTTTTTTTTGGAGACACTTTTACTCTTGTTGCCCAGGCTGGAATGCAGCGGCCCAATCTTGGTTCACTGCAACTTCCACCTCCCAGGTTCAAGCAATTCTCCTGCCTTGGCCTCTCAAGTAGCTGGGATTACACCACGCATGGATAATTTTTGTATTTTTAGTAGAGACTGGGTTTCACCATGTTGGCCAGACTGGTCTCGAACTCCTGACCTCAGGTGATCTACCCGCCTTAGCCTCCCAAAGTGCTGGGATTACAGGTGTAAGCCACCACCCCCAGCCTCATTATTTCTTATTATGGTCACTCCATTATCATTTAAAAACATGTAAATTGTTGGGTTGTTGTTGTTGTTATTGTTGTTGTTGTTGTTTTTGAGACAGAATCTTGCACTGTCTCCCAGGCTGAAGAAATCATGGTGGTGAAATCATAGCTCGCTGCAGCCTGGATCTCCTGGGCTGAAGCCATCTTCCTACCTCAGCCTCCTGAGTAGCTGGGACTACAGGTGCACATCACTACACTTGGCTAATTCTTTGACTTTTAGTAGAGACAAGGTCTCACTATGTTGCCCAGGCTGGTCTTGAACTCCTCCCACCTCAGCATCCCAAAGTGCTGGGATTACAGGTGTGAGCCACAGCACCCAGTGTAATAGTATTATAAAAATACAGAACAATTTATGAGTTTTGAGACATCCCAAGAAATCCTGGGAAGTATGATTTGTTCCTGAATCCCAAAGATTAATATATAACTTGTTTGGCTGGTGAGCATGTTCCTTAAACTCTAGCTCACACGTCCTCTCTTCTTTAAAACTTTCTGTGTTTAAAAAAATATGACTTTCTGTATTAGCCAAGGCTGACTGTTGCAAATGCCAGAAGTCTCATACAGTTTAACTTGGGCGAAGGGGTACTTTATTGATTCATGTAACTGGGAGTGGCTGTAGCTTCAGGCACAAGAGGACCCAGAAGTCCAGAGTGTCATGGCCTCTATCTCCCTCTCTCTCTCTTCAGTTTTTCCTCTGACTTAACTTTCGTTTTCCTCCACCTAAAGTTAAAGACAGTCACACTGGGAGCTCCAGACCTGTGTTGTCCTTAAATCTCACGATCCCAAAAAAACAGAGAGTGAACGCTTCTCTAACAGATTTGGTGAAAGTCCCCAGGAGCTTTCCGATTGCCCCAGCGTGTGCCCCATGAGCACCCCTCAGCCCTCAACCAGTGATCGCAGCAGGAAGACAGAATACCCCGTTGGCCAAACTTGCACTATCTCCCCCTCCTCTGGGACCTTCCTACATGACTCTATGGAATAGATCCCCCACAGGAAAGATGGATTCTATGTGAAGAAGGCAGGGCTGTGAGGCTGGGTATGGGGTAGTGACAGATGTCTCCCCCACCCTCCATTGTTTCCTCCCTCCTCAAAGCATCAGGACCTCCCTCACCTGTACTCCCATGGCTTTGGATCCTTCAGTGTTGTATTTCTTCTCCTAGCACACTCTTGTTGCGGGCACATCTATCTCACCTCTCTGAGCTCCTCCAGGAGCTGGTCTTGCTCCTGTGGCGTTCTAGCACCTAGCCCCTGCTAGAATGCAGTCACATGCAGTCGCCCTCCGTAGTGAACATTTATTGGAGTTTATTACGTGTCAGGCACTGTTCAAAGTTGTATATGAACAAGTTTACTCTGCACAGCAATACGATGAGGTAGATATTATTGTTCCGCATTAAATATTTATTGACTACGTTAACGAAAATAAGCCATGATTTAAAACTACCAAATGAATCCCATGATAGAGTTCAGGGGCTGCCTACCATAGCTGAAAGGATCTCTCTCTATCAAAGGGAGTATTGTCTTGTGACTACTTCCCTGAAGGTAGCATGTCTGACCACATAACAAGGGTGGGATGACCTCCACCAAAGAGGCTGGGCCAATGCCAGTGACGAGGGCTGGAGGCAGAGGGCACCAGGCGCCAGGCACTCCCTGCCACCCCCAGAGCAGGGACATCATAAAATGTCTGGGTTTCCCCGGAGGCCAGCAAACAAAGGAACAACTGCCTTTTGGAGTAAGTAATCCTGATACTGGATGTAGTCCAAGGCACACAGAAGGAATCCCTCTGGCAGAGAAACTGTAGAGTTGCACAGCAAAAGGGACCTCACAAATGATCTAAGACCGTACTTTTGTTTTCAAGATGAGGAAACAGAGGCCTGTAAATGTGAAAGGAATTGTCCAAGGTCCCGCAGTTAGTACAGAAAATAGATGCCGGAAGTAGAACCCAGATTGTTTTCTGAGTCCCCTGAGGCTTTGCATATGCTGAACAATTATAAATGATTATAAAGAAATCTTCATTTGTTTTTTGAGACCGAATCTTGCTCTGTAGCCCAGGCTGGAGTACAGTATCATGACATCAGCTCACAGCAACCTCTACCTCCTGTACAAGAGACATTCTCCTGCCTCAGCCTCCCAAGTAGCTGGGACTACAGCCATGTGCCACCATGCACAGCTAATTTTTGTATTTTTAGTAGAGATGAGATTTCACCATGTTGGCCAGGCTGGTTTTGAACTCCTGGCCTCAACTGATCTGCCAGCCTCGGCCTCTCACAGTGCTGGGATTACAGCTATGAGCCCCTGCGCTTGGCCAAAAATAACTCTTAAAATCTGATTGAAGGACCCAACTTTGGTACTTGGAGGTGATGTCATTAACCTGAGAGGGTGGGCTCCACCTTTTATCTTTAGCTTTCTATAAATATGCTCTAGAGAAGCTTTGGTTTGGAGGTAGTCAGAGGTCGAGGCCTCAGGACAGACCCAGCTTCTATTGCCTGGAACTCTCCACGCTCAGGATGGTGCCTGGGACCTGGACGAGTCCCATTGCAGAGGCCCACTGTATTTCCTCCAGAGCAGGACAGCAAAATGAGTTGATTTCATGTTCTGTTCATCAGAACAAGCAGCCCTCTGAGCCCTTCAGCTTCTCAAGGATTCTCTCCCTGCAGTGGTCGTCACAGCCACTGTGCATTTTCTGAATTTCTGCACTTCCAGCCACCAGCCTGCTAGGGTGGCCTTTTCCAACCCTGTGGCAATGTTTAGCACTATTATTGGAGAACTTCTAACTGACTTGATGCTGCAGCCATCTGTTCTTCTGCAATTTGGGGCTAGACCTAGTCAGAATATCAGAATATCTGCTAAGCTGGGCTGCTGCTATTCTGGGATACAGACCCCAGAATACTGCCTATACCCTCAATCTTCACAGAGGCAGGTCCACCAAGATGTGGATGGGCCCCAGCACAAGGCCATGAGTGGAGCTCCACATGCCATGTGTCTAAATATCAAGAGGTAATACATCAAGCCAATAAACCTAAGGAGCCAGGAGTGGTAGCTCACACCTATAATCCCAGCACTTTGGAAGGCCAAGGCGGGTGGATCACTTGAGGTCAGGAGTTCAAGACCAGCCTGGCCAATGTGGTGAAACCCCATTTCTACCAAAAATACAAAAAATGGCCAGGCACAGTGGCTCATGCCTACAATCCCAGCACTTTGGGAGGCCAAGACAGGTGGATCATGAGGTCAAGAGATCGAGAGACCGTCCTGGCCAAACATGGTGAAACCCGATCTCTACTAAAAATACAAAAATTAGCTGGGCGTGGTGGTGCGTGCCAGTAGTCCCAGCTACTCAGGAGGCTGAGGCAGGAGAATCACTTGAACCCAGGAGGCGGAGGTTGCAGTGAGCTGAGATCGCACCATTGCACTCCAGCCTGGTGACAGAGTGAGACTCCGTCTCAAACAAACAAACAAACAAACAATACAAAAAATTAGCTGCGTGTAGTGGTGGGCACCTTTAATCCCAACTACTCAGGAAGCTGAGGCTGGAGAATTTCTTGAACTTGGGAAGCAAAGGTTGCAATGAGGTGAGATCACACCTCTGCACGCCAGCCTGGGCGACACAGTGAGACTCCATCTCAAAACAGCAACAACAACAAAAAAACTGTTAAATAAAACGTGTTCTATCTTCTACCTTGATACATTTATCTTTGTGACAACAAAAATTTTAAATATGTATAAGCTCTGACTTTTATATGACTGCAGGTCATCAAACTATTAAAGACGTTTGAATTTTATTATTTTATTTACTTATTTATTATTTTTTGAGATAGCCTTGCTCTGTTGCCCAGGCTGGAGTGCAGTGGCGTGATCTCGGCTCACTGCAACCTCTGCCACCCAGGCTTACGCGATTCTCCTCCCTCAGTCTCCCAAGTAGCTGGGACTACAGGCACACGCCACCATGCCCAGCTAATTTTTGTATTTTTAGGTACTTCATTATGTTGGCCATGCTGGTTTCAAACCCCAGGGCTCAAGCAATCCCCTCACCAATCTTGGCCTCCCAAAATACTGAGATCACAGGTGTGACCCCTGCACCTGGCCATGATTTTATGATTGTAAGACATGTCTGGTCTGCGGAGGGCTGGCAAGATCTAGCTGAGTAACAAAATAAAGATGTACGTAATTCACATGTTATCACAGCCTTTATTCTATAAAACTAATTTTCTTGCCTTGATTTTAGCAACATTATTAATTATATTATTCTAATAAAATATTAGCTTAATTTGTTTTCCATTAACAGTAATGTTATAAACAATTAATGAAAGCATAATGTCATGAGGTTGGAGTTTAAAAAAAGCAAATATATTGAAAATACACAAAATTTTAATAGATTTTCACAAAAATATAAGGAAATGTAAAAACTCATTTTGAATTTCTTCTAAAATATTTGTTTATTAAAAGTAAAAGCCAAATTATGTTATAACTAGTAAATATGAACATTTTAGACCAAAATTATTCAAAAAAGATGAAATTTTTCTTTTGTTTATTGAAAATGTAATGAAATCTGATTATATCTTTTTATTTTAAAAAGCTATTTACAATTTTAGTGTTCCAGTCCCAACTAGTTAATGTAATATAAAAAGTTAGTCTCATTCCACACAAGTTGCATCAAGATCTACACACTGTTGATCCTCAGTATTCACAGATTCCATACTGATGAATTATCTTCCTTGCTAAAATTTCTTTGCCACCTCATAATCAATACTCAGTGCTTTGGAGGCCATTTGCTGGCCTTGTGCAGAGCAATGAAAAAGGAGTTACCCTACCAAACATTCCTAAGCTGAGGTCAAACAAGGTGACGCTCTGACCTCTCTCTTTAGCTGTACTCTGTAAAGTGTCCTTTCCTCAGTCTATTTAGTGTCATAATTTTTTAATTTTTGCATTTTTTCAGTGATTACACTGTTTGAAATGGCTCCCAAATGTAGTGCTAAAGTGCTACATAGTGTCATTAAGTGCAAGAGGCTTTCATGTGCTTTACTGAGAAAATACAGGTGTTACATATGCTTCCTTCAGGCGGGAGTTACAGTAATATTGGCTGTGAACTCACTGTTAAAGAATTGATAATATATTTATTTTATTTTTATTTGTTTTAAGTTTTATTTTATTTATTTTTTAGAGATAAGGTCTTGCTCTGTTCCCCAGGCTGGAGTGCAATGACATGATCATGGCTCACTGTAGCCTTGACCTCCTAGGCTCAAGCGATCCTCCTACTTCAGCCTCCCGAGTAGCTGGGACAACAGGTGCACACCACCAAATGTGGCCAATTTTTAATTTTTTGTAGAGACGGGGTACCCCTCTGTTGCCCAGCCTGGTCTCAAACTCCTGGCCTCCAGCAATCCTCCTACCTCAGCTTCCCAAAGTGATGGAAGTACAAGTTTGAGTCACTGTGCCTGGCCTATTTCGTTTTAAATTGACACGTAATTGTACATATGTATGGGGCACAATATGATGTTTCAGTACATATTCACATTGTGTAATTATCTTATCAGGCTAAATAGTAAATCCAGAACTTCAAACATTTATCATTTATTTGTGGTGAGAATATTGAAATTCCTCTCTTCTACCTGTTTTAAAATATACAATATAATAATATATATTTTAAAAGGTGTCTAAATAGAAACATACATAAAGTGAGGTTATGTATTAATTAGTTGATAAAATGTGACCAGAGGCTTGCAGGAACCTAGACCTGCATTTCCACTAAGAGCAATGGCTCAGTGTTTGCTAATTCAGTGTTCCCAGTGACTTTTTTTAGAACGTAACTACCTTCAATAATGAGAATTGACGGTATGTACAAACTGAAGAGCGATATTTATGCTGAAGAACAATCCAAGACTGACATGTGCAACAGTAGCAAGTACTACACCACAGAGGGCCTCTGGAGCCACACGTGGGAATCCAAGGAGAAGTCAGAAAATGGGTGCCTGACAGTACTGGCAATGGTGCTTCATTATACAAGAATCCATTGCATTCATGCTGAAAATAAGAACTTAGGCTAACTGATTTGTCTTTCATCTAACTTCTTCCATTACTCAGATCTCCCTGCACTCCAGAAGCAGTGTCCAGCCCAGTTTGGCAGTGATACAACCCACAAACCATGGCTTTCAGATACAGTCACTTTTTGTTTTGAAAATAAGGGCAAGAGATATGGAGAAACATTTCTCTGGGGCCTGATTAGTGTTAGTCAATAGTACAGATGTTTAGGGCTACAAGCTGGACTATGCCAGCACTGAGCACCAGTTTGACATGTGCATTTTATATGCATATGTTTAAGGTACAGAACCCTCCAAAGCACAGGCCCAGGGTGGAATAAAGCACCGCCTAAGAGTTGTGTTCCATGGCAGCCTGCAGCTCAGCAACCCTGAGTTCCGCCCAGGAGGCCTCCAAACCAAATCCTCTATGAATATGGTTCTTCCTGAACTCCTATCACAATCCAACTCCAGCAGCGCTGAAGTTCCAGGAGGATGGCGAAAGCTTGTGTGTGCTTTTCCAGAATAGTGTGTTTGTATTAAATTGTTATTACAGGCTGGGCGCAGTGGCTCATGCCTGTAATTCCAGCACTTTGGGAGGCAGAGGCGGGGGGATCACTTGAGTCCAGGAATTTGAGACCAACCTGGGCAACATGGCCAAACCCCATCTCTACAAAAAAAAAACAGCACAAAAAAGTTGAAACCATCAAAGACCAGAGCACCTCTTCTCCTTCAAGGGATCACAACTCAACAACACAGAACACAACATGACCAAAAAAGAGTGCAAAGAATTGACAGAAACAGGCTTCAGAAAGTGGGTAATAATAAACTTTTCTGAGCTAAACTAATACGCTCTAATTCCATACAAAGAAATCAAAAACCTTGCAAAAAGGTTAGATGAAGTGCTAACTAGAACAACCAGCTTAGAGAATAACATAAATGACTTGATGGAGTTGAAAAACAGCACAAGAACTATGCGAAGCAAGCACAACTTTTAATAGCTGAANAAAAAAAAAAAAAACAACAAAACTTAGCTGGGCGTGGTAGTGCATGCCTGTAGTCCCCACTACTCGGGAGGCTGAGCAGGGAGGATCACTTGAGGCCAGGGGGAGGAAGTTACTGTGAACTGAGATTGCACCACTGCACTTCAGCCTGGGTGACAGAGTGAGACCCTGTCTCAAAAAGAATTTTTAAAATGTTATTGGAGTCCCCTTTTCATAAGAGACAGTTTGCCTATTGTTTTGGAGGAAAGACAACAGATAGTTCTCTTCAGTCACCCAGTCATTATATTAAAAAACTCACAGTATTTTAAAAATTATTATCATAAAATGTACTTTTTTGGCATGCAATCTTTTGCACGCCTCTTTGCTCCAGATTCTAAATCAGGATTGTTAGGCAATCCCAGATTTTTTCCAGGGCTTGTTACTCAGCCACTCTATAACATTATCCTCCTTCCTCCCAACTTCTCTTCCCTTGTTTTTTCTTCCTTCAAGGGTTAGCATCCAAGACTGCCGTTGCCAGGTACGTGACCTTGGGAAAGTCCCTCGGTGCCTCCATTTCCCTGTTGACAGACAGGGCATGACTGTGCTAAGCACATGGAATTGTTGTGACAGCAAATGAACTCATCTCTGTGATGTGCAGAAGGCTGAGCTAGTGCAGGGTGAGTGCTCACTGCATATTCCTGATCATTGTCGTTATTGTGGCAGGAGGATTTCATGGAGTTTGCAGCCCTTCCCAGGGTAACAAAGCAGAGAGTCATTCTCTACGTTTGTGAAAAAAGGACTCTGGGTCTATATGTAAAGCAGAGCCAGGGGCTAGCCTCAGTTAATTATAGCAGTCATGTGGATCTAGCCGCCTTTCCGGCAGTAATGACCCACCCATGAGAACACGCCTCGTGCAAAGGCTCTCCTGCATCCCTTTCCAGAAGAGGAGAAGAGGAAACAGAAGAAGTGCCTGGTGCAGAGCCCAGTTCCCACTTCATGGATGTGAAATGCCCAGGATGCTGTAAAATCACCACAGCTGTTAGCCATGTGCAAATAGTAGTTTTGTGTGTTGGCTGCTCCTCTGTCCTCTGCCATCCCACAGGGGGAGAAGCAAGACTTCCAGAAGCCTGATCCTTCAGGAGGAAGCAGTACTGGATGCCCTGTCCTCAAGATGAATGCGAAACCATCCCCATAAACACATCTCTCATAAAAACAAAACACGCGTACTGGCTGCCTTGAGTTCTTTCAGGTATAACCTTGTATTAGTTTCCTGTGGCTACTGTAACAAATTACAACAAATGTAGTGGCTTCAAACAACACGGATTTATTCCCAGACAGTTCTAGAAGTCAGAAGTCCAAATCCAGTTTCTGTGCTAAAGTCACCAAGGCTGGTCCCTCGTGGAGGCTCTGAGGAGAGAGGCCCCTTTCTTACCTTATTCAATTTCTAGTGGCCGCCTGCATTTCTTGGCTTGTGACCCCTTTGTCCATCTTCAAAGTACATCACTCCAATCTCTGTTGCTGTCACCACATCACTTTCTCCTCTGACTTGGACTTCCCCTGTTTCCCTTCTTTGAGAAGTGCTGTGATTATATCAGGCCCAAGCCGACAATCCAGGTCAATGTCTGCCTCTCATGATCCTCAGTCACATCCACACAAAGTCCCCACTGCCATGGAAAGTGACGTTCACAGATTCTGGGGGTGAGAATGTGGATGTCCCCGGGAGCCATGATTCTGCCTACCAGACTTTGCTTCCAGTTCCTGGTGCAGCGTGCACACTAACATTGATGTTGGGTAAGACATACACAAGTCTTGCAGGACTATGGACAGTTCTCTGCCATGGGGGATGCTCCACACATTGCAGAACATCTAACATTCTTGACTGTAGACTAAATGCCAGTAACATTCACAGTCACCATGACAAACAAAAGAACCCCTTACATTTCCAAAATGTCCCAAGGGGCAGTACTATCTACCTACCCCCACTCCCAAATTGAGAGCCATGTTTCCAGAGGAATTGGGCAACCTTCAGGCATGGCTTGATAAGGACTTCAGACCTATTTTATGATTTTCTGGGCTCGGCCTTCCTCTGTGTGTCAGCTCCATTCTCAGCTTTTCTTGCTGAGGCAAATTTGCTACAGCTGTTTCAGAAGAAAATCCACAGGCTGCACAGGTCAAAGGAAGAAAGAGCAACAGAGCACTCCCCCCATAGTTCCAGCAAGATTCCTGAGAGCCACCCTGACTGGGTCAAATGAGTCATATATCTGCCCTGAGTTGTGGTGGTTTACCTGAGGTATGGAGTTTGTAATGGTCTTTTTTTTTTTTTTTTTTTTTTTTTACCTGTGGTCCAGACTGGAGCAAGAGCTGGGAGTGAAATCAGCGTCCCTGAAGCTCATGGTGTGTGTGCATATGATGCCGACAGAAAAAGCTGAGTTTGTTAGGAGAGGAAAGAATGCTAGGTGCGGACCCAACAAATGTGCACAACAGAGAATGTGGCACATCCACAGAAAAGCTCCTTAGTGCAAGTGTGGTGTGAGGAACAGGAGAATCCTGGGAGATGGATGAAAGGAGTAAGCAGGTAATAGACCATTTATTTAATCAATTTAATCAGTTTCCCTTGTTCCTTAGCCAAGCTTCCCACATACTCACCCATTGACTTGGAATGTCCTGACTAGGGAAGGGAGCCTCTGGTCCTCTGAGCGACTCAGTTTCTTGCTTTGAATCAGTGACTGGGCACTCTGGTTTATACATCAGTCTCTATGAGCCAGGTTAATGTTAATTGGACCCTGAAAAAAATGGGCACCCTCATGGTGTGTGACATCAGACTCCTGCGCCTGCATGACTAAAGCCAACCTGTGACAAATCTGCCAAGTTAACTGTGGCCCTGAGAGGCTTCCTGCTGGCTACCAAGCCAGCCTCTCCCTAGCCCCTCTCCGCACTGCCATATTCATTAGCCATCTACCTCTTACCGTGAGTTGCTTTTTGTTTCTGTTTTTGTTTTTAAGACAAAGTCTTGCTCTGTCACTGAGGATAGGAACAGTGGTGTGATCATAGCTCACTGCAACCTCAAACTCCCAGGCCCAAGCAATCCTCCCACCTCCAACTCCCAAGTAGCTGGGACTGTGAGTGCATGCCACCACACCCAGCTAACTTGATTTTGTTGTTGTTATTTTGTTTGAAGAGACAGGGTCTTTCTGTGTTGCCCAGGCTGGTCTCAAATTCCGGGCCTCAAGTGATCCTCCTGACCTGGCCTTCCAGAGCACTGGGATGACAAGTGTCTGCTCAGTGTCCTATCATGTTCTTAGTCTGATTTTGCAAGTGAAGAAACTGAGGCTCAAAGAGATTAAATGATGGGACATACAGCCAATAGGTCGGGGAGCCAACAGTTGAACCCAAGTTTGTCTGACCACAAAGTTTCCGATTATTACCACCCTGTCTCTTTTGATATTAGCAATACCTAATAGGATAAACAGGCTCCAAAAGCCCTTTCTTATCAAAGCAATAGCTAACTACATTCACACAAGCTGCTGTGCTTAATCACACAAGAACAGAGATCAACACACACGTACTCATCCCACGCCTTTGTGTTATTGCTTGAGTCTTTTGTGCCCTGGTCCACAGCCTCCTCTTGTCCTTCTCTCCTCCATATGCCCAGTACAGTAGGAGCACTATGAATCAGCAGGGAAGTGCCCTTTTCCAAAGCTAAATAAGGGGCTGAGCCCTAAAACCAGCAGTAAACCCCACGAGGCTTTATTAATTCAAACAAACTGTAATCCGTAGTAGGGGGATTTCTAGGGGCACAAACAGGAGTGAAGATGACTCCCAAAGGAAAAAAGAAAGGGAAAGCCAGGCTGCCCACCTGTTTATTGCCCACAGTTCTTCCTCCAGCCCAAACCACATCTCCTTAATAGGGAAGAGGAGTGCAGCCCTATCAGGGAGTTTTTATTCTTAGTTCAGGAAAAGAGCAAAAGATGTTTCTTTAGCGTGCAACATGTCAGCCTCCAATTTCTCATTTCCCTCTCCTCCCTTCTCCCTCCACCCCACCCCAAGCCCTGGTGTTTGTGGCCTTTTGCTTGCATAAAAATATATTTCCCATCTGACACTGTTGAAATAATCCATAGCACCTTCTTAGAGATGAGATGAACAGGAAGGTGCGGAAAATGCAATCAAAATTTCCACTGTTTCTCTGCAGCTGAGCTTCTGGAAAACAAAATAAAGTCGTCTGGACCTTGCTTTGCGGGCCCACAAGGTCTAAGAGGGGCTCTGATGTCGGGGGCGAGTCCTCAGCGTCGCAGGAGCCCTAATCATGATGGAGAGGTGAAGCTGTCTTGCTGCTGGCCGTGGAGAAGGAAGCCTTCCTGGGCCACTGCCCTGCCAGGGAGTGGGAGGTTAAAAAAATGGTTTTCCATCTGAGAGGCTCCAAATTATGAAGATAGCCATCGATGGGTTTCATTTGGCCAGTTTTTTCTCTCCATAAAACTTCCTGGTGTCATTTTAAGTACCCAGGAACGAGCTCTTGCTGCAAGTGGCTGTGAATGCCATTTAAGGGCTGGCTTGCTCCTGGGGAGTCAGGGCTTGGGCTTGCTCCAAGGTTTTTCATGGATATCTAGACAAAGGTGGGATCCCATTTGTTACTAGGAACCCACCCCAAAGGGATATAATGGGTGGCGGTGCTGGTGGTGGTGGGGGTTGTGTGTGTGTGTGTGTGTGTGTTTTAGGGGCCATTGGTATCCTCCCTGAAGTCAAGTTGAAAGGTCAATCCCTGTGTTAGAAACTTTTCTAAAAACTCCACATATTTGTTACCCACTATGTGAAGCTGAGCGTCTTGTCTTAAATTTAGTAATACCTTTTTTTTCAAATGTCAGAGGAGAAGACCCTGTAGAGATTGAGCGTTCATTGTACACAGGCCATCTGTGTTTGATCTCATCAGTCTCACTGGTTTTCCCTCCGCCCTTCATCTTTCCAGACTGAGGGGTCCTTCTACCCAAGGAAAAGTCTATGCTCATCTTTACCCTTCAAAGTTGATTCCCTTCCATGGGGAGGTGGACAGGCCAGGAAAAACACCAGCTAAATAGAGAGGGCTTTCTATCTGGGCATGGATGTGAACTTTCTATGCTACCTTCTAAAAATAAATTGCAAGCATGTAGGTGATGAGGGAGATGCAAAATCAATTCTCCCTTTCTTCCAGGGTGCAGGGGTAGACAACCTTATCCTGCCTTTACTGCAGCAATAGTAGTATGGGTACGTCACAAAGTTCTTGCCAGTAGAATATGAGCAGAAATAATATGCATAACTCTTACAGACATTAAAAGAATGAGCATTCCTCATTCCTCCTTCATGCTTTTATGCTTTTGCTCTCTTTCCTCCAGCTGGACAGTTGGAACCTGCAGCAACCAGGCTTTTTTTTTTTTTTTTTTATATGGAGTCATTCTGTGGCAAACAAACTCTTGGGTGACTGCT
>NW_016107357.1:9295590-9340439 GCF_001604975.1 Cebus imitator
ATATATATATATAAAGGTATTGCTTCACTCACTTCTCTCTTTCTTCTTTAGGATCTCTCCCTGACTAGGAGCACTGGTAGCCTTCTTGCCACCATGAAGCCCTGGGAAAGACACAAGTAAAGGGCCATGATGTCACTTAGTCACTGCATAATTCTTGACTTGCTCACTTCTGAAGTTCCTTCTGTTATATGCAAAAGCTAAATCTCCTCATTACTTTAAAAAAAAAAGAGATAGAGAAAGGCCAGCCATAGTGGCTCACGCCTGCAATCCAAGCACTTTGGAGGCCAAGGCGGGCGGATCCCCTGAGGTCAGGATTTCAAGACCAGCCTGACCAACATGGTGAAACCCTGTCTTAAAAAAAATAAATAAAAGAGAGAAAGAGAGAGAGACCATAACAATAGAGGATCCACAAAAATATAGACCACATTGCTTTTATTTCCTCAGTATCCAGCATTCTTTTACGACCTATAACATGTAAATTGCACGTCAGAATTTCACATTTAGTTTTCAAAAATACATTGTGTGAGACTTCCACTTTCCAGTCTAATATGTAAAAAGCTGAAAAGTCACTTCTCTGGTCTTCAGAACAAGAAAAATCTGACAATCAACAGATCTTCTTAGAGCCATCAGAGAATTGAGGTCACGGGAAAAATTGCTGCCCTAAAACTAGAGGAGGCTGGAGGGCAAATACTGAGAATCACAAGTTATCAGGAGCAGAAAAGTCCGGAGCAAAGACAGCAACTGGAGGCAATATTGATAGAAACATTTTAAGCTGTAATTGCTAAAATTCTGAAAGCTCAGTGTAGACTCACTTGAGAGTTAAGACCTCTGAGGAAGTCAGTGTTGATGGTAGGGGTGGGAGGCAAGCGGGAGGTGGTGGGGGTGGGGGATGCTTTCTGGAGTTGTAGGTTCTCATGCTAAGGACCAGATAAAAACCCTGTCACGCATCCAGCAGGGGGAGGAGAACAGTAACCATTTTGAAATAGGCATTGAGCTCTCTGTTCCTAAGATATGCTCTTCAAGGAAAACTATTTTACCACAGCCTAATCTATTGGAGTTTTACCAAAGCCTAACTGACCTGGGGAAAGGTAACAAAGCTCCAGCCCCATCTAGCCCTTGCTATGGGGGAAGGGAAATACCAACTCAAACTCATTAAAAGAGTAAGACAATCTATAAAATTATTTTCCTCCCCTGACATCTTACCATCACATCAATAGGGCTCCTGTAGAAACATTGTGAATTACAGCTTAAAAAGGCTACAAGTCTCACACCCTATTTAGGGAGTCTCCAAGAAAATCTAAAGAAAATAAGGAGTCAATAATATGGCCATAAAGGAAAAAGCCTTAGCCTGTGACACCGCATTACAACTCATAGTGAACACAGGCTAACTCCTAGTAAGATAAATGTGAACTTTCACATTTAAGGCCTATTTACTTCAGTTCCTTTTACTTGGTGCATTACGTCCAGTTTTCAACAGCAACGAGAAAATTATAAGGCAGGCTGAAAGGCAAAAATCACTCTAAGAGTCAAAGCAGGCATCAAACCAGACTCAGCTATGGCAGAAATTTTGGAATTAACTAAGAATTTAAAATAATGATAAATAATATGCTGAGGGCTATAATGAAAAAGTAAATAATATGCAAGAAAAGATAAGTAATGTAGGAATAGAGATGGAGACTTTGAGAAAAAATTTAAAAGAACAATTAAAAATCAAAAACACTGCAACAGAAATGAAGAATGCCTTTGATGAACACATCAATAGACTAGACATGGCCAAGGAAAGAATCACTGAGCTTGAAGATATGTCAGTAGAAACTTTGAAAACAGAAATGCAAAGAGATAGAATAATAAAAAGGATAAAACAGAAATAAATTATAAATTCAATGCAATCCCAAATGTCATTCTAGGAAGTTATTTTGTGGATATTCACTGACTGTAAAGTTTATATGGAAAGGCAAAAATCCAGAGTAGCCAACACAATAACGAAGAAGGACAAAGTTGGCGGACAGACATTATTCAACTTCCAGACCATTACAAAGCTACAGTAAATAATACTATGTGACATTAATTATGAGCGAATTTTTGAGTAAGTAATATACAGAGATGTAATATGCACCAAAAAAACCCAAAATGGTGGAAAGACTGAAGTTCTATAGGAGTAAATTGTCTATTTCACTGAAATTTAAGTTAGGATAAAACAGAAGTAGATTTTGATAAATTAATAAACACATTGTAAGTCATAGAACAATTATGTTTAAAATAATTCAAATTATTTTCAAAATATTCAGGGAATTATACTAGAAGATATCCAGTAATACAGAAAAGCAGCAAAGGAGGAGCACAGAAACAAAAAAGATAGGATACATATGTAAAACAAAATGCAAAAAGGCAGATGGAAATCTAACCACATTAATAATAACATTAAATGGGAACAGATTAAGCAATGTAATCAAAATGTAGAGATTGTCGGTTAAAATTCTTAAAAGCAAGACCCAAGAATATGGTGTCAACAGGAGACTTACTTTAAATTCAAAGATACAAAGAGAGTGAAAGTAAAAAGATAGAAAAGGATATTCCAGGAAAACATCAACCTCAGCCCTAAAAGAGCTCACATGTCCACACTGAGACAAAATGGATTTTCAAACAAAAAACAATTTTTACCTATAAAAATGTATATCTCACAGCAACACAAGAGTCAACTGATTAAGAAAAATAACAATTCAAGCATGTATGCATCTAACAACATTTCAAAATATAGCAAAAATTGACAAATGAAAAGACATTCAATGATTTTATTACACTGTATGCAATAATGAATAGAACAACGAATTTAAAAAGTAAAGAAAAATGGAGGACTTAGCCAAGTAAATCAACTAGTCTTAACAAACATCTTTATAACAAGCTATTCAACAACAGCAAAATGCACATTCTGCTCAATGAAAACTTGTATGTAATTGTTCGTAGCAGCATTATTCAGAAAATCAAACAAGTGAAAGCAAACTATATGTTCAATAACTAATAAATGAATGAATAAAATGATGTATACATAATATTCAGCTAACTAAATGAAATATAAACAATTGCTACAACACTTAAACTCATTGAAACTGCTACATTAAGTGAAAAAAGCATAAGTCACAAAAGATCACACATGCCATGACTGCATTTATATGAATGCAGAGAGTTGGCAAGTCTGGAAAATAACAGTAAACGGGAGTTTTCATAAGGCTAGGAGAGAGGGGGCAATTCAAAATTATTGCAAAAAGGAATGGAATTTTTTTGGAGGGCAAAGAAAATTTCTAAAATTATTTTGAAGCTATGGTTGAATGACTATGAATATACTAAAAATACTGAATTGTACACTTTAAATGAGTAAATAAACTTAATACACCATTTGCCAACTGACCTTCTGCTTCCTCTGTTGCTTTTAAACGTTTGTTACCCACCACCTCCAAAAAGCTTCTCTAATTCTCACTCTGAATACTTGTTTATTTCCTGTCTAGTAAACCACATTGAATTCCATTTATCAAATTTTTTTTTTTTTTTTTTTTTTTTTTTTTTTTTTTTTTTTTTTTTTTTTCTGAGCTGGAGTCTTGCTCTGTTGCCCAGGCTGGAGTGCAGCGGTGCAATCTAGGCTCACTGCAACCTCTGCCTCCTGGGTTCAAGTGATTTTCCTACCTCAGCCTCCTGAGTAGCTGGGATTACATTCACGTACCATCACACCTGGCTAATTTTTGTATTTTTAGTAGAGACAGGATTTTGCCATGTTGGCTAGGCTGGTCTCGAACTCCTGACCTCAGGTGATCCACCCGCCTTGGCCTGCCAAAGGGCTTGGATTACAGACGTGAGCCACCATGCCCAGCAGCAACAAAGCTTTGACATGCAGGTGACACTGGTGTCACAGAGCAGTGACTTGGAAGGAAGTGGGGTCTCAGAATGACCGGGCAGAGCAGAGCTTCACACCAGCCTGGAATGCTCACCTGGAACTACCCATGAGAGAGACTGAAACTGTTTGTTCTAAGTCACTGACATGCTGGGGCCTCTTTGGTACAGCAGGATAGCCTCACCCTAGCTAATGCACATAAGAAAGTTCTGTTCCTCTTCCTCCCTGGAGGAGGGGGAAAGGCACAGATGTTGAAGTATTGATGGCCACTGTTTAGTAGAGATTTTTGCTTTTGTTTTCAGTGCAAAGGTTTCAAAAGTGCTTTGAGCCATCTTCATTCATTCATTCAATCCACAGGATTGCCCAAGTACCTCTATGTGTAGGGAGACAGTATGTTGCCTGCCTCCCATACCAAACATTCTCTGCCCACCCTACACCCACCATGTCCAGGAAAGCCACCTTCCCAGGTTTTCGGGAAATAGGATCCATAGAGATGAAATGCAAATTGCTGGTCAAATGCCTTGCTGTGTGGGCAGTAGATGGAGAACAATGAGTATGGAGTGTTTAGGTCAAGAAAAGCCTTCTCTGTGCTTGGGTACCAGTCTCATTCCTGCTGTCACAGACTTGCAATTGTTCACTTCCATTTATTCACCACTAAATGTATTCCTGACACACAAATCTCCCTCCTACCCGAGGCTGTGTCTTTCACTGCGGTTGTTGTCAATAACTGTTCAAAGGAGGCAGGGGCTATGTTTGGTCAGAAGGCTTAGGGGCATGCCCTGACTCTTTTTTTTTTTCTTTTTTTTTTTTTTAGACGGAGTCTCGCTCTGTCACCAGGCTGTAGCGCAGTGGCACACACAATCTCAGCTCACCACAACATCTGCCTCCTAGGTTCAAGTGATTCTCCTGCCTCAGCTTCCCAAGAAGCTGGGATTACAGGTGCACGCCGCCACGTCAGGCTAATTTTTTTGTATTTTAGTAGAGGCAGGGTTTCATCATGTTGCCCAGGCTGGTCTTGAACTCCTGAGCTCAGGCAATCCACCTGCTTCGGCCTCCCAAAGTGCTAGGATTACAGGCGTGAGCCTCTGCTCCTGGCCCGGCCCAGTGTGCCCTGACTCTTAACACTTCCCAGTGGCATTTAACTTCTAGTCTCTAGAATTTGGCTTTCTCATCTATCAAATGGGACAATTTTTTCTGTCCTGATGGTCTCACAGAGTTGTTTTAAAGTTGAGATGCAAATATGGAGTTTATGAGTTTTTCTGACTCCCATCATTTGTAGCCCTATGGGCACATGAGTGCACTAGACACCCCAAAACTGAGGGTGATACAACCTGACATGGTGACCCCCAAATGAACTACTGCCCGCTATTTATGAGGCCCAGCCTAGACATTTCCAGGTCTGCAAATATTTTCTGAGGCCTTAGTGAGAGTAAAGGGGCCGCCTAGATGTCCATCAATAGATGAAAGAATAAACAAATTGTTGTATAAACATACGACAGAATATATTTCAGCAGTAAAATGGAGGTACTAACACACACTACAATGTGGATAAACTGTGAAGGCATTGTGCTACGTGAAAGAAGCCAGACACAAAAGGTCACATATTGTTTGGTTCCATGTACCTGAAATATTTAGAATAGCTAAATCCATAGAGACGTAAGACAGGCTGGGGTTGCCAGAGGATGCAGCAGAGAGGGGAAAATGAGGAGAAACTGCTGATGGGTAGGGAATTTTATTTCGGAGGGGTGGAAATATTTTGGAACTAGTTAGAGGAGGAGGTGGCATAGCATTGTGAATGAGTAAATGCCACTGAATTGTTGACTTTAAAATGCTTAATGTTATGTTATCAGAATGTCACCTCAATAATTATTTTATATGAAAGAAGCCAATTAAATGATAGCGTTTCCCAATGGAACCTCAGGAGTGGCTGCCTATGCACCTTGTGATGAGTTATTCTTTAAGCTCTCTGAGGAGATTCTCCTCCATTCCCTCCACTCAGAACCCTTCCTCACACAACGCCGTTTCATTCAATGTTGTTGCGTTACAACTGTGATGAGAGAAAAAACAGATTCCCAGCTGGGGTAACTATCTGTGTGAGTTTGCACATTCTCCCCATGTCTGCATGGGCTTTCTTCAGGTACTCCGGGTTCCTTCCCCATCCCAAAGCTGTGCATCCCAAAGAGGTTCACTGGTGCGTCTCCATGGTCCCAGTGTGAGTGTGTGTGGGTGTGTGATTGTGCCAGCAAAGGAATAGCGTCCTGTCCAGGGTTGATTTCTGCCTTGTGCCCTGAGCTCCTGGGATGGACTCTGGCAACCCCTGACCCTGAAATGGAATAAGCAGGCTGGAAAGTGAATGAATGAATGAATACAAATTATTGTCCAATAAAAATCTGTAAAGTAGACAATAATCATAAAAATGTAAGACAATAAAAAACATGGCACCAAAATGCTCCACAAGCCACCATATTGATTACTGTTTCTTCCTGAACTTCATGGTGGTCAGAGATGGTCCTGATGGTTTTCCCTTTGCAAACATTTATTCATTGGTGTAACCAACCATGACCACTGTCACTTACTGATTACTTATTTTCCAAAATTGGGTAAATATCTTGTTTTGATTAATTTTTCACATGCATATACATATATACCTCATATTTATTTCATGTGTTTAATAGTAGAAGTGTTTTGGGTCTCTTCTTACAAGTTTGGTGATATTTTTGTGACGAGAAATATGCCAGAGGAACTTTACTCTTGTTTATATCAATTAGCCTATGGCAAAATTGCTTTCATTATACATCATTTCACTGAAAGTCATAGTTCCTGAGGACCCATCTACGACATTCAGTGGGGACTTACGCACTTGTAAAGTACTAACTGCTCTTGGAGTTACCATGTCTTTGATGTAACAAGGGCTGAATCAGGACTTGATTAATTTCACCAACTGGCTGCCTTAGCTTCTGGGTTCTTGCTCGACCAGCTTGAGTCGGGACACTCTGAAATTTATATATATATTCACTACATCCTACAAATATTGGAACAGCCATTTCAGAGAAATTAGGCAGATCCAGGTTTCCAGGACAGAATTTTAAAAGTGAAAACCAGGCTGGGCACAATGGCTCACACCTGTAATCCCAGCACTTTGGGAGGCCCAGGTGGGCAGATCACAAGGCCAGGAGTTCGAGGCCAGCCTGGCCAAGGTGGTGAAACCCCATCTCTACTAAAAAAATTGGCCGGGCATGGTGGCATGTGCCTATAGTCCCAGCTACTTGGGAAGCTAAGGCAGAAGAATCACTTGAACCTGGGAGGCCAAGGTTGCAGTGAGCTGAGATCATGCCGTTGCACTCCAGCCTGGGCAACAGAGCAAGACTCTGTCTCAAAAAAAAAAAAAAGCGAAACTGTCTGTGTGACTGGGTGACTGGGAGGATATGCAGATTAAGGATGCTGGCTTTAACTCCCGTTTTTATGTTTACCTAAGTATTTCAGAACCATTCTACAATAAACAGGATTTGTTTATGTAATTTTAAGGAAAATACAGATAGGAATAGTTTGTATAAAGCTGTAGTATATGCACTCATCAGAATTGATATTCATTCATCAGACCTTTATTTATTTATTTATTTATGAGAGGGGGTCTTGCTCTGTTACCCAGGCTGGAGTGCAGTGGTGTGATCTCGGCTCACTGCAATCTCCACCTCCCAGGTTCAAACAATTCTCTTGCCTCAGCCTCCTGAGTAGCTGGGATTACAGGAACACGCCACCATGCCCGGCTAATTCTTGTATTTTAGTAGAGATGGGGTTTCACCATGTTGGCCAGGCTGGTCTCGAACTCCTGACCTCAAGTGATCCGCCTGCCTCGGCCTCCCAAAGTGCTGGGGTTACAGGTGTGAGCCACTGTGCCCGGCCTCATCAGATCTTTAGAAGTCCACATAACAAATGTTTCTGGAGCCCTGGTAGGTATGAAGCTTATAAAAATGAGAATGTCTCTCTATAAGACAGTCACGTGGTGGCTCACACCTGTAATCCCAGCACTTTGGGAGGCCAAGGCGGGTGGATCACCTGAGGTCAGGAGTTCATGACCAGTCTGACCAATATGGTGAAACCCCGTCTCTAAAAAAAAAAAGAAAGAAACGAAGACAGTTCATGGTGATCATCACCCTCCTGTACGATGTGTGATATTAGAAGCATTCAGAACGCAATGTGGAAGCACCGTGGGGAAGGTGAAGTAGCTCTACCCAGAGGAGGCAGGAAGAACTTTACAGATTTCCGTCCCTGCCAACTGGTCTACCCGTGTTCTTCATTTCTCTACTCTTCATTGCTGCCTTTCCTCTTTTGCTTGTATCATACCCTGTCCTTCCTCCACTTCCGAATTACGTATCACTTGCTGATTGTATCATGCCTAAACATGTTGTATGCTACTTATCTTTTCTTGTACGTATTTCCCCAACAAATAATAATATATTTAAAGACAGAGCTGCTATTTTCTACCTTTCAGTAACTACAGCATCCTTAAAAAAGGTGTGCTACTGATGGTTATTTTATCACACATACATTCTGAATCCATCAGTAATATAATAGGACTGGGCATGGTGGCTCACACCTGTCATCCCAGCACTTTACGAGGCTGAGGCTGGAGGATTACTTGAGCCTAGGAGTTCGAGACCAGCCTGGGCAACATAGCAAGACCTCGTCTCTACAAAAATAAAAAAATTAGCCGGGTGTGGTGGCTGAAGAGGGAGTCTGAGGTGGGAGGATCGCTTCATCCCAGGAGGTGGAGTTTGCAGGGAGCTGAGATCGCACCTCTGCACTCCAGCCTGGGAGGCAGAGCTAGCCCCTATCTCAAAATGATAATAATAATAATAACATAATTAGCATGCCAGAATAATCTTTACTATTTGGTTTGTAAAATTCTTAAGATGCGTTTTTAAGAGAATCACTGTCATAAATTAAGAGCTGGTGGGCACAAAGCCAGGTTACTCATAACGTTCTCTATCTTTAAGGGGGACGAAAGTAGACTGAAGAAGCGGCTGAAAACATGAGAGTTTCGTAAAGCCATTAAGTTCATTAGTTGTACCAAAAATGGAAACTCTGAATAAAATGTGTTCCCACACAATTCACTTTTGTTTAAAACCTTACTACAAGGTAAGGCATGAAAAGAATCATTGTCTAGGTTGGAAATGATTCTTTCTCTAGAATGAGAAATGATTTCTGAAAACACTCTTTAGATAAACAAGACCCTTTTCAATGTATCTTCAGAAAGGCTTGTTGCATTCCTTTTGTTTCAGCCTGATGGTAAGTAACAGTGAAGCCCAAAGTAACAGTAGCTAAAGTGAAGTAAGAGTTTATTTCCTTCTTAGATTTAAGAAATCTGGAGGTAGCCTGGTGCGGCCCTCCACGGTGTCAGGGAACCAGGTCTTTCAGCTTGTTGCAGCCACGCTTTCTACTGTGAAAAGCTCAAGTCCAAAGGCATTTCATCATTTGATTATGAAGCAGAAGGACGAGCCTTTCCAAAGCTCTCCAAGGCCTTGGGAAAGTTCTAGGGCAGAGAGACAGAAGGGTAGGACGCTGGCTCCTTGGTATCCTTGAAAAATAGGGCAGCTGGGACAGAGGCCTGAGGAATCCTCATCCTTGAAGTCTTACCTATCCCTGAGAGTGTCAGAGTCCTGGAGAGTCCTATGCCAACAAGCTGATCAGAGAAACCTCTTCCTGCGTGGTTTTTTTCCCAGCTTCATTGTGTTTTTTTCCCTATATTTTAGAACATGTTTTATTCTCATGATCAGAAACTGAAGGAAAAAGAAAGAAAACATATCCCAGAGGAATACCACTCTTTTTTCCTAAAGTGGTATTTACTATTACTCTACCTTTGAAATCTGAAAGAGAAAAGCAAAGTATATCATTTCAGCCAGCAAGACAGTGGGAACCGGAAACTGGAAGGGAATATAAAACCCCTTCATCAAAATACTCAGTATGGTGACTGGTCATTTATTCATTTGTGCATTCACTCTGTCTTTCTTTCCATCATTTGCTTAATAATCATTTATAGAGAAGCTACTACGCACTTAGGATACAAGAAAACAAATTAGATACAACCCCTGGCCTCATAAGTATTGTCTGCCGGCAGGGGGTGGGGGGTGAGGGTGGAGCGGGCAGGGGACAGGCATTCGTCAGACACCACACATAAGGATGTTAAACTACAGCCGGGCTAAGTATTGCACCACAAAGGTGTGCCTGGGCTGGGGGGAAGAGGTAACCTCATTGTCATTCCCAGCTCTGGGCTGTCTCCATCATCACTGACTTGGCTGTGGGCTGTAGCAGAGCCTCCTTCCTGCTGCTCCCTCTCCAGTCCGTCTTGCAGCTCCTTTTACTGCCGACCTTCCCACTGTTCTGTTTTCTGTACACACGGTTGCTCCGTATTGTCAATTGTCTTTTTCTTTCTTTCTTTCCTTGAGACAGGGTCTGGCTGTGTCACCTAGTCTGGAATGCAGTGACATGATCATAGTTCACTGCATCCTCGAACTCTTGAACTTAAGAGATCCTCCCACCTCTAACGCCTGAGTAGCTGGGACTATAGGCACACCACCATGCCCAGCTAAATTTTGTTTTTTGTTTTTAATTTTTGTAGAGACAGGGTCTTTCTATGTTGCCCAGGCTGGTCTCAAGTTCCTAGGCTCAAGCAGTCCTTCTGCCTCAGCCTCTTAAAGTGCTAGGATTAGAGGCCTGAACCATCACGCCCAGCTCCTCCTGCCAATCATCTTAACGTTAAAGAACTCTGTCTAGCTTGGCCCTCCTGGGGGATCTCACCTCTCCCAGCATCTCCACTAGCCCATATGGCACCTTTGATGCAGATTTTTAAAAGGTGGCTCTTCCAGCCTTTGACCAAGGCACACAGCTTGGGGACCCGCGCTCAGGTTGAATTTGAGTCCCTAATTCTCTGCTTTCCTGTTTTACCTCTGCAGGTAGACAACATCCCTCTTGAACAGAAATTTTCATCTTTTTTGTGCTTAAATTCTCACAGCCATCAAGTGTCTAAGCACTGGACACATGGCACAATGTCTTCTTGGGGAGAGATATGACCAACTGACTGAATCTGACTCTTTTTTTTTTTTCTGAGATGGAGTCTGACTCTGTTGCCCAGGCTGGAGTGCAGTAGTACGATCCCAACTCACTGCAACCTCTGCACCCTAGATTCAAGCAATTCTCCTGCCTCAGCCTTCCTGGTGGCTGGGACTAACGGGTGTACACCATTATGCCTGGCTAATTTTTGTATTTTTAGTAGAGACCGGGTTTCACCATATTGGCTAGGCTGGTCTTGAACTCCTGACCTCAGGCGATTCACCTGCCTTGGCTTCCCAAAGTCCTGGGTTTACAGGCATGAGCCACCATTCCCGGCTTGATTCTTAAGTGACAGCAGCTTTCAGTGGAATCCTGCTCAGCCTCCACATGTGCTCTTGGAAAATATTCACCCAACCCGAACACCACAAGAGGCCTTGATTTTCCAGGGCAGTCCTGATTGTGAATCTTTGAATCTCACTGTCTAATCGTGATCATGGAAAACTTTGTCACTTCCTTAAGGCCTCTGTTTCTCCAACTGCAAAGCAAAAGGAATAGCTAGGCACTTTATGTACACAGAGAGCTGGGAATAGAGGACAAATCAGGGCACTTTGAAACCTTCAGTGACTGAAGGGACACGGGGGGAAGAAGCGTGGTGGAGAGAAGGAGGAGTTAACGGGTCCTGTCTCCCCTGATCTTCACAAGTGAACCGAGCTCACCACAGGAACTGAGAAGCAGTTGGGGCCCACTGCTCTGGGGAGAGCGACTTCACCGGTGCGGCCCTTATCTGTTTGCAAGAGCCGTCTCCTTCCTGGGCCCCAGCCACCTGTGGTTGACTGAAGCTCTCAAATGAAGTTTGACCCAACCACACAACACCCAACCTGAACACCACAATAGGTCTTGGATTTTCCAGGGCAGTCCTGATTTTGAATCTTTGTCTCACTGTCTAAACATGGTATGTGCCAGTTCAGGGCCCAAAAACCTGATCAGCTGCAGACTGGGGGTCCTAGGTGGGAGGTTAAAGTGGAGACCTTGCCTTGTTTCTCACTGGCACCCCAGGCTCCCCACTCTGACCTGAGCCACATGGGGCCACCTCTCCTACTGCTCCACTTCCTGAGCCTGGGCCCTGCCCTCCCACTGTCCCAGGACTCTCATCTGACCGTCTTGACAATGGCGGGTTCACTGGGGCCTCATTGTCTAATTCACCAGGGACCAGCAGTGGGATGTGGGTTGGGGATGTTTTGGGGTGCACAGGTCTTTTGATGGATGGCACTCAGATCCTATCAGAACAGGGGCTGAAAGCAGGTAGAGGCAGGAGAAGCCCCACTTTCCTCGGCATCCTGCATGGGTGAACAGAAACAGGAAGCAGAGGAGCGTGACGGGCTGGGAGACACCAGAACGCAGCGTGCCGTGATGCTGCTCTGCCGCCCGTGAATACCGAATCTTCCAAGGGGGCCATTTCCTCGTCTATACAAAGGGCCTGTAGCTGGACAGGATGTGTGCTGAGTGGCCGCCCAGCCGTGGCTCCTCTCCGAGAACAGCAGCTCCTGGCAGTTTCCTGAGCGCAGTGACCCTGCTGCGTACCTGTGAGCCCACCCCTGTCGGGGCCTGGGAGCCTCCTCTGTCTGAGGTGGCCCTGTGGGAGCTGGCAGGAGAAGCCCCACATAGAGGGGACTCCTGCGGCTGAGGGACAGCCAGGAGAAGGGCGGTGGAGGAACTCGTGAGGGAGGAGAAGCCATGAGGCAGGGCGAAGGCACGTGAAGACAGACGGAGCGGCAGGAGCACGAGGAGCAGCCGCAGAGGCTGCAGGGTCTCTGGGAGACTGAGTCACGCCTTGGGCAGAGCACTCGGTGGGGCACAGCACAGGCACTGCTTCTGAGGGCGCACCTGCTGCTGTGGAATCCTGAACAACACTCCAGTTCTCCTAAAAATCTGATTGTCTTGATACCAAATTGATTCGATTTCCAGTGTTGCTTTACTTCCAGCTTAGCCCTACAATTGCGCTCCCTGGCCAGTGGGACCAGCACTGGTTTCTGTTCTTTGCAAACTGAGACAGTCAACAGCTGGTGTCGGAGGTTCATCTCAGCCCACTTTACAGAGGAGAAAACAGAGTCACAGAGGGTAAGTACCCTGCCCAAGGCTGTGGCTGATAAGTGCCAGAGCCACGGTTGGAACTCGGAGCTGCTTGATTCCAACTTCTTTCCTACCATGCCCAGGTATTATGGCCGAAAAAAAGAGAAACCTTGAATGTTATACCTACAACCAGGCCGGAGTTCCAGCCGTGTCCTGGTTCTCATCATGCAGACATGCTTTGAACCTAAAGGTGGAAAGTGGAAAAAGGGGGAGAATGTCAAGTGGAAAATATTTTGTTCTCTGTCTCATCATTAGAAGAAAGGAAAGGGGTGTGTGTCTCATTTTTCTTAACAAAAGCAACACAGGAAGAAAATTGTTTATTAAACCAGGCACAGTGGCTCAGGCCTGTAATCCCAACACTTTGGGAGGCCGAGGCCAGTGGATCACTTTGAGCTCAGGAGTTCCAGACCAGCCTGGGCAACATAGTGAAACCCCATCTCTACTCAAAATACAAAAATCAGCTGGGCATGGTGGCATGTGCCTGTAGTCCCAGCTACTTGGGAGGCTGAGGCATGAGAATCGCTTGAACCCAGTAGGCAGAGGTTACAGTGAGCCAAGATTGTACCACTGCATTCCAGCCTGGGTGACAGAGTGAGACTGTGTCAAAAATGTGTGTGTGTGTGTGTGTGTGTGTGTGTGTGTGTGTGTGTGTGTATTTTTGAAGTGGCCAGTCAGGAAGGAAGTGAACATTGTTGGTCTTTCAAGGCTTCTAGGAACCGTGTCTGATCTCCCACTGGCTCCATTCTTGCCAACCTCTCCTAAACACTCCGACCTAGAGAACTTCACTCAGTTGTTAGATGTCAAAGTGAGAGGCATATCTGTTTTCGCTCATCTTTCAAAATTGAGTTCCACTGCCTTCTCCTCCAGGAAGCCTTCCTTGATTCTCTGTCTCATTTCTGCTGTTCTTCACATTCAGGATTAAATCCCTCTCCTCTGTGTCCCCAACTTTTCCTGTGCAGTAGTGCATCTCTCCGACCTGGTATTCATCAAACCAGATTACGATAATTAGCTCACACTGTCAGGCCCTCAGGGTAAGGGCAAGTCTTCTTTAACTTCCTTTTAACTTCATACTATAAGTACTTAGCCAAGGGCCTAGCTTGTAGTAGATGCTCAATAAATTTTGCTGAATGAATAAAAGAAAAGAAAGGAAGCAGGGAGGACATTTTGAGAAATATGAATTTTTTTTTGAGATTTGTCTCAAAAATATGTGTCTAGTACTTGTCCACAGATGGCAATTCAAGTCAGGATTCTATTTTCTGCAAATGACTGAGTTTCTTCACTCCAGTTGCATCTTGGGCACCTAAGGCAGGAGGAACTTGGGGTAGATTTAGAGAGATTTGGGAACATTGTGTCTGAGGAGTATGTGTGTATCCCAACACATTTGTGAACTAAATAGGTGTCTCTGAACCACATACAAAAGGCAAACATGCCACATTTTGTCTCCCTGGAACTTAGTAACTTAGCAATTTCACCTTTCAGACCACAGCCACCCACTAGCATCCAAATCGCTTATGCAGAAGGGAGCTGGTTCTCTTGTTCTCTAAGCCCAGAAAAGGCCCTAGCAAGAGGTGGGTCTTCAATAAAGACTTCCTGAATGATTAAATAAGTGAGAAGAGGACCTGAGAGCAGCTTAGATGCCACAAAATTTCTGCCATAAATATCTTGAACTTCACGCCCAGGAGAACCCTCACGTTCTCACTCAAGGCAGTTTACAAACAGTTCTATCAGATTTCATTATCTCATTCTATACTCACTGGAGACAAAAAAAATTGGAAGAAAGGACAAAAGTTTTTACTGCACCTATAGAAATATGTTTTCTTTATTATCTAGGAAGAAGGAAAAGTAGATACAAGACTTCAAAACACGCAGTAGACAGGGGCTAGTTGTGGCAGCCATAAGCAGCTCCAGTAATGCTGTAGTTCCTGGGAGCATGCCAATATCATAACACACAGCATAACTGACATGCAAAATCATAACCCAGTCATGAAAGGTGGAAAACGTTCATTTCGACATAATTGTCTAAGAAGACAGGCAAGTCAATAAAGCACTTTTTTTTTCTTTTTTTTTTTTTTTAGACAGATCTTACTCTGTCACTCAGGCTGGAGAGTGACAATCAACACCTGGCTAATTTTTAAGTTTTTTGTAGAGATGAGGTTTTGCCATGTTGCCCAGACTGGTCTCCAACTCCCAGCCTCAAGCGATCTTCCTGCTTCAGCCTCCCAAAGTCTGGGATTATAGGCCTGAGCCACCACGCCTGGCCCAATAAAACATTTCTAAAAGTTCTCTATTGATGATAAGTAAAATCGAATAAAGTGAGGTCCTTACAGAATTCATCCAAAAGCGTTTCTATGAGCTGGGGTATTGTGATATCTTTGGGTATTTTTGATGATCAGATTTGTTGCTAATTACCCCTCTGTGGATGACTTGGGGTCCTGTTCATGGGGGAGGTGGGAAGATGTGGTGCCTGGGAGCGCCCCTGTGGGCACCCTGGAGTCGGAAGCCATGATCTGAATCAGTCCTTTTGGACCCACCTCTGATTTTCTTAGCCTGTGGGAAAGGGCTTCTCTAGGAAGTGTGGAATACGATGCTGATTGAACACAATTATAGTTAAGCTTAGGGTTAGTGGCAACTGGGGAGAGAAGAAGGTAGAGAGAGCCACCCAGGGCCAAGTGGGGAGAGAAAGGCCTTGGATACCTTCCCCCTGCCCTGTGAGTGAGGGGGCTGATGTGCAGGCAGCGAGCATATGTGGGGAGTGGCAATCATTACCCCCACCTCCAGGTGGCACTGGATAAGAGAACCCCTTTGCTAGGGTCTGAACGTTTGCCTCTCCCCACAGTCCCCATGTTGAAACCCTCACCCCTACAATGTGTATTAGGAGGTGAGGCCTTTGGGAAGATTCAGTCAAGAGGGTGGAGCCCTCATGAATGGGAACTGTGCCCTTATAAAAGAGACCCCAGAGAGCATGGTATCCTTTCCACCATGTGAGGATGCAATGAGAAAATGGTCTATGAACCAAGAAATGGCCCTCACCAGACACTAAATCTTCTGGCACTTTGATTCCAGACTTCTTGGCCTCCAGAACTGTGAGAAATACATGTGTGCTGTTTATAAGCCACCTAGTCTAAGACACTTCATTAAAGCAGCATGAAGAGACCCTTCTTCCTCCAGACCTCAGTCGGCAGAGCAAGTGACTGCCGTGGAAGTGAGGCTGGACCAAGAGGAACCCAAGGAAAAGGTGCCGCCATGTGGCTTGGACAGGGTGGGCTGGAGGTGGTAAGGGGTGGCAAATGTCCTCCTGCTGCCGAGCACAGGGAAGATTCACTCGGCTCGAGCAGACTTTATTTATTTATTATTTGAGTCAGGTTCTCACTTTGTTGCCCAGCCTGCAGTGCAGTGGCACAATCACAACTCACTGCAGCCTCAACCTCCTGGGCTCAAGTGATCCTCCCACCTCAGCCTCCTGAGTAGCTGAGACCACTGGCACAAGCCACCATGCCCAGCTAACTTTTGTATTTTTGTAGAGATGGCATTTTGCTGTGTTGCCCAGGCTGGTCTTGAACTCCTGAGTTCAAGCAATCCATCTGCCTCTCCCTCTTAAAGTGCTGGAATTACAGGTGTGAGCCACCACACCCAGCCTTGAGGAGACTTTAAAACACCTCCATCAACCCTCTTTGCGAATCCACCCCACACCCGGTGGACATTCAGTGGCCTCCATGATCCCACCTTCGACAATCTTGATGTTCGGCGCTCTGACAGCTCCTGGGCAATCGCTGTGGAAGGCTCCTGAGAGGGAGGAGCGGAGCTGCACCATCCCTCAGACACCTGCCCGGGCTGGTAACCACATAAAATCCAACCGGTGGTCTCACCCGGTAGGTAGACTTTGACCATTAGAAGCAGCACAACAAAACGAAAGCTGCCAGCATCTGTTAGTTGAGAAGCCTGTCGGGAAGCAGCCTTTGCTTGCTTCTTAAAGGTACACGTAAGGCTGGGGGCGTGGCTCAGCCTGTAATCTCTGCACTTTACAAGTCCAAGGTGGGAGGATCGCTTGAGCCCAGGGGTTCCCAATTAGCCTGGGCAACGTAGCAAGACCCTGTCTCTAGAAAATATATATATTTATATTTTATATAATATATATATATATTTTGTAGATAGATATATACATACGTATATCCAGGGATTATGGTGCACACCTGTAGTCCCAGCTACTTGGGAGGCTAAGATGGTACTGGGTTTGGAACCAGGTCTGTCCCTCTGCTGGCAGGGCTGCTTCTCACCTGTGTCAGGGGTACCAGCATCTGGCCAGGCCCAGCCTCTCACCTGGGGCCTCAGGAACAAACCCAGCTGCCCTCCCAGAGATCCAAAGTGGCCCAGGTAGCCTTGCGGAGGGGTACCAGAGTGAAACCAACTGATCATCCCATACCCACCAGAGGTGAGTGCCAATGGGCTTCAGCCCTTCCAGGTGGCATTTCCTGCTGAAAGCAGCAGCTGCTGGCCACCTGCTCTGTCTGAGGGAGCCGAGTCCCACCCCCGGCATCCCTGCAGGAAGTGGAGGGGACTCCAGGGCCCTGGGCTGGGGTCTCTTTCTCATCCTTGATTGTGTAAGTGTCTACGTCATCCAGACCAGACCTTGAACATTCAACAGAGCCACTGTTGAAGTATTCTGGGAAAATAAATTTGGTGGCAAAATCTTGCTTCCTTCTGTTTTATGTATGACATTTCCCTTAAAGGGGGAAAAAAAGTTGGAATGACTAGTATCATAATTCTTTCCTTGCTTTTATTTTCCACCCCAGAACCATCTGTCATCAAAAAACAGTTTACTTTACACCTCTCGGGTTGAGTTCCACATTCAGAGGGGATTGGTTGGAGGACAATGGTGACCTCTGGACACCCAGCTTCATAGGGGCTGGAAGAGGTGGGAGGGGAGTGGGGTCACCCCCCGAGGGTGCTCAGGAGAGAGCTGAACTGCGCATCTGCAGAAGATAGACAAGAGCAGTCCTGCAGCTGTGTCCGCACTGTGCATGGGCCAGTGAGGCATTTAAGGCAAGCAGATGGAAATCCATGTCCCCTCTCTCTTCTTGCCATGTGGGGGTAAGGGCACCCAGTTGGGTGGAAATGCAGTTGAAGCTCTGTCTTTGTGGGTGGCAGATCTCATCTGTGGCATGGTGGGTGGGGAGCACATATGGTGACAGCTAGCAAAAAAATGCTTTAAATTGAGATTTTTTTTTTTTCATCCTAAAGAATATGGGGCTCCTATGGGACCAGAGAGACCAAGGCCGGAGCTGATAACTATTCATTATCAGATGTCAGCCTTCTCATAGCTTCATGTGGGAGGAGTTAAATCAGAGACTCTAGGCTGAGGTTGCTGCTGTAGACTGCAGAGGTACAGATGGAAATGGGAAAATGCATCAATTGTCTAAATATTTTGCTCACAACAGGTCTGATATGCAGCCATTGAAAGATGGGTATTACACATTTGGGTTCCAGGGTTGATGCTGAGCTGAGGCATCTGAGATTCAGTCCTCATGTGAGCTTAGATAAACTTTACCACAATGTTTTGAGTGACATTTTCAGACGACTCAGATTGAGGAAATGTCAGTCATGGCAACCAGAAGTGACACTCACCTCACACTGTCCCCTCCACCAGAAGATCTGGGCTCTTATCCTGCACGGGCATGCTAATCAGAACTTTATTTTGCAACCAGTAAGAGTCTACTCAGAATTTGAGGGGCAGGATCACCTGGTCGGATGTATGCTTTTACAAAGATCACTGTGGGTGTGTGGGCAGTGGGTTCCGCAGGGGAAGCTGGCCTTGCCGACGCCAGTGGAAAACCAGTGGCGTAACCTGGATAGAAGGTGGTGACAAAAGCCTGCAATATTTTTTTTTTTTCAGATAGGGTCTTGCTTTGTCACCCAGGCTGGAGTGCAGTGGTGCGATCTCGGCTCACTGCAACCACCACCTTCCGAGTTCAAGCAATTCTCCTGCCTCAGGCTCCCCAGTAGCTGGAACTACAGGCACGTGCCACCACACCCAGCTCATTTTGTATTTTTAGTAAAGATGAGGTTTCATCATGTTGGCCAGGATGGTCTCGATCTCTTGACCTTGTGATCTGCCCACCTCGGCCTCCCAAAGTGCTGGGATTAGGTGTGAGCAACTGCGCCAGGCCCATTTTTCTTTTTTTCTTTCTTTCTTTCTTTTTTTTTTTTTTTTTGAATATATCTTGCTCTTTGGCCAGGCTGGAGTACAATGGCGTGATCTTGGCTCACTGCAACCTTCAACTCCTAGGTTCAAGCAATTCTACCTGCCTCAGTCTCCTGAGTAGCTGGGATTACAGGCATGTGCCACCACATCCAGCTAATTTTTGTATTTTTAATAGAGACGGGGCTTCACTGTGTTAGCCAGGATGGTCTCCATCTCTTGACCTCATGATCTGCCCACCTCGGCTTCCCAAAGTGCTGGGATTACAGGTGTGAGCCATTGCACCTGGCCTAATTTTTTTTGGGGGGGGCTGAGCACAGGGGACTTTATTGATGGTATACAACAAGTTGGGGCTCCCTAGGCCCCTCCCTCTTCAAGGGGTCTGCATGGAAACTGTGAGGAGGGGCAATTCAGTGTGGTGGGGGACTGTGGCAGGGACTCCCCAGCAGTGAGGGCCTCCCTTCCTCTCTTGCTCTTGCTGGGGCTGGTGGTCCAGGGGTCTTACTCCTTGGAGGCCATGTGGGACATGAGGTCCACCACCCTGTTGCTGTAGCCAAATTCATTGTCATACCAGGAAATGAGCTTGACGAAGTGGTCGTTGAGGGCAATGCCAGCCCCAGCATCGAAGGTGGAAGAATGGGTGTTGCTGTTGAAGTCAGAGGTCACAACCTGGTGCTCAGTGTATCTCAGGATGCCCTTGAGGGGGTCCTCCGACGCCTGCTTCACCACCTTCTTGATGTCATCATATTTGGCAAGTTTTTCCAGATGGCAGGTCAGGTCCACCACTGACACGTTGGCAGTGGGGACACGGAAGGCCATGCCAGTGAGCTTCCCGTTCAGCTCAGGGATGACCTTGCCCACGGTCTTGGCAGCACCAGTAGAGGCAGGGACGATGTTCTGGAGAGCCCCACGGCCATCACGCCACAGTTTCCCAGAGGGTCCATCCATGGTCTTCTGGGTGGCAGTGATGGCGTGGACAGTGGTCATGAGTCCTTCCACGATACCAAAGTTGTCATGGATGACCTCGGCCAGAGGCGCTAAGCAGTTGGTGGTGCAGGAGGCATTGCTGACGATCTTGAGGCTGTTGTCATACTTCTCATGGTTCACGCCCATCACGAACATGGGGGCATCAGCAGAGGGGGCAGATATGATGACCCTTTTGGCTCCCCCCTGCAAGTGAGCCCCAGCCTTCTCCACGGTGGTGAAGACGCCAGTGGACTCCACCACGTACTCAGTGCCAGCACTGCCCCACTTGATCTTGGAGGGCTCTCGCTCCTGGAAGATGGTGATGGGATTTCCATTGATGACAAGCTTCCCATTCTCAGCCTTGACAGTGCCATGGAATTTGCCATGGGTGGAATCATACTGGAACATGTAGACCATGTAGTTGAGGTCAATGAAGGGATCATTGATGGCGACAATATCCACTTTACCAGAGTTAAAAGCAGCCCTGGTGACCAGGTGCCCAACACGACCAAATCCATTAACTCCGTCCTTCACCTTCCCCATGGTGTCTCAGGGATGTGGCTGCCGATGGTAGACAAGATGCGGCTGTCTGGCGAACAGGAGGAGCAGAGAGCAATTTTTGTATTTTTTTTAAGTGGACACAGGGTTTCACCATATTGGCTAGGTTGGTCTCAAACTCCTAACCTCAAGTGATCTGCCCACCTCAGCTTCCCAAAGTGCTGGAATTACAGACATGAGGCACTGAGCCTGGAAAGGCCTGCAATTCTGCAGCTGTGTGAGGGATGGAGAGGTTGGGGTGCCAGTGGGCCTCAGTCCTGTTACGAGGTTATCACATAGAGAACACAAAATGTCTAATCCTGCCTCAGCCAACCATCTGCCTACCCACAAAACTCCTCAGGAAATATCCAGGGAACAGAGGCAGAGCAAGGAAAAGGAAATGTTGCCTTTATTCAGTTGTCCCATGAATTCCCCTCTCCTCGTGTTTCCTTCCAGGTGTCGGGATGTCAAGGAGGGCAATACCCTGGTCTCCCTCCACGCCTCCACAGACTCCCAGGGCCGACGGCAGGTCCATGCTTCCAATTCTACGGGAGCTGGCATCTCCCAGTTTCCCAGTCCAGAGGTTGCCCTGGTCCAGAGCTGACTGTCGGAGGAAATCTGCTTGCTCCCAGTGTAAGCCACATTTTCTAACACCAGCTTTACTATTAGCAAAAGCGACAATCTGATAACCATATGCCTTATTTCTCCTTTTTTGTCCCTTAACTGCTTCAGAAGTTGTTTAAAAACAAGCATTTCCTTTACTATGCCCCCTTACACCCTAAATTTAACATTATTTGGTGCTTTGGCCCGAAACTCCAACCTCTATTAAACTGAGTTGAACCATGTGCAGTATGTCTTTGGCCTAGGCTTGAGCTCAATGCATTTTATTGTCCCTAAGTCCAATTCCCAAATTAAAGGGGTAAGCTTCAACCCGAGGAAAGGCCTCAGCGCAGCCTCAGTAGGTGCAGAGTAGGCAAACCCACTTGTCCCATTAGAGCCCACAAGGAATGGTAGCCAGGAAACCAACCAATCTGACCACCGTCCTTGCTCTTTGGGAGGAAGCGAGGAGAGGGAGAATCATTTGAATCATTTGGGGGAGGAACAGAGAAGGACTTGAGGCCCACAGACAGAACAGGAAAAATAAGAGAGGCCTGTTGAAGAGGTGGAACCAGCTGGGCACAGTGAGTGAATTCACCATGTGGGAGGAGTCCTGATACTCCTGGCTTGGGAACCTGAGTGGATGGAGATTCCGTTCACTGGGATGGTGATGCAGCAGTGCAGAAGGAGGAGGGAGTTGTCAGGTCTGGGCAAAAGAGAAAGCAATTCTGCAAGGCTCTAGAAGCAGATATGGCTCACGCCTTGCGGGACACCCTTTCATTCCAGAGGCCCAAAGGATCACTGAAGTTTGTCACATACAAGAGACCAATAAAGATGGGTTAATAGAAGCTATTAAAAGCCTGAAGTTTGATTTGTTTGACAAATATTTAGTGAGCACCACTGTATGTCAGATGTTGTGCCCAGATCTGGGAATATACATGGGGTGAGCAAAACAGTTTTAGCTCTGCCCTTGGGAGTTTAGGAAGGGTTCTCCAGCTTCATCCTGTTTGTTGATCCCTGTAGGGGCTGGGAAGTCGAATAAACTCATGATGCCGGGAACGGAAATTCCAAGCAGTGTCCTTTCCATCTCCCTTTGCTCAATTAAAAAATTTATCATTATGTACATATTATGTAGATCTCCGTAAGACTGTGGATAAGCGGGCTGTGTCCAGGGCCCAACTCCTAGTGAGGACTAAATAAATATCACTTTGTCTCTTTCCTCTCTCCCCACCTGAGCGCTCCAATGACCACAGGAGGCATCAGACCCACACAACTGCACTAAAAGGGTCTTGTTTGGGGATTTGCCTTGTTTGGAAGGAAAAGCCCCTGGCTGCTCCCACCTCTAAAGACTTGAGTGGCCACAAGACCTCTCACTTCCCTTGGCCTATTTCCATACCTAAAATAGATGGGGCTGGCCTAGGTCAGGAGCTCCGCCCCTGGCTGTACAAACGCATCACCTGGGAAGTGCTGAAAAACCCAGACGATGGGTTACACGTGTGGAGATTCTGCTTCACGAAGTCTGGGCTCAGAGCTGGAGGTCTGTGTTATCAACAGCTTTTCTCCTGTAGGGATTCTGGCACAGCCTGGAATCCAGACCAACCCAGGCAAAAATAGCCCAGCTAAGCTCCTGGATGACCTGGGCTTGTCAATGAGGCTGAGGACTCGGCTGTGGTTTTCGACAGGGGCATCAGGATGGCTGTGGGGCTTTCAACCTTGGAGAAAGCCCAGCGGGCAGGCAAGCACCTGAGAGAGAACAGGAGTGAGATAATGGGAAGCACCGGCTTCCTGCTTCTGGGGTCTGAGGACATAAGTCAGGCCTGCCCATGGAGATGCTCCCAGATCACACTCCCTAAGAGCCCCAGGATGCATCAGACCCAGCTCCCCGGGGAAAGAGTCTGCTGCTGGGGATTCCCTTGTCTTGAGCCTTGGCAGACAGCTCAGGGTAAAGCATTAGGACAGTGGTCACTCCAGAGGGCTTCTAAGAAAGAGTTCTTCTCCCTGCCAGCTGCCCCCTGTGGCGGCTGGGAGCAAGGTGCTGCCTTCAGCTTCCTAAGGAGACACTTGTGTCCTTTCTGCAGCTTCTTCCTGGCCCTCTGGACTCTGCCCTCGCAGAGTCTGGGTCCAGGGGCCGGGTCCTTTGCATGATCCTCAGAAGGCTCTGGATGTTCAGAGCCCCTCTGCTGGCCCTCCAGTGCCATAGAGCTGTGTGTGGCTGCCCTGTGCAGCACTTGAGGGTCATCTATGGGGAGATAGGGTGCAGCCAGCACATGCTGTGTGAGCAGCAGTCTAGCTGCGTGCCTCTGGGCTTCCACAGGGCTCCAGAGGCTGATGCCCTCCCGTTATGAGGTGGGGAAGAGTCAGAATCACAAGCAATCAGGAAAAGCCCACCCTGGCTCTCCAGATGGTGCAGGCGAGGAAGGGTGCTGGGAAGGCCTCTATGGGGACTCAGGAGAGGGGCTGAGATGTGTTCTGAAGCCCATGGGTGAGTGGCCCTTGGGAACAGAGTCCTGCTTAAGCATGATCAGTTCCAGTAAACAGGGAGCCATTGTAGGGATATCTCATGGGAATTCAAGCACAGGAAGATCTGCATAGCTCAGCTTCAAAAAGACAGAAATCCATCTAGACCACACTATCCTCTCTCTCTGTGTCTCTCTCTTTCCCCCAGCCCCACCCCCCGCCACCCCCCTCAAGTTCTTGCAGTCACTTTTTGGAACCTCTGCCTCTCCCTGTGCATCTGCCCTGTTCTCTCTCCAGCCAGCTTGCTTTACCCATACTTTCTATTCCCTCTTAACTGATTCTTTGCTTTGGCAATACCATCTTTTGGTCCCTCAGTTTCCCCATTCAGAATGAACCAAGAGAGAAATCTAATCAGCCTTTCTCACACCAACAGTCAATGGCCTCAGGTATAATGCTCTGCCTGGTTCAATCCCCTGGATTCATTTAGGAGGAGGTTGAGGCAGACTTCCTTAGCAGGGCAGTGGGCATGGCAGCAGCGATTGGCAGCTCTAAAGAGGTCTCTGCAGCCTGTTTCAGCGAGCTGGGAACTGAGGAAGGCAATACACCAAATATTCAGACTTTCCTTCATGGACATTCTTATGAGGTGACCTGAGACTTCCCTTGTACTTTAAGATAAGTTCCTAGTGTTGGCATCATGCCCGGCCCGGGGCACAGGTATATGGCCACCAGGAGCAGTGGTGGTGTGTTAGAGTTCAGAGGATGCTTGTACTCACCCTGGAACTCCGCCAGCTCCTGCCATGGTCTCCACTGGTCCATCAGCAACTCCAGCTGCAGCATTCATGCTTGGCAAGTGGTGCTGCTGCCCCTGGAATACAACCCAGGACCCCCTCAGGGTGCAGGGAGGCTCCCAAGTGCTGTTTGACTTAGACACAGTAGTCTCTGCAAGGAAGTCACGGGAAGGAGCATGAAATGATTCTGGATTCCTGATTTTCTATGGTATGTTGGGAGTGTCTCTCTGAGCCTCCTCTGATTCTCCCGGCCACATTCCCTGGTTGGTTTTACTTCTTCGGGTCATCTTTGAAGGGCCCTTGGCCCTTCAGCTCAGAGGGGTCATGAGGCTGAACTAACAAAAGCTCTCCAGGAGGTGGGGACTGAGTTCTCTCCTGCTTACACAAATGGAAAAACGGGGAGGTCATTTGACTCCCATAAAATATCCCTCCGAGCAGACTGCTGATTTCCAGCTAACCACTAAAGACTGGAGAATGCATTCCAAGCCAGCTTTAGCAGTCGCCACAGAAATTGCCTGGTAACTGGTGGCAGCAGCTTGGTGGTATGACGTTGTGCTGAACACCACACATGTGAATAGCTTACTGAGTAGCCAAAAAGGGCAGTGACCTTGAGTCACTTTGCTCGTGATTTCAGGTGCCTTTAAGATGAACCCCATGCGAAGTGGAGGATGGTGTGTGAAATGCAGACTATGATAAGGTCACCTGGGTGGGTATCAGTTTCCCATCAACTGACCAGTTCCCCGTCATCCCTCTCCAAGCAGCACAGGGTCACTGGGCTCCATCTCCAGCTCAGGGAAAGGTCAGTGCAGCTGTGCAGGCTGTTGCTGGAAATTTCATAATGTAAAGTGGAAATGGGGCACAGGCCTCCAGGCGGTGGATTCTTCCCTCACTTGCCTTCTGGGCATCTGACATGATTTGGGTCTGTGTCCCTTCCTGTATCTCATGTCAAATTGTAATCCCCGATATTGGAGGTGGGGCCTGGTGGAAGGTGATTGGATCATTGGGGTGATTTCCCCTTTGGTGCTACTCTCATGGTAGGTGAATTCTCATGAGATCTGGTCATTTAAAATTGTGTGGCACTCAAAAAAAAGAAGTAATACAAAAATTAGCTGGGCATGGTGGCACGTGCCTGTAATCCCAGCTACTCAGGAGGCTGAGGCAGGAGAATTGCTTGAACCCGGGCGGGAGGCGAAGGTTGCAGTGAGCTAAGATCGTGCCACTGCACTTCAGTCTGAGCGACAGAGTGGAACTCTGTCTCAAAAAAATAAGTGTGTGGCACCTACCCCACCTCTCCCTTGTCCTCCTCCTCCAGCCATGTGACCTGTCTGCTACCCCTTTGCTGTCTACCATGACTGGAAGCTCCCTGAGGCCTTCCCCAAAGCAGAAGCCGCCATGCTTCCTGGATAGCCTGCAGAACCATGAACCAATTCAACTTCTTTTCTTTATAAATGACTCATTCTCACGTATTTCTTTACAGCAGTATGCAAAGGAAATAATACAGCATCCCAGAGACCCCAGTCGATCCCAGGATCTCTAGCGCCCCATCTCTCCAGGTGCCCCAGGCTGTAGGGATCAGTCTGAAGCCTTCTCTGACCCAGGCCTAGACCCCACAAGAAGCCTGTGACAGGCTATGGCCTCCCTGGCCTCTTCAGCTTCCACTGGGATCAACTTAGCTGCCAGGAGGCTGGAACTTTCCCCCACTCTGTTAGTTACTTGAAGGAAACCCACCAGCACAGACAATGGCAGCACACTGGAAACGAGTGGGTTTACCGTCATTTATACAACTGTTCCCCTACTTTTTGTTTTTTTGAATTTTCCCTATTAATAGCCTCATGCTAAACCCCTGGGCTCACGGTAGCTTTTCCTTAAGATGGAATCTCCAAAGTGAAAAAAATTGGTCAAAGATATAAGAATTTTTTTTTTTCTTTTTTGAAACATAGTCTTGCTCTGTTGCCCAGCTGGAGTGCTGCTGTGCGATCTCAGCTCACCGCAACCTCCGCCTCCCTGGTTCAAGCGATTCTCCTGCTTCAGCCTCCAGAGTAGCTGGGATTACAGGCACCCACCACCACGCCTGGTTAATTTTTTGTATTTTTAGTAGAGATAAGGTTTCACCGTGTTAGCCAGGATGGTCTCCAACTCCTGACCTCGTAATCTGCCTGCCTTGGCCTCCCAAAGTGCTGGGATTACAGGTGTGAACCACAGCACCCGATCAAGAATTTTTATGATTCTTGCCAAATTACCTTCTCAAGTATTTGCACCACTGTGCAATGTCACCATCAACATGTGGGGGCACCAGTTTCACCCTGGCTCTGCTAGTGTTATTATTTTTTGAATATTTTTCCAACTTAGTAGTTAAAAATATACAGACCACCCTCTGTTTCCAGGGATTGCACATCCATAGATTCAACTAGCCAGAGACTGAAAATATTCAGGAAACGAACAATAAAAAATAACAATATTGTCAATAAAAATAATACAAAATTTAAAAACAGCCTAATATAATAACTATTAAAATAGCATTTATATTGTATTAGGTATTATAAGTTATCTGGATGACTTAAAGTATATGGAAAGATGTGAAAATACGATGTCATTGTATGTAAAAGACTGGCGCATCCAGCTGGGCAGGGTGGCTCACACCTGTAATCCCAACACTGTGGGAGGCCGAGGCAGGCAGATCACAAGGTCAGGAGTTCGAGACCAGCCTGGCAAATATGGTGAAGCCACGTCTCTACCAAAGATACAAAACTTAGCCTGGCGTTGTGGCAGGCACCTGTAATCCCAGCTACTGGGGAGGCTAAGGCAGGAGAATCGCTCAAACCCTGGAAGCGGAGGTTACAGTGAGCAGAGATCATGCCACTGCACTCCAGCCTGGGGCGACAGAGCAAGACTCCATCTAAATAACAAAACAAAACAAAACAAAAGAGAGACTTGAGCATCCTTGAATTTTGGTTTCCCTGCGGGGTCCTGGAACCAATCCCCCATGGCCACCATGGGGTGAATGTACTACCTCATCAGTGTTTCAAGTTTCATTTCTTGGATTACTTGTGAGACTGAACATTTTCGCATGTTTGTTTATTGACTATATTTTCCCTTTCCTAAAGTATCAGTTCCCATCCTTTGCCCACACATCTGTGGGGAGTTCAGTGGGTTTTGTAGATATAGCTGAGGTTACTGCTTTGATATTCACTCTGCATGAATTATCACTTCACTTGGATATAATGGGCCATTTAAATTTAAGACATCAAAATGTATCCCCAGGTTTTCCTTCCTAAACCTGCTGTGCTTTCTCTGGTCTTCCCCATCCTAGTAAATGGCAATATCATCCACTTTTGCTCAAAACCTAGGAGTCATTCATACCCCATATATCCCATCTCCCAGCCAGTCTCCACCATCCACCATTCCCTGACCACTCCATTTATATGCCAGGTCGTCATTCATCACATAGCCTCCTTTCTTCTTTGCCGCACCTGCTAAGATCAGACACTCTCCCTCCCTCCCTCCTTTCCTTCCTCCTTTTTTTTTTTTTTTTTTTATAATGAGGTGGGGTCTCATTCTCTTTTCCAGGCTGGAGTAACAGTGGTAGGATCACAACTCACTGCAACCTCTACGTGACAGACTCAAGCAATCCTTCCACCTCAGCCTCCCAAGTGGCTAGGACTATAGGGCATGCAACCACTCCCAGATAATTTTTTAATTTTTTGTAGAGACAGGGTTTCTCTCTGTTGCCCAGGCTGGTTTCCAACTCCTGGGCTCAAGTGATCCGCCTGCCTTGGCCTCCCAAAGTGATGGGATTACAGGCGTGTATCACCACACCCGGTCTCATTTATTTCTTTATGGACTGCAGTGTCCATCCCTTAGGGGCAGCTTGATAAGTACATATAGAATGAACTTTGCCCTTTTAGTCTATTTGAATTTGTATAAGGAGAATGTAGGGCATGGAGAGCCAGAGCACGGCTTGGGAGACAGACAGTTCCAGTACAAAGCAGGGCTCTACCACTTATTGTGGGATCTGGGCAGGTTACTTAACATCTCTGTGCCTCAGCTTACTCAGCTTTAAAAAGGAGAATAACAATGCCATCTTCATAAAGTTGGAAGATACATTAGATCACGTGGTCAAAGTACTTAAAAATAGAGACTGTTTATATATTCAGTAAATGTCAAACATGTTCAGTGTTTCTTTATGATTTTGACTCTGTGGTTTCTGGGCTTAGAAATCATTCCCTTCTTTTCATTAAACCCTAATTAACGTTAAGTTTTATTTTATCTTGATTTTATGGTAAACTTTTAAAAAATGTTTACCTTTTAGTTTGGAACTTATTTTGGGGTATTAAATAAAGTGAGTTTCTAAATGATATTGGCACAATTTGTTGAATAATCTTCTGCATTTGTTACGTTTTATCACAAATTTAGGGTTTTTTTTTTCTTGAGATGGAGTCTCGATCTGTCACCAGGCTGGAGTGCAGTGGTGCAATCTCAGCTCACTGCAACCTCCGACTCCCTGGTTCAAGTAATCCTCCTGCCTCAGCCTCCCAAGTAGCTGGGATTGCAGGAACGCGCCACCACACCTAGACAATTTTTTTGTATTTTTAATGGAGATGGGGTTTCACCATGTTGGCCAGGATGGTCTTGATCTCCTGACCTTGTGATCCGCCCACCTCAGCCTCCCAAAGTGCTGGGATTACACGTGTTAGCCACCGTGCCCGACCTACAAATTTAGTTTTTATATATTAATATCAAAGTGTTTTTTCTAGCTTTGAAATCTGTCTCCCCCACCTCTCCCAGGTTGGGACTACACTGTTAGGCTGAACAGGTCAATGATATCTACACTGTTATGCTGAGCAATCCTTGTAAGTCAATCCTAACAAGGCTTGACTAGTTCTCGGCTTTGAGCAGCAGGCCAGCCTTGCCTGAATCGTGGAGGAGCCTCACATTCTCTGCCCACAGGTGCAGAAATGCGACATCTGTGTGACATGTGCATTTGTTCTGGTTCCAGCCCCTCATAAGACTACTGACTCTTTCTGCCGTTGGGTTCCTTGAGACACTAGCACATCCTGATATAAATGTCCCTTTTTACCGGAGCCAATTTAAACAGGTTTCTGTATCTTGTGACTAGAAGAGTCCAAAGGTAAACTTCACCTTTATAATGAATGAAGGAATCTTCCCAGCCAATGAGGCTGCATTCTGACATGCCACAGAGGTTCAAATACTGTCTCTAACACGTAGTCAGAAAGTGTCTGCCAACACATGAGAACTGCTTGAGCCGGAGAGGCAGAGATTGCAGTGAGCTCAGATTGTACCACTGCACTCCAGCGTGGGTGACAGAGCAAGACTCTGTCTCAAAAAAAAAAAAAAAAGTATTTGCCAACAGGGTCAGCAAAACCCGAGACAGCCTTCAAGACCCCTGCACAGCAGGACCGACACACTCACCCTGCCACTGCCTTGATGGTGGTGACTGCTCCAATGGTGGGCTTACAGATTCAGACATATCCAAGAAGACAGCTGTCCTGGATGTGTTCAAGACTCTGCCAGCTCAACAGGCTGTGGGAAAACCAAAGAAATAATGTATGTGAAAGCACCTGAAATCAACACGATAATTTTTTATTATTATTATATTGCCTCATTTCTGTCCAGAAAGGATGTGAGGTGGCATACACAGTAGTTATTAATAATAAAATTGAAAGACAATTTTAAAAATATGTGTCAAGATTTGTATTTTAAAGTTATCATTAAGAATGTCAATATCAGGCCGGGCGCGGTGGCTCAAGCCTGTAATCCCAGCACTTTGGGAGGCCGAGGCGGGTGGATCACGAGGTCAAGAGATCGAGACCATCCTGGTCAACATGGTGAAACCCCGTCTCTACTAAAACTACAAAAAATTAGCTGGGCATGGTGGCGCGTGCCTGTAGTCCCAGCTACTCAGGAGGCTGAGGCAGGAGAATTGCTTGAACCCGGGAGGCGGAGGTTGCGGTGAGCCAAGATCGCACCATTGCACTCCAGCCTGGGTAACAGGAGCGAAACTCCGTCTCCAAAAAAAAAAAAAAAAAAAAAAAAAGAATGTCAATATCATTTAGTACAAAAGTACTACGAGTAGGGATTTCTTTGTAACTGCCCTGACCCTACTCCTTATTTTGTCTAAAAAATTAGCTGGGTGTGGTGGTGTGTGCCTATAGTCCCGGCTACTTAGGAGGCTGTCAGGAGAGTCACTTGAGTCCAGGAGTTTAAGGCTACAGTAAGCTATGATCAAGCCACCGCACTCCAGCCTGGATGACAGGGTAAGATCCTGTCTCTATAAAAGAAAAAAAAAAAAAATCCTTGAGAGTAGCTTGGTTTTGCAGAATGCAGCTGCTTCTTGCTTTTGAGGGTGTTGTTTGCCATTTGACCATCTTTTTCTTAGACCTTATGTTTGTAAGGGAAAGCCTTTTACAGTAAGTGTGTTTAGGGTTCTAGTTAGAATTAGTTTGCAGTCCTGGAGAAGGCAAGAGGGCCAAGGGGAGGGAAAAGAAGGGCTGGCAAGACAGTGAGAGCAGAGAGCTTGTGACTTCACTCCCCCAGGCAGAGGGAAGAGTGACTAAGCCGGACGCTCCATCCAGGCAGGAAAACTGTCCAAGCTTGCGCATTTCCCATCAGCCTCGCACCTGCTGGGATCTCCTGGCTGGCATGGACTCTGTACAGTCACCTGGTGTCCCCAGCACAGAACACCCTGGGGCCTTTTTCCTACTCAGTCAGATGCCAAAGGGTGTGGCTGTCATCCAGTTACAGACGGAGCAAATAACAAAGTCACTCCGCTTTTCATGTGTACAGCACTTCAAGCATTTCTAAATGCTTGCACGCCACTAAGAGATCTTGCATAAGCACAGGGTCAAGTCCTTTTGATTTATTCAATAAGACACAAACCAATTTAGACAGTGAAAACTCTGACTTTTTGACACACACGTGGCACCGCGCCACATTTACTGCAGGCCTGTCCCTGCCCCTCCTTGTCTTTTGTCACTTAACTGTGGCCCTTCTTGGAGGAAGACTTCTGGGGTTGTCATAACCCCACCTCTTTCCCCTTCCTCTGTTTTCTGCAGGTGACACTAAGGAAACCCACCTCGATGCATGTACAGGGAATAATGAAGATGCAGAAGATATGCTATGACCATTGCAAACATTGAAAAATGAAGCTGGGGGTGGGGCATGGTGGCTCATGCCTGTAATCCCAGCACTTTGGGAAGCTGAGGTGAGCAAATTACTTGAAGTCGGGAGTTCAAGAACAGCCTGGCCAATATGGTGAAGCCCTGTCTCTACTAAAAATACAACAGTTAGCCAGGCATGGTGGTGCACATCTGTACTCCCAGCTACTCAGAAGGCTGACTCTGGAGAATCGCTTGAACCTGGGAGGCAGGAGTTGCAGTGAGCCAAGATCGTACCACTGCACTCCAGTCTGGGTGACACAGTGAGACCCTGTCTCCAAAAAAAAAACAAAGAAAAATTAAGCTGGGGGTGCAGAAGCATCCTTCAGGCCCAGATCCAGAAAAGTCCTCCTGTCCCCATCTTCCTTCCTCTGAGGGACTCACCAACTACTGGATAGTTCAGGTGAGATAGAGGTGAAGTCATGCTGCTCTTGTTACCGTATCCAATTCAAAACAGCCTCCATGAGCAGCAGACTGCCTGTATTTATCAGGAAATGCTGGTTCCCTTGCTTTACCATCTGGTTATTCAAACATCCAAAGCAGCAATTTTCATACACCCCATTAGGAGTCCTCCTCAATTCAAATGAGCTGCTGCTAGAGATCTTTTTCCATGACCTGGAGGTTTGGTTGAAGATTGAGTCTACCAGGAAACAAAGAGCAAGTGATGACAGGCTTATACAAATGTCCCAAACTTGCTCCCACTCTATGGTTAAATGCTAGGTGAAGGATAAGTCTACAACAGGCTAAATAATTCATCTTGAATGAAGGTTTCTATGGCCCTCTCCAGTCTGCAGAGTGCGTGATGATCCAGGAACCATCAAAGTGAATTGCTCATGCTGGAGTGGACACCTCAGCACCAACCTTGGATTCCTTAAATCTAATTAGCCTGTGGAATACCCAGATAACTCAAGCAAAAATTTATTGACTTAACAAACACTTTTGTGAGTAGCTATTACAGGCCACAGATTGTGCCAGCCTTTGATCATGGGAATTCCTGAATCATTTCTCATCTGGGTCTTCCTAAGGAGATTTGGCTCTAAGAAGCTCTTAATTTCTTAAATCATCCTAGGTCTCCCTAGGGACTCAAATTTTTCAGCTACGACTCCTCCCACCTGGGTGAGAACCTCCCTCTGAAAACCACAAAGAGAAAGAGAAGGAGGAGGACCTAGAGTCCCTTTCTCCCTTGAGCCAGCTCCCTACACTGAGTTCCTGAGAGCCCCCAAAGGAACCTCTCTTGGCTGTGACTGCATCCTGGGTTCTGCTTCCTTTGGGAGATGCTGGTTTAATAACCTGCCTCTGGGACTTCACAATGGAGCAGACACCGCTTCACAGTGTTATGGAGGCCGCATGTTCTTTCCCTCTGCCGACGTTGTTTTAGGTGTTTCTAGGAGGGCATTACCCTCCATCAGCGTTCCCAATGGCTTTGGTTATCTATTGCTGTATAACAAACTACCCCAAAACTCAGTGGCTTAAAGCAAAGATTTATTATTTCTCACAGTTCTGGGGATTGGCTGGGCTCAGCTGAGCAGTTCTTCTGCTCTGTACTGAGTTGCCCAAGGTCACTCATGTGGCTGCATTTAGTTGGGAGCTTGACTGGGGCTGGAATGCCCAAGATGGCTTCACTTACATGTCTGGCACCTCAGCTGGGGTGGCTTGAGGAGCAGGGAGCTGGCTGAGCTCTCCCTCTCCACAGAATCTCTCATCATTTAGCAGTCTGGCTTGAGCTTACTTACATGGTGGCTGAATCCCAATAGGCCAAATAGACATTCTCAAGCTTTGTAAAGTCTGAGTCTGGAACTGGTAGAGCATCACTTCATTTCTTTTCTTTTCTTTTCTTTTCTTTTCTTTTCTTTTCTTTTCTTTTCTTTTTGAGATGGGGTTTCATTCTGTCATCTAGGCTGGAGTGCAGTGGTGCTCTTGGCTCAATGCAACCTCCACCTCTTGGATTCAAGCGATTCTCATACCTCAGGGGACAATATCTGCAGGCCATAACGCCCAGCTAATTTTTGTTTTGAGGGTTTTGCTTCGTTTTGTTTTGTAGAGACAGGGTTTTGCCATGAACTCCCAGGTTCAAGTGATTCGCCCACCTCAGCCTCTCAAAGTGTTTTGATTACAGGCATGAGCCACCATGTCCAGCCTTTCTTCTCATTCTTTCAGTCAAATCAAGTCACAAAATCACTCCTGGCTCAAAGAAAGGGGAGATAGACGCCACCTCTTGATGGGAGAAGTGGCGTGTGGTCACAAAGAGGGAGGAATTGTTGGTGCCATCTTTAAGAACAATTTACTACACTAATGAAAGAAAAGAATTCAGCAAGGGATCAAAATTGCGTGTCTCAGATGACATACAAATTACTATGTTTTTAATGTTAACATTGTCTCATGTGGGTCCTTGCAGGGTGTCAAGCAGAAGCAGGTAGAACTCCATTTTATTGACCACAGTATAGCTCCTTAAAATTAAAACCCATCAAAATGAATCAACAATGACGGAAAGCAGATCACCCATTGCCTGAAGCTGAGGGTGGAGAGGATGGTTGACAGCAAAGAGGCATGAGAGAACTTTTTTGGGGTGACAGAAACATTCTATATCTTGAATATGGTGGTGGTTACACAGGCATATACGTTTGTCAAAATTCACTGAACTGTACACTTAAAACAGTGCTCAATGCTCTCATTTGTTTGTGGAATCTAAAAATCAAAACAGTTGAACTCATGCGCATAGAGCAGAAGGATGGTGACCAGAGGCTGGGCAGGGTGGTGGGGGGTGAGGTGGGGAGAGGCGGGGATGGTAAATGGGTACCAAAAAAATAGAAAGAATGAATTCAAACCTAGTATCTGTACAAAAGTAATCACGAAATTTAATTTTTAAAAAACCTAGTATCTGATAGCACAACAGGGGGACTACAGTCAATAATAAGTTCAAAAATAACTAAAAGAATATAATCAGATTGTTTGTAACAAAGAGGATAAATACTGAGGTGATGGATACCCAATTTTCCATGGTTTGATGATTATGCATTGCATGCCAGTACCAAAATAGCTCGTGTATCCCATAAATATATACACCAACTATGTACCCACAAAAATGTTTAACAATAAAAAATAAAACAGTGCTCTGAGCCTGACTCTACCAGTCTAATTTATTGTATGTAAATTCTACTTCAATGGAATTGTTTCAAAAAAAGTAAAATCTACCTAGTATGAATGTTCAGAAAGGCTAAGTTTGAAGTGCAGCTAAATAAAGCTGGTGTTAGGGGTATGCTATATTTACAAACAATAGCGAATTCCTTCGGGGAGGGAAAGGAAGCAAAGAGCTAAAGGGGATGTTTTGTTAGTTCCAAAGCAGGATGCGAGTTACTGTGACCAGGTCCGCTGCAATTGTACTTATAAAACGTTTGCCACCATTTTCAGAATGTTGAGTAGATGATTCTTGGTATTTTATAGATTATTGAAGAGTGGCTACATCCTGCTTCCTGGGGTGTGGGAAGAGCTGGGGTCACCTCAAAGCAGACACAAATAACAAAATGTGTAGGTCACTTGTGCTAGACCATTTGGAATTAAACTAGAGCCAGCACAGGAGAAAACTAATTGGTGACCTTTACAGATATCTCCAGGGATTCCCTAGCTTCAGGTGTCAAGATCCTACAGAGCAGGTAATCTGAGTCAAGTCTGTACATTATGTGGGGTCTGAACAGTGTCAAAAAGTGTCAAGCGGCTGAGCATTGTGGCTCACTCCTGCAATCCCAGCACTTTGGGAGGCTGAGGTGGGCAGATCACCTGAGGTCAGGAGTTCGAGACCAGCCTGGCCAACATGGTGAAAACCCTGTCTGTACTAAAAATACAAAAATTAGCTAGGTGTGGTGGCAGGCACCTGTAATCCCAGGTGCTCAGGAGGCTGAGGCAGGAGAATCACTTAAACCCCAGAGGCGGAGGTTGCAGTGAGCCAAGATCATGCGGCTACACTCCAGCCTGGGCAGCAAGAGCGAAACTCCATCTCAAGAAAACAAACAGAAGAGTGTCAAGGAGTGAGGTGCATAGAACAGGGAGTGCAGCTCTATCTGGACTCGTGGGGACAGTGCCAGGGATTACCAAGCTCTGAAATTCACTTCTGGGGAAAGAAACTGTCTTGGGAAGGCAGGAGAGAGAATAATATTTAGATTTTCTTGAGACGTACAGAAGCTGGCCAAGAATGCCCACGTTGGGAAAGCAATATACTTGCTCCAGAAATGGGAAGGGACGGGGATCTTCCCACATGAGAGAAGAGTGGCTGTGGGGACAAGAGGGCATCACCTAGGGAGCCCTAGGTTGAGAAGGACCGCCTTGGTCTCCTGTGTTCACTATGTACAACAAGTTGTTGGACCCGGAGCTGAAGATCTTCTTTAAAGACTCTCTTTTAAATGAACATGCACTTGCAAACAAGCATTAAACAGAAATGACTATCCAGTTAGAACTCACTGTATCCACATCAGCAATGATTTCAATTTATTGCAGCCATATCAGCAAGCATGATTAACACAGGTCACTGGTTTTGTATTACATTGGGTAGTAATCTTAGTTTCTATCAGAATTCAACTTGAACTCTCAATTGATAGAGTCATGCTCAGAGCAAACCCTCTGAGCATGTGGAAGCTACATTTTCCAGTGTAATAGATAAAACACACACACCATCAAGGAATGAAGGAGGGGTCCTTGACATGACCGCTTTCCTTTCCAGCTTTCCTCAGCAAAGGACTCCCTGCAAATAGTCAGTTTCTCCCTAATGTAATTTCCTCATCAGTGAATGTTCTTATCCCTCTCCCCCATAAAAACATAACTATGGACACACTCTCCTGAAGGGAGGTTGGAAAGAATCCAAATGAATACTAATATGTTGATTACTACTAGATTATGAATTATTGACAAGGTCTTAACCTTTCCTTTTCTAAAGACTTTTGGATTAGGATATTTTAGCATTAAGCCAAAGGAATAAAAATGTCTAAGGGTAGGTTTCGGCAATGGTAATCAGAAAACCCTTCCTCAACAATACTGTAGAAGGAAAAGTCCTCATAGGATTAGCATTCTTCAAAGGAAGCTGTATGTGAGAACATGCGACCTTACTTGCCCCTTGTAAGATCCAAGAAAACGCATAAACAGGATCACCCAGAGGGTGTGGGAGCACTTAGGAGGCACGGATTTGATTTTATAGTAGCTACAACCCCTATGGCCTCCTGAACACATTCATTACCAATGTGTTTCTCCTTCTTTTATGCATCTTACCTCTCAAAATCCTCAAAATAACGTTCAGTTTTCTGGTTAATGTTCTTGGTTCAGGGTCTCAAGAGCAACCTCAAAAGTAAAGGCCCAGGATAAAAATCTCATCTGCAGAGACATTCACACGATACTTCTGGTTTCCAAAGTGCTTATAAACTGTCAAGTGACTCAGAAATACCAAGGGCTAATCCTGATAGAGTCCAGAGGGAAAGGATGACTTCATCTGAAGCTGACCCAAGGAAGACGGCACATCTGTCATCTCCTTGACAGTGTTCCAGGCTGAGCATGAGCTCCTGGAAGCAGCTGTGTGTAAAGCTCTGTTCACATCTGGCTCCTCATTCGTGAGCTTTCTTGGCCCAGACTTCTGCAGGGAGGGGACGGGAAGGGAGGGAAGGAGAGGAAAGCCAGGAGGACTTCAGGCACCTCTCCCCAGACTGAAACAGGAGCTGGCCACCCCTGGGGAAAGTGACTCTGAGAGAGTGCTCCTAGCACCTCCCTCACCTGCATTTGAAGAAACCTTGCCAGCCATCCCTCACCTCTCCTAGATGAGCCCTCTGCAGCCCACCTGAGAACCCCATAGTCACTTATTTCTCACTTATTTTCTGGACCTGGTCCCCCTGGCCACTCCAGGACTAAAGAGCACCAGCTGTTCTGTGGTTGCCGGGATGCTCTGCAGCTGTAATTAGGAACTAATGTGCACTTTGGCTTCCATTTCCTGATCTTGCTGAATGATTCTGGCTGTCTGGAAAAGCACAATGTTTCACCTTCCAGCACTAACACTGACAGCCATGCCATAAGGTATGTATCAGTCAGAGTTCTTAGTGGCAAAGGAAAGACTCCACAGTACAAGACTAAGTAGCACACTGATTCATTGAAGGATTCTGTGTGGCTCATAGAATCTCCACAAATGCCAGAAAGTCAGGCCTGGAGGCTCTACAGCCTGGAACAATCCTCAGATCATCCTCCCACCACTGTTGGGTGCAGGTGTGTTAGGATACTGAGACAGGACACCATGGCCAGGACCTCTGCCTCTACTGCCCCTGAGATCTCGGTGACTGCTCCATGGAGCCTGTAGGAGAGGAATCCTCTAGGGACCTTCTTACTAAGGTGCATCCATCTGACTGGGTGGGGAGGGGAGGTGGGGGGGTGGCCAGGTCAAATGCTTGTGTCCTAGCTGCAAGAGATCCTGGGAAATGCAGTCTAGCTTGAAAGTGCCTAAAAATACAAAAGGAATTTATTCAAAAGATATTAAGCATTCACAAATATGACACATCTGCATTCTACATGGCTCCCTCATTTTAGTTACTGTGGTCTAAAAATAGGTATATATATATATATATAATATGTAGTATAATAGGCATATATCTATTTAATCTGCTACTTGTCTTTTAAAAAGGTGAGATGGTGCAGCTGGAGTGTGTATTAGCTTCCTACTGCTGATATAACAACTTACCACCAACTCAGTAGCTTAAAACAGCACAAATTAATTCTCTTGTAGAGAGACCTCTGGAGGTCAGAATTTTAAAATCAGTTTTGCTAGGCCAGATCCAATGTGTTGGCAAGCTGCCATTCCTTCTGGAGGCTCTAGGAGAATGTTTCCTTGTCTTTTTCATCTCCGGGGGCCGGCCACATTCCTTGGCTCCTGGCCCCTTTCTTGCATGGCCCCTCTTGTTTTGGTCATCACATCTCCTATCACTCTCTGGGATCCTCCTGCCTCCCTCTGATAAGGACCATTGAGATTACATTGGCCCACCCAGATAATCCAGGATGAGCCTTTGACTCAATCACACCTGCACAGTCCCTTTTATGGTAACATGGTCACAGGTTCCATAGATTCCGGGTGCAGACATATTTGGGGCCATTATTCAACCTGCCCTGGTATGTCTCTAAAGAAGGCCGGCTGGCTCTCTACACAAAGGCCCTGAGAACAGAGTTCCTCTGGTGAGTTTACCAGAGTCCAGGCTTCATCCTTGCCAGTATCTCAGACTTGGAGATGTTGGCTTGGAACTATTAGATACCTGTGATATTGTTGGATAAACTAGAATTCCACTGAATTCATTTATTCCTTTTTATCAGGCACTATTCCTTTCCAGAGGGATCTGCCTGGTATTTGAACGCCTGTGTGGCCAAATTAACAATCAGAAGGCTGTTTGGTGAACACGAACTAAAGCAGATGGTGGTGGGTGTTGCCAAGGGTGTTTCACCCAGGCAGCAGGGAGGCCAGTGAGCCATCCTGACAGACAACAGAGCTCACCTTTCTACTGGCCAGATTTTGCATTTTTCCCTAAGCACAGCTGGATACAACTCCTAACCGCTAGCTTTTTCCCTCTTGTCACATGGGCCAGGATGCTAGAATCATCCTCAACTCCTCCCTCACGCTCCACATTCAATCCAACACCAAGTGCCATCCCTTATTCCTAAGTATCTTCCATATTTAACCACAGTTTAAAATCGCTCACACACCCTAGTCCAAGCCATGTCACTGGATCGCTGTAACAGCCTAATAGGCCTTCCTGCCCCTATTTTTGTTCCTTCTGTCAAATTCCCTGCCCAGCAGCCAGACTGAGCTTTTCATGTAATCTAATCATGTCACATCCTCATTTAAAGCCCTTCAGTGGCTTTATAGTATCATTAGGGTAAAGCCTCCTGCGTTAGTTCAGATCCTCCCAGAAGCAGACACAAAGTTAAGGATTAAACATACAAGGGTTTTATCTGGGGAAACTGTTACAGAAACGTGGAAGGGAGCTGCAGGTGTCTGGGAGACCCGTCCAGTGTGATGTGAGCCTGGCCCCACAGGAAAGGGAAGGTGAGAATGGAGGGGAGACGTAGTCTACAAACCCTGAAGTCTAAGGAGAGTTCAGCAAACCACCATGGAATCCTTGAGCTAAAGCTGGCGACAAAACATTTCTGTCCCTGGGGGAAGCCTGGCTTTGGGGTGAGCAGCAGGAGCCCCTGGTCAATTTTGCTACCCAGAGGTCTACAAGGTGCGTTCACCTGGCTGCCATGCCCCCAAACCTCATCTCATCTCCAGCCCACATCTTCTGCTCCTGCTTCGCCAACCCAGCTTACTCTTTCCCATATGCAAGTCTTTGTAAAAGCTGTTTGCTCTGCCCAAATTACTCATCTTCTCACCTCCCCTGTCCCCTTTCCCTTTCCCCACCTAACTGACATCTCAGCTGAAACATCGCTTCCTCCAAGAGACCACCCATCCCTCTCCCATGTGCTCCCACAGCCTGGACCCTTCTCCATTCACACTCCTCATCTCCTGTGTTTAATGCCTGACTCCTTCCTCGGATGTCAAGACTCCAGCAGGCAGGAACTGTGACTATTTTATCCTCTGCCATATTCCCAAGGCCTAGCATACAATAGGTGCTCAGTAAAATATTCATTGTTGAGCCAGCAAGGTCACCTGAGTCTGGTAGACGCAAGGAAAGAATGTCACAGTTTAGAGAGTAGTCAACCATAAAGGCTCAAAAAACAGAAGCATGGAGGCAAATTGGCAGAGTCCATGCAGGCATCATGGTGGGTTGAACTCAACATCATGAACACTCATTTATGCTGTTGACTATCTACTATGTGCTAGGTGATGGTAGTTAAACCAATGAGTAGTGCCTCTTAAAGTGTAATATGGCATGGGTAAAACTAGCTGGGGCCATGGTCTTAGGTGGTAAAGGAATTTACTAAGACAGTTGAAGGTAAAGAAAGGCAGATTATTAGAGGAAGTGTGAAAATATCTGCAAGGTTTCAATGGGCAGCACAGCAGAGAAGTGTCTGTCTGACAGGAGGTGGGGCCTGGAGGGAAGTTTTATAGGGCCGTCTGGAGGGGGCTATGTCCTGAAGGAGGTCATTGTGCCCCCAGAACAGGCCATTGTTCGTGATTCTGATTTGCGCTTCTCAGAACGATTGTTCATTGTTCTTCCCCAACCGGGGCCGGTTTCTCTTGTTGCTTACTTATCTAATCAGGACTCCACATAATGAATTGTGTATAGTCAGTCTAGGGGACAGACAGTGCTGTCAGCCTACTAGAAATGCCGCCTCTTCCAGCAGGTGTATGTGCACCTACTGTTAAAGGTGATGGCCATCATATGTAACTGATATTACAACAGTTGGTCGGATGTGGCACAGACACTCATCAATTTGAACAGATGCCAACCATTAATAACTGGTGTAGTCATGGAGAAGATTCCAGCTGAATATTGGCTGACTGAATCCAAGCAGAGAGCCATGCCATTTACACTGGAATCCACCTCTTGCCGTACTTGTTCTGAGCATGACCACCAGGGAAAGCCCCCTGCGCCCTGCCCCTGCCTGTTGGGTTGGTCATGAGGACACAAATATCTGATCTTATTTTTCGTTTTAAGTGATAGCTTTACGCATCAGTATCGTGTGATCTTCCTGAGTCCCCACACCACTGGGCCATGGACACAATAGAGTTTCTTAGTATGTGAGACTGAGGTCCGGAACCTGGGCCATGGTGCCTACCTTGTTTAGGGCCAGGCCAACTTGCGAGTCCCCTTCCCATAACTCTGGACCTTTCTGTGCTGACAGACAGCTCTTTTTAATGGCTGCCGTTCACGCTGAGGAGTTGATACTTGAGTGGGGGCAGGTGGGATGGCCTCGCAGACTACAGGCTCAGGTGTAGCCCTTCAAAGAGGCTGACTGAGAGTTGAGTCGGTGGGGGGGGAGCTCAACTTACAAACTGGTGACAGAATGGATGCGACAGCTCAATAGCAGACCTAAGGCAGATAGCGAGGGCTGCTAACCAGAGACTTAATAATTAGTATGCAAATTGAGCAAGAAGGTGACCAAACCTGGGAAGTGGAGGAAATGGGAAATCAGATGTCCGAGCTTCTGCGTGCATTCTCATACGTGTTGCAGATGCGCAGTTTGTGCAGCTGTGTTAAAGACACTATTTGCCTCAGTCTCACAGGTGCCAGGAGCCCCTCTCCCAGTTATCTGTCATCTCTGCACCAAGTCCTCCAAAGTGGATTTTTGTTCAATATATTCTATTCCCAGTTGTCCTAGACATGGGTGAGGTAATGACTGATTCATAAATTTGTTGACCTCAGCTTTCCTTTTTTTTTTTTTTTGACTCAGGGTTTCCCTCTGCCGCCCAGGCTAGAGTACAGTGGTGCAGTCACATCTCACTGTGGCCTCAACCTCCTGGGCTCAGGCCATTCTCTCAACTCTGCCTCCTGAAGAGCTGGATCTACAGGCCGTAGGCTGTACCACCAGGCCGGCCTAAATTATGTATTTATTTTACAGAGATGGAGTCTCCCTGTGTTGCTCAGGCTGATCTCAAACCCCTGGGCTCAAGTGCTGGGATTTACAGGCATGAGCTGCCCTGCCCGGTGACCTCAGCCTTTGCCCAGCACCATCAAAGCAGGAGGCACCGCACAAAGCCTGAACATTTACTGTTGTCTGACTGCCGGGGTATGCCTGCAGAACAACCACGGTTGTCACAGCTACACAGCGTGTGCATATTTGTGAGTTTGGAGTTGGAGCTGAGCGGGACCCTTGATAGCAGGGAAACAGAGGGAAAGCCAGACTCCCACTTGAGGGCTTCTATCGCAGGAGGGAAGATTTCTTCCAAGAGCTCAGTGCAATAAATGAAAGAAATTTAGAAGGCTGCCAGGCACAGGGCAGCCCCGAGCGTCAGAAGTAGGAGGCTGAGGGCCGGGAATGGGGAGCAGGGGCTAGGACCGAGGTGACGGTTGCCGAAGACACCACCACGCTTCAGAACTCAGGATGGGGCCTGCCTAGGGGAAAAAGGAGCTGAACACACTAAGGCGCGTGGAATTCCTGCATGGGGGCTTCCTGCTGGGAGTGTCAAGTTTCTGTGAGCACTTAGAGGACCTCAGTCCAATGGAAAGTGCGTCAAAGTGCGGTTTGAGGATTGCCCGCCTGACGTTCCAAGGAGGTGTTTGCCAAAAAGGCAGATTCTCGGGCCACGCCCGGCCCTGCGGAGGGGAAGCGCGGGGGTGGGCTGGGCGCCCGCTGGAGCTGCTGCCTCGGCGCTGGCAGAGCCCAAACGCTGCCCCGAGGGCGCGCCGGCAAGTGAGGAGCCAGAAAGGCCGGCTTCCTGCGCCTCCCACACGATTTTCGACTTTTCAGGAAGTACAGTAGGAGAAGGCAATGTAGATGAATGTTTTTCTTTTGGCCCCTAGCAATTTTCTTTTAAACTTTTATTTTTCTTTTGAAAAAGAGTGAGAGAGCAAAGTGTGAGAGCGAATCTCCAAACGTGAGAAAAAGGCCTTGGTGCTCTGTGAACAGGGACCCCGCCCTCACAGGGACCCTGACTCCTGAGGGGTCACCACCCACATCCTGTGAGAGACTGTGCTGTTCCCTGATTCAGCGGGGTCTCCAGGGCTGAACGCCCAAGGCCAACGCGAAGGTCTAAAAACAGAGCCCAGGAGGCCCAGTTAAGCCGGAAGAGAACCAGAGGCCTCCTGGAGTCCCAAAGACGATCTGAACCAAGGAGCCCAGCGCCCTCTAGCGGGAGAGAAGCTGCTTCGCGGCCCTGGTCCTGGGCCAGAGGGCTGGGGCTGAGCCCACTTCCAGGCGGGAAGCAAACGGTGAGACCCTGGGGACACCTCCTTCTCAAGACCTTTGCTTATTTCAATACAGAAATAAATGAGAAATTGTGCCACTTGTTTTACGAACTTCAACGTAATTTTAGGATACATTGCTGTAATGTATAATGTTGTAATAATGATTACTTTCTATAATCACGGGCTTTATTTATTTGTTTATTTATTTACTGAGATGGGGTCTCACTCTGTTGCCCAGGCTGGAGTGCAATGGCACAATCTCAGCTCACTGCAACCTCTGCCTACTGGGTTCAAACGATTCTCCTGCCTCAGCCTCCTAAATAGATGGGACTACAGGCACCCGCTAATTTTTCTATTTTTAGTACAGACGGGGTTTCACCATGTTGAACAGGATGGTCTCGAACTCCTGACCTCAGGTGATCCACCTGCCTCGGCCTCCCAAAGTGCTGGGATTACAGGCGTGAGCCACAGCCCCCATCGTATAATTACAGACTTTAGACCCTTCTCATTACTTCTCAGTGATGCCAAGGTCCCTACCACCAAATTCACATGCACATAACATAAAACCTGAAAGGGTGCCTGAGCACCTCCGACAGCTGCACCAAGATTCCATCTGGGAAGGCTGTTCTCTGTCAACTTTGGGACAGGTGCCCAGGAGCCTTAAAAGCGAAAAGGGACCCCTTGTAAGTCAGGAAATTTGGCTGAATCATTCCAGGCACTCTCTGAGGGGACAGATGTCTCAGCTGGCTAATCATTGCCCCACCTAAAACATCAACTCCATTACCCCTAAGTCGGAGAAGAAACACACTCCTACTGTACATATTTTGAGAGAGGAAATATACAGCTGAACACCAAAGTGCCCACTTAGGCTTTGAAAGAAAAGGATTGTGGCCAAAAGACACCAGGGTTTTTATGAAAGTTTAAAAAGCAGAAGTGTGTACTGCCTCGCACCCATAAGGATGGCAACTATCAAAAAACTGAAGAAAGAATAGACGGGCGTAGTGCCTCACACCTGTAATCCTAGGACTTTGGGAGGTCAAGGCACGCGGATCATGAGGTCAGCTGTTCGAGACCAGCCTGACCAACATGGTGAAACCCTGTTTCTACTTAAAATACAAAATTTTGCCAGGCATAGTGGCATACAATCCCAGCTACTCAGGAGGCTGAGGCAGAAGAATCGCTTGAACTGGGAAGGTGGAGGTTGCAGTGAGCCAAGATCACGCCACTGCACTCCAGCCTAGGGGACAGAGAGTGAGGCTCTGTCTCAGGGGA
>NW_016107357.1:9341185-9342537 GCF_001604975.1 Cebus imitator
GGGTTCAAGCGATTCTCCTGCCTCAGCCTCCCAAAGTGCTGAGCCACTGTGCCCATCCTAAAGTTGTTATTTTTCTAGTCTCAGAAATTGTGGTGAAAGAAGCTATAAGATGGCCGGACGTAGTGGCTCACGCCTGTAATCCAAGCACTTTGGAGGCCAAGACAGGCAGATCACCTGAGGTCAGGAGTTCAAGACCAGCCTGACCAACATGGTGAAACCCCCTCTTTATTAAAAAAAAAAAAAAAAAAAAAAGGCTATGAGATAAATGTGTTGTTTTTTCCACTCCTAAACTGTTCTTAGGAGAACAGTTTCACCACCACTCATCCTTGAAACCATCATTTCCAGGCAGGAGAGGACAACAAATTTGGAAAAAGAATATAGAAATGGAGACATGGGCTTGACATCATTTGTTTTTCACTTTCCAGCAGCAGGGAAATCTGTGAGTGACATTTACTTCTAGTGTCCAGTGCCTTGTGTGGTTCCAGTCACAAATCCCTACTCATGGGCAGCGGGGCCATGAACCAGGGAGCCCGTGGTGATGACAGCCTGCAGGACCCCTATGTCCAAACAAGAGGCGACCCTCAAAGCAATCTGCACGGGCAGTGCTGCTGTCAAGGAAATGCCAGAGCCGGGTGGTAGTTACCGTGGCCAAAAGAGACTTCATTCAGGACCATCGCGGTAGGGGAAAGGGGACCACAGCGTAGAAGTGGGCTCAAGTCGGAATTCAGCATGAGCAAGTGGGACTCGATAGGCGAAGAGTGAGGTGAGGCTGGGAGGGTGGAAAATTGCATCAGGGATAAGGCGTCCTAGTTCCCCTGACACTGAGAATAGAGAAATAAACTCAGTTTCTCCCAGTAAAGCCTCATAACACACTTCTGACACCAGATATGGGAAGGATTTTCCCCACACCTCGAGTGAACAATCAGTTCTGCAGTGGACCTCCACTTGGTCCTCCAACTGGTTGTTCTCCAATTCAATTCTGACATTATCCACCTGGGATAGCGTCAGATCCTGCAGGCTGAGGGCTCAGTCTCCATGACTGCCCCCCAACTTCCAAAGCCAATTGGAAGCCCCAAGTTCTTTCACCTGTCCTTCAGTGAACAGCTCTAAATTGAGATAAAAATTGAGGTTCCTGGCCGGGCGCGGTGGCTCAAGCCTGTAATCCCAGCACTTTGGGAGGCCGAGGCGGGTGGATCACGAGGTCAAGAGATCGAGACCATCCTGGTCAACATGGGGAAACCCCGTCTCTGCTAAAAAATAAAAAAAATTAGCTGGGCATGGTGGTGCGTGCCTGTAATCCCGGCTACTCGGGAGGCTGAGGCAGGAGAATTGCCTGAACCCAGGAGGCGGAG
>NW_016107357.1:9343509-9348870 GCF_001604975.1 Cebus imitator
AGAGAGAGAGAGAGAGAGAGAGAGAGAGAGCACATTCTCTTTAATCTTCATTAGTGGCAAATCTTTGTTCTGGGGTGGATCGGATTTTTTGAAACAGCCAAAAGTTATTTAGAACCAACTGCTGTGAATTAAGAAAACTGAGCTGATTTCCCTCATGTGGATCATATGCTGACTCTGACAGTAATTTTAACAGAAGAAATCCAAAAGGGGTTCTAAGAAAGGCCCTGGGCAGTGTCTTCCATAGTGATTAAATAGAGGGCAGATCACTCGAGGTTAGGAGTTCGAGATCAGCCTGGCCAACACAGTGAAGCCCTGTCTCTACGAAACACACACACACACACACACACACACACACACACACACACATTAGCTGGGTGCAGTGGCAAGTGCCTGTAACACTAGCTACTCAGGAGGCTGAGGCTTGAGAGTAGCTACATGTCAGATGTTTCAAACAGTTTTATCTCAGTGGCACACTTTGCAGCATTTACAAAGCCCAGGTAATTCTAATTTCCCAGCTCTAAACACCCTCAAGTGCTATGTAGATCTATGTAAGATTAGCTGCCTGGCTGGTTTTTGTTTCATTTGTTTTTTTGAGACAGTTTTGTTCTTGTTGCCCAGGCTGGAGTGCAATGGCACAATCTCAGCTCACCGCCACCTCTGCCTCCCGGGTTCAAGCGATTCTCCTGCCTCAGCCTCCCAAGTAGCTGGAATTACAGGCATGTGCTACCACGCCCAGCTAATTTTTGTATTTTTAGTAGACAAGGGGTTTCTCCATGTTGGTCAGGGGGGTCTCAAACTCCTGACCTCAGGTGATCCCCCTGCTGGGGCTCCCAAAGTGCTGGGATTACAGGTGTGAGCCACCGCCCTCCGCCCTGGCTGTGTTTGAATTTGAAGATGTTGCTGTTGCTGATAGAGGTTGTCATATAGGCCTGGCTTTGAAAAGACTCTGAGACACAAATATTCTCTTCAACTTGTGCCAAGGCCAGCTGTTCTTTAGCTCAAGGATAAAGCAGAGGTACCACCAAGCCTGGTACTTAACCCCGTAAGTCAGACACTTCATACTGCATAGATGTCCAACTACTCCCAGGTCCCCATGTCTGATACCAAAGACTAAAGCCAGTCACCCAACAATCATTTCCCCCAAGATTCATACTTACCAAATGTGTAACACTCATGGGTATCACGAGATGGTTAAGTATTCTAGCAGAGTAATTTCCTATTCTTCCAGGTGATTATTTCTGCTTGACCTTCTTTTGAACATTTCAAGAGCTCTACTTTTGTTTTAATTTCAAGGAAACTGGTTGGGTGCACTGGCTCATGCTTGTAATCTCAGTGTTTTAGGAATCTGAGGCAGGAGGATCACTTGAGGCATAGGAGTTCCAGACTTGGTCTCTACAAAAATTTTAAAAATCTAAAAATTAGCCAGGTGTGGTGGCATGCACCTGTAGTCCTAGCTACTCAGCAGGCTGAGGTGGGAGGTGGGAGGATCGCTTGAGCCAGGAGGTTGAGGCTACAGTGAGCTACGATTATGCTACTGCACTCCATCCTGGGCAACAGAGTCAGACCCTGTCTCAAAAAGAATTTTCTTTTCAAGGAAACAGGCTACTTTCAAGCTGTATTAATCTGAAAATGAGGCCACTTAGAGAAAGACAATCATGTGCAGAAAAAGGACAAGCACCCTGCTGGGGCAGATAGACCCCTCTCTAGCTCCCACCCAGAAGGGATGTCTCAGGCTTTGCTACCTCTTCTTTTCCCTTGGCCAGAAGAAGTCACCTGAGCAGGGGAGCTCAAGAGGGGAACTTGGATGTGAAAAGAAAACCTTTCCTCTGTATGACTGGAAGCAGGCCTTCTCTCCTCCAAACAAATTCTGGATGAAATAAAGAGAAATAAAGGAAGTATATATATATACTTTTATATATATATATATATACTTTTATATATATATATACTTTTATATATATATATATATATATATACTTTTATATATATATATGTGTGTGTGTGTGTGTGTGTGTGTGAAATATTTTTTTCCAAATTTCTAGCTGGACAAATCTCTTTAAGCTTAAATTACACAGAAGAAAATAGCAGGGAAAAGACAACATAAACATTTTTTAAATCTTTATGATTTATTTTAAGATATTCTATATTTACAATGGGCAAGAAAAGAGGAGATAAAATACATAAATGTATTTTGCTTTTCATCTTTAAGCAGAATTTTAAGTTGTTGGAATATCCATCACATATATAAGTGTGCATCTGTATACTTATGCATTATGAATAATATATAGTAAATTAAAATTTACATGCAGTGAAGCACACAGATGTATCTCGAATATACAATTCAATGGATTTGGACAAGTGTATACACTCACATAACCACCACCCAGACAAAATATATTCTATCACCCAGAAAGTTTCCCAGTATTCCCTTTCAGTTAATCTTTATCCTCCCAGAGGAAACCACTATTCTGATTTCTATCTTATAATTTTGCCTGTTCTTAAACTTCATATAAATGAAACCATACAGTGGATGCTCTTTTGTGATCATCTTTTTTATATATATTTTTTATTTTATTTATTGTTTTTTGAGACAGAGTCTCGCTCTGTTGCCCAGGCTGGAGTGCAGTGGCACAATCTTGGCTCACTGCATCCGCCGCCTCCCAGGTTCAAGCAATTCTCCTTTTTCAGTCTCCCAAGTAGCTGGGACTACAGGTGCCCACCACCATGCCTGGCAAATTTTTTTTTTTTTTTTTTTTTTGCATTTTTAGTAGAGACGAGGTTTTATCGTGTTATCCCGGATGGTCTTGATCTCCTGACCATGTGATCTGCCCACCTCTGCCTCCCAAAGTGCTGAGATTACAGGTGTGAGCCACCACGCCCAGCCTATATTTTTAATTTTTTAGACAGGGTCTTGCTTTGTCACCAGTGATCACAGCTCACTGTAAACTTGAACAACTGGGCTCAAGTGATCCTACTACCTCTGTGTCCTGAGTAGCTGGGACCACAGGTGCATGCCACCACATCAGCTTAATTTTCTTCTTAATTATTATTATTTTGAAATGGAGTCTCATCCTGCTTTGTCGCCCAGGCTGGAGTGCAATGGTGCAGTTTTGGCTCACTGCAACCTCCGCCTCCTGGGTTCAAGCAATTCCCCTGCCTCAGCCTCCTGAGTAGCTGGAATTACAGGCACCTGGCACCACACCCAGCTAATTTTTGTATTTTTAGTAGAGACGCCATTTCACCATGTTGGCCAGGCTGGTCTCAAACTCCTGACCTCAAGGGATCAGCCCTTGGGATCAGCACTTGGGAGGCCTCAAGGGATCAGCACTTTGGAGGCTGAGGCTTCCCAAAGTGCTGGGATTACAGGTGTGAGCCAGCATGCCTGGCCTACTTTTCCATTTTTAATGTTATCTTTAGCACTTTTTTTTGTGACTGCTCTGAGAAAACGTGTCCTATTTCAAAGTTATGAGAATATTCATCTAAGTTTGTTCTGAAGCTTTCCAGTGTTAGCATTTAGATTTATGAAATAGGGGCAGGTTTACTTTTTCCCATACATTGATTCAATAGTTCCAGCACTATATTTGTTAATAAAACCTCTTTTCCCTATTGAATTATCTTTGTCAAAAATCAAGTGACCATCTATCTATGGACCCTCTACTCTTTTCTATTGATCCATTTGCCTATATGCCAATTCCATACTATCTTGATTACCATACCTTTGCAGTAATCTTAAAATCAGGTTCTATGAGTCCACCAACTGTTCTATGTCAAGACTGGTTTGGCTAATATTTTGTTAAAGATTTATATGTCCATGTTCATGAGGAAAATGGTATGTAATTTTCTTTTCTTCTGGCATCTTTGTCCTATGTTGATTTCAGGATAGTTTTTTGCTGCTCTCATCAAACAAATTGGAAACTATTCTCTCCTCATTTGCTTTCTGAGTTTGTGTAAGATTAACATTATTGATTTTTCCTTAAATGTTTTAAAGAATTTACCAGTGGAACCACCTGGCCTGAAGTTTTATCTGTGGGAAGGTTTTAAATTAGGAAGTCAATATATGTAATAGGCAATGCTTATTAAAAGGGACAATTTAGATTGTGTATTTACTCTTGTGTCAGTTTTGATGATTTGTATTTTTCAAGGAATTTTCTCATTTCATCTAGGTTATTGAATTTAATGGCATGCCATTATTTATAATATTCATTTTTTATCTTTTTAACATCTGTAGGATCTATGATATCCCCTCTTTCATTCTAATATTGATAACTGATATTTTCTCTTTTTCTTCATAATTGGTCTTATTAGAGTTTATCAATTTTATTAATCTTTTCAGAGAACTAACTTGGATTTGTTAATTCATCATATGTATTGTGTTAATTTCTGTTCTTTATTATTTCCTTTCTGCTACTTATTATGGGATTACTTTGCTTTTCTAGTTCTTGAGGTGAAATTTGGATCATCATTTAAAAAATGTTCTTCTTTTGGCTGGGCATGGTAGCTCATGCCTGTAATCCCAACACTTTGGGAGATGGAGGTGGGCAGATCACCTGAGGTTGGGAGTTCGAGACCAGTCTGACCAACATGGAGAATCCCTGTCTCTACTAAAAATACAAAATTAGCCAGGCATTGTGGTGCATGCCTGTAATCCCAGCTACTCGGGACGCTGAGGCAGGAGACTCGCTTGAACCCTCGAGGCAGAAGTTGCGGTGAGCCCATATCAGGCCATTGCACTCCAGCCTGGGCAAGAAAAGCGAAACTCTGTCTCAAAAATAAAATAAAATAAAATAAAATAAAATAAAATAAAATAAAATAAAATAAAACGTTCTTCTTTTATAACACTGTGTAAGCACTTAGTACTATAAATTTTACTCTAAGCACTGCTTTAGCTGCAGTGCTTAAATTTGCTATGGATTTTCACTCAGTTTGAAATATTTTCTAATTTCTCTTGTGGTTTCCTTCTTGTTCTATGGATGCTGTCTAATTTTCAAATATGTGGGGCTTTTCTAGTTATCCTAGTATTGATTTCATAAGAGCTAATTGTTGTCATAAGAAAATATACTCTGTAAGATTAAAATTTATTCCTGTAATCCCAGCACTTTGGGAGGTGGACCACCTGAGGTCAGGAGTTCAAGACCAGCCTGGCCAACATGGTGAAAATCTATCTCTATTAAAAATACAAAAATTAGCCAAGCATGGTGATGGGCACCTGTAGTTCCAGCTGCTTGGGAGGCTGAGGCAGGAGAACCACTTGAACCTGGGAGGCGGAGGTTGCAGTAAGCCAAGATCATGCCATTACAATCTAGCCTAGGTGATAGAGGGAGACTTCATCTTTAAAGGGAGGGAGGAAGGAAGATAACAATG